>NC_071255.1:14860189-15186689 GCF_023375685.1 Ictalurus furcatus | reverse complement strand
ACAGGGCAGAGGTGAAGTTATCACAATTCACTGCTTGAAAAAGACTTTGAGAACAGAAATACAGAGGCCATAACACAAGATGCAAACCACTCATCAGCAGTAAGAATCAGAAAGCCAGATTGGAATTCACAAAGAAATACAGAAATGAGCCACAAATGTTCTGGAACCAAGATTAAACTCTACCATAGTGATGGAAAGGCCAAAGTGTGGAGAAAGAAATGATCTACGCACAATCCTAAACATACGAGCTCATCGGTCAAGCACGGTAGAGATAGTGTCATGGCTTGGGCTTGCATGGCTGATTCTGAACAGGCTCACTAATCTTTATTGATGATGTAACTCATGATGGGAGAAGCAGAATGAATTCAGAAGTTGACAGGAACATTTGTCTGACAATTTACATCCAATTTAATTGGGAAATACATCCAGCTGAATTGGGAGGAACTTAATTCAGCAAGACAAACATCCAAAACACACTGCCAACTCAACAAAGGACTTCATCAGGGGGAAAATTGTAAGGATTTAGACTGGCCAAGTCAATCATCAGACCCTACTGAGCATGCATTTCACCTCCTATAGAGCAGAGTGAAGGGAGAAACCCCTCAAAACAAACAACAGCTGAAAGTAAAAAACTGCAGTACAAGCCGGGAAAAGCATCACAAAAGAGAAAGCAGCAGTTTAGTGATGTCTGTGGGTTGCCGGCTTGATCCAGTAATTGCAAGCAAGGGATATGCAACCAAATATTAAGTGTTATTTACTTTAAGATGATCTGTATCAATACTTTTGCTCACCTAAAAATTGGGTGGTGTGACACCAAAGATGTCATATTCTAAGTTGTTTAACACATCTAGATGTAAATATCAGGAAATGAAAACTGAAATTCTGATCTATTGTCAAATACTCATCTTTTGATCTTAAACCCAAATGACTTCAACGTACAGTATAGCAAAAACAAAAGAATTGGCCATGCTGTTCTGATACTTTTGGAGGGGACTATATATCTGTATGTCTTTTTCTCAGATTAAATAAATTAAGACATTTTAAAATAATTACTCACTCTTCCCATTCATTCATTTAATTATTTATTAGTTCATTGACTGATTGATAGATTGACCAACCCAAAAAAGATGCTGCATTCAAACAGGCTCTGCCTCTTACAGACTGTCTCTGTGTAATGGGTGTAGCAGAGATCACACCTCGAAGGACCTTTACTGGACTGTTTCATTTGGCTGCGTTTATTTGACCTAAAAAATCCATTTATAGGCACTACAGTATTAGACAGTATTATGGTTTAAGGCATGGTTTCCTGGTATGGGTCACTGAAAATTGTAGGAACACTGTAAGGAATAACAAGTGTTTCATAATACACAAGATGACCCATTTGATGAAACACACACTTCAAAGATGTTGTTTTCCATATTTTTAAGGTTTAAGCTGTGTTCAAATTAGTATGCGATGTGGTATATAAGTTATCTGGTCCATCTAGCTGGTGTGACATGAAAGGATTGTTACATTATGAATATATATAGCTGGAATCCTATAATGACCCCCAGCTGCTGACAAATACAACAGGTGACTAATTTTATTGCTAAATAAATACTAAACTATGAGCTACTTAAAACTTCAAGACCTTTTTACAGTTTCAAACATGTCCAATTTCAGCACAATTTACAATGTAGGTTGACTATAAAGTGATTTAAAGAAGTAATGCTCTTCACTCTTCATGCACCAGTAAAACTTTAACTTTGGATAAAAAGAAAAATCTAATAATCATACTTGACTTCAAGGGGTATTCTACACATTAAAAATAGAATAATTTACAGATATAAAAATAGGATCATATACATTTACATAGCTCAGATAATTTCAGGATGCAACTGGTTGCATTCCATCAAACAAATCGTTTAAGACATGTTTTGATGAATGGGGTAACAGGTGTGTATAGCCATGATTAAGGCTCATTTCAATATGGCCGTATAACTATTTTGCTGGAGACAGCATAAAGAGAGATCCACAGCCTCTACATGCTTAACCTCAATGCATGAGAATGCTGCACTGCTCAGCACAACGATAACCATCAGCACCTGTGCTCCCTCTTAAAGCAGCACTATGACTGATGAAAGGATTCATCAGTTATGACTGGGTCAGAAAGCCAGGAGGCACCAGATCAGCTTGGATACACCTACACCAGTCCCATTAGCTGCTCATGCCCTTTTATATTGCTGCCCAATATAACAGTAGAAGCAGCTGTAGCAGTGGGAGTGCATGGAAGAGCTCTAGAAATGGACACTGCTCTCAGAGCTGGACCATAGTGCCTTTGAAGAGCAATGCATATGCATGGAGTAGCAAGATTTAATGAGCTGAATAGCGATAGGAGATGGCCTCTGTACTCCGTGTTAATTTCTAACAATGCATCCACCCACACAAACACACCATCCCCACCCCAATCCCCAGCCGTAACTGCAGCAAAGAGATTCTTCATTGGGCTGAGAGTCACATGTACTCAATGGGAAACATTGTTGAGTGAATAGGTGAGTTGTAAGCGTGAGGGTGAAGACGTAAGAATCAATTCCATTCTCTGTTGTTGAGAGACCCAAGAGAACTGGAGAGGACTCTGGAGCCTTGCCAGGATGTTCAGCTTGTCATTTACATCTCCCAGTGTAATATGAGAATTTCAATTAAAATAAGAAATCCCTCTGCAGGAGATCTGCACTTCAACTGGTGTGAAATGCCTAGCTCTGTCTGCTTCTGATTGATGTCAAACATCTCACTGCCTCCCACAGAAATAAATTTGTACACACACACACACACACACACACACACATCACACAGGTCATACAGGGACAGAGAGAATTTGAAGAACCGACTGCAAAACAGAAAGAGAGTGAGACATTGAGAGAGGTGGAGACAGTGTGAAATGACAGTACAGAGTGTCTCCTGACTGCAGTTTGATTAATTTTGTTCAAACAAGCCCACACAGACAAGCATCAGAAAAATAAGATGGATACTTCCACCTTTATCCAATATAGTAACTGTGATACAGCATGTGAGTTTTAGCGAAATGGAGGATCAGAAGGTCTCCTGGACAGAGTTATTGCTGCTGAGAGCATGGCTTTCTGATTGCAACCTCTCTGTCATCATTTAAGCAAGCTGAGAGAGAGAAACCACTCAGCTCCATCGTAAATAAAATACAACAGCAGGTATAAATAGAGTAGTGGAGATTGCTTGATGAAATTGAATTTGTTCAGTGTAGAAGGTTCTGCACAAGAGCCCTTGATTCACAGTCCTGATTTGAGTTCTTTCTTGAATTGACTCACGCCAGTGTTCTCAAGCAGAGAAAGACTGCAATCGCAGTTTCTCAGAAGGAAGACACTCAGTGCAGTTTTTGCATCTAAAATGCACAGCTCTTTGCCTTTCTTTCTCACTCACTTACTCATTTTCTTGCTCACAGCAGCATATCAGTTTGTGTAAAAGGTGCTCGTTTGCTCATTAAACATGATAGGGTTGAGACTGGTGTGGAATCACAAGGAATGGACATCGAGTGCAGCACAGGGTGCAGAGCGCAGGTCTTACACAGCATCTGCTGAATTAATATGAGTGTGTGAGAAAACAAGCTGTCGATATAGTTATAACGCAGGCTCTAGCACACATGGGCACACACATGCTCAATCCTCTGCTATTTTCCTAACGATGGCCACCGTGCTCAGGTAGCAGAGCAAAGAAAACTCTAGATAAACAGTGTTGGTCAATGAACATATAGTATCTGCAGTAAACCCAACATGGAATGATGACATTTAAGAACATGATTAAAAATTAACTTGAAATATGCATACCGTATAGACCAAAAAAGTTATTTCTCTATGCATTCTGCCTTCAGCACTGCAGTGGACAGGCGTCAGATCAATAGATCCCTTCATCCACTCCCTCTGCCAGTGCCAGGAGTAGAACTATATATCTGTACCAGCACACAGTGACAAGGCACAGTGAAATGACACACAGACCCACCAATTTTCCACTTCCTCTCTCCCATGTCTGTCATCTCTACCAAGCCACTATCCCATTAATTGATTTCTCTGTGACAGGACGTTGTACTTTCTCCACATGTTGTCTGTATAAATCTACCAGGGGCTTTCTTTGGTCACATTGAATTTTAAATCAGCCTGAATAAATCCAAGCCACTGGAACACTCTGTATCTCTCGCTCTCCCTCAGTCGTTGAGTCTCTCTGCCTGTTTACCCCCTTGCTCGCTTACCTCCCTCACTTTTCACCCTGCAGTGCTGTTGTAGTAATGCCTTCCTAATTACCACATCAAACTTGTTTCTGTGCAACGAGCATCTCTCTCTGCTTACTGTTACGCAAACGCAGATTGATGCGAAACTCTCAGAGCTGTGCGCAATTTGTGAATGCTGCCTTTATTGCTTTGATCATCACAATCAGCGCTTTGACTCACCCCACAGCCACAGACAGCTGTTGGTTCATTGTCAGCTAATGCAGTGTATTAATGTAGCAACAGCAGAGGGGATATTGATAATGAGAGCCGAGTATATAACTACAATAGCTGCAAATCTACCTCCCAGCAGCCTCTGTAGGTGGGAAATGACTGCTTTTGTCTCTGTTTAAATACGTATCTTACTATGCATTCATTTGAATTACAATTCTCTATAAAAATTCTACATTGCATAAACTCCATTTTAAAATACTTGTATTCTGTAAGAAAATGGCAAAATGTAGCTATTTTCTGTCAAAAGAAAAGATATTAAAACTGTAACCTATTAAGGAAAAAGACATATGATACAATGTCTGCTTCAATGTATTATATTCTCATTACCTATTCAAGTCGTGCATAGAGCAAGTCTTATTACAATTCTAGGACACAGACCAATGCATAAGGCAGAGCAAATGATACTACAAGCTGTTATTGATATTTAAATGGCGGTGGGGGGGAGGGTTGGGGGACAGACTAACAGAGTCATCAATAAATTAGGTAAAAAGACTTTAATGAATGCAGTCATTTAAAACGTCTATATACAATATGCAAGTAATAAACAAGGATTTCTTCTAAGGGATGTTTGACCATGAATGATCACCAGAGGCGTCACTGTGTTGGATCAATGTGAGCAGTGGTAATAATGGAAGACTACGCTCTTCTTTATCCCACTCTGCAGTGTGCAAAGCTGTTATTTCATAAATTAGTTTATAAGGACTAAAAATCACATTAGTCTCTCCTTCATTGCGATGCCATGAGCAATTCGGAGAGCACAGTGCACACCAAAACATATGCAATAATACACATACGTAATTGTCCTTATAAGACCTTGTGCATTTCTTCATTTTACAGGTTGTTCAGAATTACTCTGAAGATGTGCTGGCTGTGTTAACGGGAAAAGAAGACAGGTTGGCACCATGGGTGATGGAGGAGCTTTACGGACAGAGGGAAATGCCCTGCTGAAGGCTGTGTTCCAAGGCAAGCTTCGTCTTGCCCGTTTGCTACTGGAGGGAGGTGCATACATCAATGAAGGCAATGAGCGTGGGGAGACACCCATCATGGCTGCCTGCATGGCGGGATACGATGACCTGCAGACACGTCAGAAAATGGTACGCTATCTTTTAGAGAAAGGTGCTGACCTGAATATCCCTGATAAGTCAGGCCGGACTGCCTTGATGCACGCATGCTCTGAGCGGGCTGGCAAAGATGTTGTGTCACTACTCCTGGAGAATGGTGCAGACCCAAGTCTCAAAGACTACTCTGGGTCCTCAGCTCTAATGCATGCCATCAACAGAGGTGATCGAGAAACCCTACAGATACTTCTAGATGCCTGTAAGGCCAAAGGCAAAGAGGTGATCATTATAACCACAGATACCTCACCCTCAGGCACTAAGAAGACCAAGCAGTACCTGAACTCTCCTCCTTCACCAGGTGTGGTTGACAAACTCTCACCAGCCTGTATGTCTCCTTCAGAGGTGGAGATCCGAACCTCAAACTCACCTGCTGGAGAAGAGGAAGAAGGCATCTTCAGCTTTGCTCTTACTTCTGCCCTTCCATTGCCCTCCAACAGGCCACCAGGTGAGAGGAGACCACCACCACGCAAGCTTCTCAAAAGACTGAACTCAGAGCCCTGGGGCCTAGTGGCACCAAGTGTACTGGCTGAGAGAGGTGAGATGTTGGAGGGCAGCCTAGCAGAGGAGGACAAGGTGGTATCAGAGATGAATGGCATGTCAATCTCTGGTCCAGGGAGACCACTGCTCTCGCGCAGGCACAGCATTGAAACTCATGACCCGTGCTCACCAAAGCCAATTGATCGCTCCTGCTCAGAAGATTGTGCAGCCCTCTCTGGTTCTTCTTGGGCTGACAAGGTGCAGCAGCATCAGTCACTGTACCGCAGAAACACGGCGCCTGAGTCGCAAGAGAATGCCGGTCATAACCGTGCTCTGACTCACCCCAAACTTACACGCATGGAGCACTATGAGTCAGATACACACCTGTGTCCTGAGTCCATTCCTGGATCTCCAGATTCTGGTCGTGTGTCCGTGGAGCGTCGCAAGTACAATGCCTCACCACTATCATTAGTTGCCAGTTCCTCACGGGAGTCCCTAGAGAGCATCCCAAACTCAGTGTCCCCCATCACTATGAGGAGGAGACCCCCAGGCTTGTTGGAGCGGAGAGGCTCTGGCACACTCCTGCTGGACCACATCTCACACACTCGCCCTGGATTTCTTCCCCCACTCAATGTCAACCCTCAGAGACCCATTCCGGACATCCGGACCAATGGCAAGCCCTCGTCACCCGTGCACTCTGGAAACAAGATCTTGCTGCCCGTAGCACCCACATCACCAAAGCGTGTTCTGGATTTCAAGATGAAGAAGAAGCTGATGAGGAGGCACTCCATGCAGACAGAACAGATGAAGCAGCTCTCCACCTTTCAGGAGCTAATAGCAGAGAAGGTCATGGAGGTCAATGGAGACTAAAAGTTAAGAGAGAATATCTCACTCTGTCTCTCTCTCTGTCAATCACTCTCTCTCTCTCTCACACACACACACACACACACACACACAGAGGGAGAGAGAGAGAGAGAGAGAGAGAAAGAAAGAGAGAGAGAGAGAGAGAGAGAGAGAGAAATACCATTACAACTGGATAATGAAACACTGACTAGTCTAAAATACATAAACCATATTCTTTATGGCTAATGTTACTGACAGTGAATGAGAATGAACAGGCACCAGTTATGCCAACTGGTGGTTACTGACTTCCAATTATTTTTGGCCATGTTAGCACATATGGCCAAGCTGTTCCTTAATCATTTCATTTATTTTTGATTTCGCATATTTACTGTCATTTTTGACAAACAGTTCTTCTCTTCAAAATGTTCACTTTTACACTTGAACTTGTTTCATGAAGTTTTGTTAAATATGTCAGCAAGGTTAATGTTGCTGGCAAAGTGATGCGCTGTCCTTTAAAAGTATATCAAAGGAGAATATAAAAATGATCCGTTTCTACTGGGTGCAAACCAAATGCCAGCATTCAGTTTTTTTCCCCAAAATCATTATGATTGCTAAAAAAAATCCAAAAAAAAAAAAAACCCTTCCATTTACTGCACACTAATCTCTATTATTTAAGATGCCTTTTACTGATGACTAATCACTTTATTAAGGTTGGACTTTGACCACTTTTGTTTGGTTGTAGCATTAACAACAAGAATCGAAACATTTTTGATGACTACAAATGTACACCACTGAAACCGCTGGTGTGTGATGACCACTATATGTATGATTTAAAAAAAATTCTTAAAAAGTGCAATTCTTGGAGAATCCCAAAGAAGTTGATTAATATCCGTTCACACTCACATTTACTAAAATGCGGGGAAGATACAAAAAAACTCAATACGAAGAGCACGGATGTTGTGTCATGTGTGCACAAGAGGCAGAGCGCACATGTAGATATTGTACAGATTTCACAGGCAGTAAAATAACCATTAGTATTTCAAGTATATCTGTGTGCAATATTTTGTGCTGCAAGATCTCTGGTTTATATTATTGTGGTGAACGTTGGATAATCAGTTACATTTGCAGCACGAAGGGTAATTTGCACTTCTGCAGAAAAATGTAGTGTGGAATCATGGACACAACAAACTATGTTAACCCTTACAAAAAGAGTATACACACATTTGAAATTAAATTATTTTCAGTGTAGTGTTTGTCAGTGTAGAGAGAGAAATATCTATATATATATATTACAAATAAACAAGAATTAGTTTAACAGAGCTTAAAAGGTGTTTAATAGTCTTGCTTTTGTTTTGTTGATGCTATATTCAAGTGATTTTGTTTAGAAAATAAGTTATTTCTGTGGATTCAACTACATGTACTTTAATATGAAAACAAAAAAGTAGAGTAATATTTTTCTATACCTCTGTGATGGCCCATTTATCATCTATTGTCCATCTTATAAATCAAAACAATATTACTGCTGTAGATCTTTGGGCGGAAATCATCTCTACTTTCAGTGTGGCATTTTTTCCCCACAACTAACATTTTAGAACATTCAAGGAGAAAAAAAAGTACAAGCATAAATGTTTGTTATTTAATTATGGACTTATATATTTTTAAAACCATTTGAAACCACCTCTTATATATATTATTGAAACCACCACTTTATATTTTAATTAGCAAGTTCTCTAGTTGCTACCTTTATTCTAGTGTGGTGTCTCATCATCATTCCAAAACCTCTCTATGCTCCAGAGAGCAGTGAGTAGTTGCACTGAGTTTTCCCTGTTTCTGAATAACATTGTGGAAGTTCACAAAATTCTATGTTGTACAAAACTCTGTGACCTTGTTGAAATTGTGCTCAGGTATGTCTGATCAGACCTAAAAATAAATTTAAAAAAAAGTACAAGAGTCTTCAGTTGTGTTAGGCTGTGTACACAAAGGACATTTCATGATGTGCTGCTAAGTCTCGTTGGTTAACAGGAAAATAACAACTGTGTATCCGAGTGTTTTAGTTTGCATTGTGTCAAAGGGATAGCAGTTACACTATCAACATCTACTTCAATGGATTTACTATTTATTGTAATTTTGTATGTTTGGTGTGGTACACTGATAAAACTGTACTGAACTGAATCATTACTTGCTAAAAACGTAGATGACTCTTGTGTTAGCAGTAAGCCTTAGGGACGACAAGCACTAGGCTAGTGTCCGTGTAACAGTCTGCACAACACCACGATGGGAAATAGTCTCATATTCATGTGAGACATTTTATGGTGCTTTGAATAAAGGCATGACTAAACCAAAAAACTGTGTCTGGTGAAGTTATTTAGCTCCATGTTATCTCAGAGATACCACTGTAATATGTTACAATGGCAGAGGGAGAGAGAATATGAACAGAAAGTTTGAAGGTGAAACTCAAGACAGTTTGCTAAGTGGGACCTCAACTGGTTAAAATAGTCATCACTATTCCCATGTCCCAAAGTCCATCTACCAGACTTTGTGTTTTCTGGTAAATGTCCAAGAGTATCCTTTACCTCTAATTTGTAAAAGCACGGTGTGCAAGAGCACAATAAATACATTAGCCTCTTTATGATACATTACATGGAATATACAGTTTTGTAGATGCATCCTCTCTGTTTGACATGTCTGCAATTTATACTGCACAAATTGTCATACCAGAAGAGCTGAACAAACAGTTTTTCAATAAAGTGCTACAAAAATAATAGCAGTGCCTGACCTCACTAATGCTCTTGTGGTTGAGTGGATGAATCCCCACAGCCATGCTCCAAAATCTAGTGGAATTATCCCAGAGTGGAGGTTATTATAACATCAAACTGGGAATAAATCAGGAGTGGGATGTTCAACAAGCACATATGGGTGTGATGGTCAATTGTCCACAAACGTTTGGTCATATTGAGTACTGCATATTGCAAATAAATCTGCAGATAAAGCTAGCTAATACACAGTAGCTACATAGCTAAACTAGCTTGCTACATATTTTCCCATTATCTGTTTCATGTCTACATTATATAGAGTCTCCTCTGAAAGTGTTGGAACAGCAAAGGCAATTCTTTTGTTTTTTATATATACTGAAGATATTCAGTGGGGGCTTGGGGGGGGGGGTGGTTGTGGTTATGGGGTAATTGGTAAATTGTTGTCATATGGCAAAAGTGTGCAATGGCAGAGAGTGTCACATAATCAAAAATAACACAACATGTATGAGATTATAATTCCAATTACTTCCAATTACTGCATTTTCCAGAGTATATGTTTCAGAGTTTTGTTGCCACCTAGTAAGCATGTGAAGTTATCTTCTCGGAAGAAATTACAGTTGTACAAAGTATGTGGACGGATTTACTCACTCAAAATACATACAAAAATTAGATCCAAACAGGTTTTGGGTATCTTTTTCATTCTTATTCCTGAATTCTTAATTCTTTCTCTTGAAACATAACATTTAGAACATATCGTGCAATTGCAAAATGTCTGAAATTACAAAAGTTTTTCTTACTTTGAATGTGAAAAAATTTAAATATGCTATTAGAGAAGCCTAGTGTCTTTTTTGCTATGTAGACCTGTTTCATTTCATGAATGCACATACCACAATATGCATGTATGGCAACAATCACATTTTACCATTTAACAGAATACTCAAAATATATAAACTTGTTTAAATGACAAAGAATAAATGTTAACTTACCTCAAGTAGTGTTTCATCTCTTTCCTAGTTTTGCCTAAATATTGAAAAATTAATACAATTTTGAGATCCCTCTGAGGATGACCTTCACCATGCCATGTGATTGCACAAAAGTGTATTTTATTATTGTATTTGTTTTATTTTATTTTGGGAAGGAAGGGGGTTTGTGCATAAAACTCAAGCTCACGGGTCACACTGCCATTTTAATCTCAAACCCATGGGTCACATTTAAGCCCATGGGTCACACTGCCACTGCCACAACCCAACTCTTTTGTTGAGTTGGCAGTGTGTTTTGGGTCATTGTCTTGCTGCATGATGACATTCCTCCCAATTATACTGGATGTATTTCTCAGTAAATTGGCAGACTAAATATTCCTGTCAACTTCTGAATTCATTCTACTGCTACCATCATGAGCTACATCATCAATAAAGACTATTGAACTTGTTCCAGAAGCAGCCATGCAAGCCCAAGCTATGGCACTAACTCCGCCATGCTTGACCAATGAGCTTGTATGTTTTGGATCATGAGCAGATCCTTTCTTTCTCCACCCTTTTGCTTTTCCATCATTCTGGTAGAGATTATTCTTGGTTCCAGAACTTTTGTGGCTCATCTCTGTATTTCTTTGCAAATTCCAATCTAGCTTTCTGATTCTTACTGCTGATGAGTGAGAATGGTTTGCATCTTGTGCTATGGTCTCTATATTTCTGTTCTTTATCTTCTCTGAACAGTGGATTGTGATAACTTTACCTCTGCCCTGTGGAGGCTGTTGGTGATGTCACTAACTGTTGTTTTGGGTTTTTCTTCAAAGCTCTCACTATGTTTGTCATCAACAGCTGTTGGGCATTTTTTGGCCAACCTGTACCATGTCTATTGGTGGTTTCTTTCTTTTTCATGACATTACAAATTATTATCCTGATTTTTTTGCCCATGCTTGTGCAATGGCTCTGATTGATTTTCTCAGCTTCAAAATGGCTTGCTTTCCTCCTATAGACAGCTCTCTGGTCTTCATGTTGGCTTATCCTTTTTAACAACAAATGCAGTCTTCACAGGTCATAAAATGTTTGATTTGTGTTGTGGTTTCAAGGTTTGAAATGTGCCTAATTCTCGAATAAATGGCTGGAATGTTTTTCATTAAAAACACAGTGGTAATGCATAAAATTAAAACATTAAAATATAAAACCATTTTACATATAAATAAATATCTTGCATGCAAACAAACAACTAGAAATAAACCTGCCATTGAATCCAAGACCATTTCCTTACTCTCAGATCACATCATCCTGTTACAGCAATTGTTATATCCAATGAAAAGCCATTTGAGGTAGGGTAACAAAGGTGTTCCTACCCATCAGTGGAACAGTAGCAAGACCAACTGTCAATTAATTGCACATTACTCCACTCCATGTGTAACTCACCATAAGCTCCAGGATGCAGCAAGTGTACCTGAGAACTTTTGCCCACTCCAGAAATGCTTCAAATAAGTGTGCACATGGGAGGTAAGTAAACAAAAGCATGAATGTTGTCTTAATAAGTACTTAATCTTGCTATTTAGAAGAGAACCAGCGTACGAGTGAGTGACTTTGGGACAGGCCCTATGGATACATCCCAGTATTCTAATTGATCCCTTCTTGTCTCTTCAATCTTACATCTGACACATTAAATCATGCCATCTTTAAGGGTGTATTAATTCTTAAAATAAACATGAAATGGAAAATTTTGAGATGATTACCCTCCATCTTCCCGTGCCAAATGAGCGTACCCTCATGTTACATTTTTAACATGTACAACTTGTAACCATGTCCATCAAAGCTGGCAGTAGACTCCAATCTGCATGCACCAACCCCTCTGTGACAGAGATGTAGGGCAGCTCTCTGCCAATCTTGTTTATGTATGGTGCTAAGTGTGGTTTGCGTGTTCACTGATGGACATGTGTAAATCAACCCTCTGAAGCCTCTGCTGTGTAACAGGGTTGTTCAAGTGTGGATTACGTCAGTGGATCGGAGCAATGCATATTTCCATCTCTCCATTGTCCCAGAAGACAGATGCCTCTTGAAATTTATCTTCAAAGAACAGCAGTTCTGATTCAAAGACATCAGTATTCTGCCTCTTCCTAGCACAACAGGTGGTCTTGAGATGTATCCAGGAGGTGCTGGTTCTGCAAATGGTGTGCACCCCTTTATCTGGATCTAGTGCACTGCTTTATGACTTTAGTACTAGTCTTCCTGCAGTGATTGCTAGTCAGTGGAAAGACCCCATCTACACTAAGGTTGTTTGTGGCAGCTTGGGCAGTGCATCACAGCACCATGGATGGAGTCTCACTAGGGGGCTCATAAACTTCACAACCTCCCCCAAGTGCCTAACAAGGGATCTTCCCCTTACGAGCCCATGTTAGTAGAGTACTTCCCCTTATGAGCCCATGAGTGATAAAGTGCAATAAAAATTAACGGGAGACGTGCATGCCTTTGCTGATAAGCTCACCTTGCATGTATTGGTGACCAGATGACTATGGAATGATGTCGTGGTTGACCTGGCAGAATTCCAGGAGGGTGGACCTGCTAAACCAGCTCCCTTGTTATGACAAATATTGTTATATCAAATATTACATCATATGGTGACTTTGTTGAAGGTCTTGGCATGCATGCATAAGAAGGTGATGTGCACCACCCCAGGTGGTTATCCAGGGCTACAACTAGCAATATCCCACAACATTCGCATGAAGGGCTCTTCTGGCTAATACATTTGTGCTCAATTCTTCCTGTTTGTTTCCTTTTCATGTATCATTTCTTCAGAGGGAAGAACTAAGAAGTGAGGAAGGGAAGCGAGTAGCAAGAAAAAACTATTAAAGAAATGAGAAAACATGGCTTTAAGAGGTCAGATGTGACCAGCTTCCTTCACACATGGTCCCCGTGGTGTATTTGATGCACTCTTCTGCACTCTCTACTGGATGCACTGTATATTGCACATACTGCAAAAAGAATAAATTACCTTATTAAATTAGTCTATCTAGGTATTTTGTTTGTAAAGTAACATTGTAAATTAAAATGGAATCTAATTTAGTATCACAGCAAAAAGTAAATTATTATAAGAAGAAGACTAAACTCACATGGTATACTCTTACACTAAAAAGGTTTCTCAATGCTTAGTTTGGAAAGTTAATAGTTCTAGCTTTCTAAGAGGAGCTCATTTTAACCTTTGCAAAAAGGGATACTCTCTGTTGTAGGATTTGACATAAAACATTAAGTGAAGAACACTTTATGGTGCAAGACAGATCCTTTTATCCTTAAAAGTGTAACAAGACCAGTCTATTACCCCAACATTAGTAACATGTCTGTACTCACGTAAGCCTTAAAAGTAAATCACATTAATTTAAATTTGCAACTAATTCTTATATCTTTATATGATGTGCCCTTTATACACATAACCTTATGGTTTCTGACGTACTAATAGCAATCTCATGAATACATATACAGCATTTCTGTTACTGGGTAAAACCCTCACCACAACAAGCAGTGGCAGAATTCAATAATAAATATTATATCTTTGATGAGGAGTTGTGATTTCCAACCCTGTAACAAAATGGCAGAATGAAGAGGACTAAAGAAGAAAAGAGAAGAAACACATGTCTGCTGATTAGAGGTGCTGCAACAACGGAGAAAGTGTAGATGATAACAAGGGCTCGGAGTGGGCAGGTGGGCTTCTAGGGAAAGAAAATCATCCAAGGGAAGGAAGATCTCACACAGAAGAACCAATGCATAAAACAGTCAAAAGGCCCAAAATTCCTGGTGACCCTGATGGTAAAACAGACGAATGATGAAAGTGAAAAAAATAAAAATCCACTGTTAATTAATTTCTTCCATTTTTTTTTATTGTAAGCTTATTTACTGAAATTATATGGAGCAACATTTGGCCTGCAAGAAAACGTTTCTTTCTTCCTTCTGTTCAGTTTTCACATTCGGCTTAGCATTCCATAGCAAATACAGCATGTTGCGTTTATAACAACAAATAACAGCAAAGAAAGTGAAGAGCAAGAGCATTTTCCAGCCCTGGGATCATAAATGGCCATTTCCAGAGGACTAACATTAAAGAACTGAGTACATCTCTGATTGCCAGAGGCAACAACATTTCACTGAGTTGTCTGAGCTAATGTACAAAGGGCTATGTGTTAATTTCAAACTTTAACACAGACAATTAAGTGAAACACTGTGGCCAAGTCTTCAAACGGAAGGTCTTAGGTGGATGAAGCACAGAGCACAACTGATACAGAGGGGACAAAAACATATTTAAGAATGAATCAAAAATAAAATTGTAATTTCATACATTTTGTGTAGCACTACACAGGGAACACGTGACAAAATGACACTCACAATATCAATGGCTTTTGTTTTTTTCCTATACAATGTACAAATGCATTGTTTCATGTTTTGAGCCCCAAAAGCTAAAGGCATATTTACAATACATTATTAAGAATACATCTGCTCATGCAAATAAGTATTTGTAATACTTGTTATAAGCTTAATATTCATAAAACCTTGACCAGTTTTCAAGTAAAGTAAGATACAGGGGCATGAAAAGGGGAAAAAATGGCTTAAATTTCTAAAAGAATTGTTTACAGGTAGTTCATAAGAAATATTTTTAAAAATCAGTTTTACAGATATGAAGACCTTTTTTTTTTAAACAACAAATGTACCGTGGGGCAAATGGTATAATGAAATAAAAAAGGGAACATATTATACTGTACATATTTTACAAAAGATGAATAAACAAAGATACATGTTTAATAGAGAAATGTGGAAAAGGTATTATCTATCATGGTGCAGGGCCATAACTGTTCATTTTCAGTCACGTCATAAAAAAAAAAAAAAAAAAAGAATAAAGATCACTTCTTGCCCAATATTGCACTGTGCACTTAAAGGGGCAGTACATGAGAAATTCCTCTGCTCAGTAAACTACATGATGAAGAGAGGAAAATCTGACAAGCAGCACCTTTAAAATTCAATACTTAGCACTATAAGTAATTATACTTTTACTTAACCTTACATGTTTAAAGTCAAAGGTGGACTGTCATAAAAGTCATTCTGATCATTTCCCATTTGATGAGAAAAATGACTAATTCAGGGAGAGCACCATAAAATAAATGATACACTACTACATGATCTTATGCAAAGCGCATACATGTATGTGAATGGAAAAGGAGTTAGTAAATGTGACCTCACAGGACTGAATGCTTAATATGATGTAGCTTACTGACAGGCTTATCCTTGCTGGGAAAGAACTGGACAAAGACAGACCTGAAAAGACACTGCAGGCTGTTTGCACAAGAAACCCTTACAGAAAAGTCTTTAGGAAATGGGGAGTAATGGCGAGTAAGTATTGCAGTCAGCTAAATGTAGCCAAAACCAAAGCTCTCCACATATAATAAGACTTCTTCATTTAAATCCCATCTTCTTAAAAAGACTGATAGTTGCTTTCAGAGTGGAAAAAAAAAACAGATGTCCATTTCAATTCAATTCTCTCAGCCAAGGAAGAGCTTTCATCTCTCTGTGTATGGTGCTGCCACACCCGCACACATTCAAAATATTAACTGCAAAATTAAAAACACATTCTCACCGGAAAGTGCATTAATGTACAAAACGTCCACACACACGCATTTTGAGTGATGAAGAGAGAAGGGGTTAAGCAGTGTTGAGGAGGGATTGCATACTTGCAGAGAGTGACTGCAGTTTACTGGTGAAGTTCACCACATACGGTCACTGATTGTGTTACACAGAAAGAGTAGCTGGTAAGCAGACTGACAGGCACTGCATGCAACGGGAACAGGGAGACGTGGTAGGATATGTGAAAGAGTGTGTTTGTGTGTGTGTGTGCTCATCTGAGAGAGAGTGAGAGAGAGAGAGAGAGAGGGAGAGAGAGAGAGAGAGAGAGAGAGAGAGAGAGAGAAAGAGAGAGTATATGAGTGAGCTTGTCATGAGTAGGTTGTTAATGCATGTGTTGGGGTTAAGTTTAAGAGTGAAGGCCTATTTCTGTCCAGTAATGGACTGGGATATGGAGCGAGGAGGAATCATGTCCAGCAGGTACTCTCGCTGTCTGTCTGCTAAACTAGATGACTTATGACCCCCAACATTACCAGAGCTCAGGTAAGCAATGTTGACTCCTGCAGAGAGTGAAAAAAAGAAAAGATTAGGATCTAAAAAGCTTACTACACTGTATTTCCTCACTATGATATAAAATCAGGCAAAATTGGGACTCATCTCTAATAAGCCTTATTTAATGAAGAGCCAAAAAAACATCAACGGAAACAAAAATGAATTACAGTATTTGATTATTTTAGGTCTAGTTTAAGGGTCTTCAAACTTTATGCCATCTTAGTACAGTCTCATTTAATCCAATTTAAAAGAGCCAGTGTGGCTACAGGTTTTCATTCGAGTCTAATCAGAGCCACAACTATTAATGAACTAATTATTATTTGAAGACCAAGATCAATTAATTAATACAAGTAGAATTAGTTGTGGCTCTTCACTGGCAGCAATAACAATCTGCACGCATACGAGTCCTTTATAAATAAGATTTAAAACCACCTTTCGTGAACACATTTAAAAACACTTCAAACTGCACCTTTAAATCCTAACACAAGAACATCACTTAGGCTCTGTAGCTTATAAACAAATCTGCACACCTATAAACTCAGATAAAGCTACAATATTTTAAATTGCATTTTTATCTAATTTAGATTATTCTGTTTAATTCTGCGTACTTAATAACACCCCATAAGAACTATAACTCTATTTTGTGTGTTCTGGTATAACATGTAGTAACATACTCATTACATGACACAAGGGATCTGCTTATACGTCCATCATGTGCCAATGCACAAACTACTTACCAGGAATGCCGTACAGCTGATGTCGGCTGTCGTGCTGTGACCGGCTGCTGGAGGTAGAGCAGTGTTTGCTGGTCATGCCCATTATAGTGCCAGGTAGCGCAAGCTGGGACGCCTGTGCAAAGTTGGATAGGACACCTCGTGCTGACCCAGAACCTGCAGCTGATACACTGCGCTGCAGGGACACCTGGGACTGAGCAACTTGTACCGAAGATGCCTGCAGGATAATATGCACACACACACATTCACAGTACATGTACACACTTGGGTGACCAGGTGGGTTTAGAAATATGTCTAACTTCTCAGTCCTTTCAGTTTTTATATTACATCCCGATTGCAGCCTATTTAGAAAAGCCGTGGACCTTGGGTAATTAATTATACCTAATGGAAAATGGCAAGACGGAAATTCTATTTGCAGGTTTCCAAACATTATATTTTTTTTTTACACACATAGTTACATTTACATTTATTCATTTAGCAGACGCTTTTATCCAAAGCGACTTACAAATGAGGAAATACAAGCATAGTTGACTGTGTTTATCTTCTTCTTCTTTATTAGGTATCATGTGCATTTGCGTACAGTGAGGGAAAGAAGTATTTGATCCCCTGCTGATTTTGTACGTTTGCCCACTGACAAAGAAATGATCAGTCTGTAATTTTAAGGGTAGATTTATTTGAACAGTGAGAGACAGAATAACAACAAAAAAAAGTCCAGAAAAACGCATGTCAAAAATGTTATAAATTGATTTGCATTTTAATGAGGGAAATATGTATTTGACCCCTTTGCAAAACATGACTTAGTACTTGGTGGCAAAACCCTTATTGGCAATCACAGAGGTCAGACGTTTCTTGTAGTTGGCCACCAGGTTTGCACACATCTCAGGAGGAATTTTGTCCCACTCCTCTTTGCAGATCTTCTCCAAGTCATTAAGGTTTCGAGGCTGACGTTTGGCAACTCGAACCTTCAGCTCCCTCCACAGATTTTCTATGGGATTAAGGTCTGGACACTGGCTAGGCCACTCCAGGACCTTAATGTGCTTCTTCTTGAGCCACTACTTTGTCGCCTTGGCCATGTGTTTTGGGTCATTGTCATGCTGGAATACCCATCCATGACCCATTTTCAATGCCCCGGCTGAGGGAAAGAGGTTCTCACCCAAGATTTGACGGTACATGGCCCCGTCCATTGTCCCTTTGATGCGGTGAAGTTGTCCTGTCCCCTTAGCAGAAAAACACCCCCAAAGCATAATGTTTCCATCTCCATGTTTGACGGTGGGGATGGTGTTCTTGGGGTCATAGGCAGCAGTCCTCCTCCTCCAAACACGGCAAGTTGAGTTGATGCCAAAGAGCTCCATTTTGGTCTCATCTGACCACAACACTTTCACCCAGTTGTCCTCTGAATCATTCAGATGTTCATTGGCAAACTTCAGACGGGCATGTATATGTGCTTTCTTGATCAGGGGGACCTTGCGGGCACTGCAGGATTTCAGTCCTTCACGGCGTGTTTGGGTGTTACCAATTGTTTTCTTGGTGACTATGGTCCCAGCTGCCTTGAGATCATTGACAAGATCCTCCCGTGTAGTTCTGGGCTGATTCCTCACTGTTCATGATCATTGCAACTCCACGAGATGAGATCTTGCATGGAGCCCCAGGCCGAGGGAGATTGACAGTTTTTTTGTGTCTCTTCCATTTGCGAATAATCGCACCATCTGTTGTCACCTTCTCACCAAGCTGCTTGGCAATGGTCTTGTAGCCCATTCCAGACTTGTGTAGGTCTACAATCTTGTCCCTGACATCCTTGGAGAGCTCTTTGGTCTTGGCCATGGTGGAGAGTTTGGAATCTGATTGATTGATTGCTTCTGTGGACAGGTGTCTTTTATACAGGTAACAAGCTGAGATTAGGAGCACTCCCTTTAAGAGTGTGCTCCTAATCTCAGCTCGTTAGCTGTATAAAAGACACCTGGGAGCCAGAAATCTTTCTGACTGAGAGGGGGCCAAATACTTGTTTCCCTCATTAAAATGCAAATCAATTTATAACATTTTTGACATGCGTTTTTCTGGATTTTCTTGTTGTTATTCTGTCTCTCACTGTTCAAATAAATCTACCATTAAAATTATAGACTGATCATTTCTTTGTCAGTGGGCAAACGTACAAAATCAGCAGGGGATCAAATACTTTTTTCCCCTCACTGTATTTTATCATGTACACCTGCATATACAATTACTGACCATAGGCCACAATATGCACAATTTGTCAGCACCTAATAAACAGAACATCAATAAATGGGACCACCGCTGACTATAAATTATCCTCAACAAATCAGTGGCACTGACATAGAAGTGTCACCTCTGAACAACTTTATTATGCCTACTTTGTTGAGCTCAGCTTCCTCCATGTACTGCGTGTTCATTTTTGCATTTCATTTAGCCTTTAATAGTCACTTTCTGACCATTTCTGACTACAGGATGCTGTTAGCTGAGTATTTATTAGTTGTCCCTCCTATTTTTGGGTTGGAGGTGTCCCTGCAATTCCCCAACAGCACCGCTGCACCTGAACCACTTGGAACAGTACCACTCACACACAACCATGTTAAAGAGTGCCTGATAAATAGTATGGTGATCGACTGGCAGTTCAGTTACTATAGGTTGCTACCTATAGTAGCTATATATACAGTAGGTGTACCTAATAAACTATACAGTAGGTGTATCTAATAAACTTTATACGATCCACTTATGTAGGTTCAAAGGGCTTTACAGTGCTTGTTCGTGTGTGTGTGTGTGTGTGTGTGTGTGTGTGTGTGTGTGTGTATACCTGTCTGATGGTGTGGTGCCTCATCATGGACTCAGCTTTGCTCACACTAGCAGCAGACACTGTAGAACTGGTGGACAGAGCAGCTTGTTGCTGTAATCTCTGTTCAATCTCCTACAAAACATACACACACACGCATACAAAGAATGAGCATATGAAGCACACAGTACACAAGTACCTCTCCATAGTGGTAAGCTGTAGTTGGGCAAACACCTAGGCGAGCTCGACTTTACCTGCTCTTGCTGCAGAGCCTTCACAAAGGCGTTTTTCAGCCTGTTAGTGTGTTCGGCTTTCAGAGCCTTCTTCTGATTGGACGTCATGCATGTTTCGCAAAGGATGCGTCCACCCTTCTCCTGCTTCCAGTGAGGGGTAAAGTCAGTTTTACACTGAGCACAAGCAAAGGGCTCCAGGCGACCACTTGCTCCACACAGCTTACCTACACACACACACACTTTAAATTTGAATTAATATCACAAAGAAAATAAAGAGAAGGCGAACAAATGGTAAACGAATCTCTGCACTATTAGCATTCTCACCCTGGCTGTCAAGGACGCTCTGCACCACCTCCTCCAAGCCCAGCAGGTAGATGAACTCAGAGTTGGCGGCTGAGGGCAGGAAGTAGAGGAGAGGTGCAGGTGGTTTAGGCAGCGGGATCTCCAGCAGGGTTTTCTCCAGCTGTTTACGTAGAGCCAATTTGGCTGCAGCCTGACTGCTGGCCACATCTTGCACAGAGCTAGAGGAGGAAGAGCCCACCCCAGAAACACTGACTCCACCTGTCACACCAGCCACACCCACTCCGCCTGTTATCCCAGCCACGCCCACTGCCTGCATGTGTGCCAGGTTCATGTAGATGGAGGAGGAGCTGGAACGCTGGGGGACGGACACCTGCTGACTAGAGGCCTGTAACAAGCACCACATGCGTGCAGACACACACACACACAGTGTTAATTCGTGTTTAATACATAAACTGACTTGCAAAAGATGTTTCAGATGGTGTCAAAACAAAAATACTGTAATATAATAAATCACACCCCATTTTCACTTTAAGGAGAATGCTCTGTATACTTTATAGCATTTCTTTCAATTTTCCATAAACATTTACTTTATTTAATTTTTCTTCATCTCTTAAAATTAAAAAGAGGCTGTTTTTGTTTGTCTTCTCTACATATACACTTTGGGCAGACACACAACTGTGTTCAAATTAAGACCCCAATACAAGTTTAAGAATCTCACGAAAGAACATCCCTGAAAGCCAGCCATAAACTAGGCTAGTACTACAACATAGAGGGGTCCATCTATAACACTCATTAGCATTGTTTGGTGGTTTAAAATTGTTAAAATGGAGACCTACGTTAGCGAATGTAAATCAGATTCAATTAAAAGTCGCAGTGGAATTGTGCCGTTTAAGCAGATAAATAGAATGACACGTTATATATGTATAGTAATGTGGTTATATACAGATCCAATGATGAATATGTAAATATGAGCTGTAGGAAAGACTACATAGTATATAAACTCATTGAATATTTTATTAGGAACACTATACCAATACTGGGTTGGGGCTCCCTTTGCTCAAATCTTCATGGCATGGATTCTGCAAGATGTTGGGAACAGTCCTTTGAAGAACTGAAGCCACTGAAGAACACTGAACTCATTATCATGTTCATGAAACCAGTTTGAGACGACTTTTGCTTTGTGACATGGTGCATTATCATGCTGGAAGTAACCATTAGAAGATGGTAAATTGTGGCCATGAAGGGATTCACATGGTCAGCAACAATGCTCAAACAGGCTGTGGCATTCAAGCGATGAATGATTGGTATTACAGGCCCAAAGTGTGCCAAGAAAACATTCCCCACACCATTACACCACCTCCACCAGCCTGGACTGTTTACACAAGGCAGGTCAGGTCCATGGATTCATGTTGTTGCTGCCAAATTCTGACCCTACCATCTGTGTGCCTCAGCAGAAATTCAGATTCATCAGACCAGGCTACATTTTCCCAGTCATCATCTGTCCAGTTTTGGTGAGCCTGTGCCCACTGCAGCCTCAGATTTCTGTTCTTGGCTGACAGAAGTGGAACCCGACGTAGTCTTCTGCTGTTGTATTCCATCCGCCTCAAGGTTCAACATGTTGTGCATTCTGAGATGCTTTTCTGCTCACCACAATTGTATAGAGTGCTTATCTGAGTTACTGTAGCCTTTCTGTCAGCTCAAACCAGTCTGGCTGTTCTCCTTAGATCTCTCGCACCAACAAGGCGTTTCCGACTGCAGAACTGCCACTCACTGTTAGTTTTTCTTTAGTGCACCATTACTAGAGTAAGCTCTAGAGACTGTTATAGAAAAACTCAAACCAGCCTGTCTGGCACCAACAATCATACCACAGTCAAAATAACTTGGATCACATGTTTTCCCCATTCTGATGGTTGATGTGAACATTACCCGAAGCTGCTGGCCCGTATCTGTATGATTTTATGCGTTGTACTGCTGCCACATGATTGCTTGATTAAATAATTGCATGAATGAGTAGTGCACAGTAGGTGTTCCTTATAAAGTGTTCAATAAGTTTATATAGTTTACAGACCCATTTAAACACACACACAGTACCTGCTGATAGTTGACAGTGCTGTTGATGCTGGAAGTGGATGTGCGCATGCTGCCTGGTTTGCCTGACACTCTGTGGCCCTGCAGCTGCCCCGGGCTTGGAGCAACCACTCGCTGTGACATCATCATCTGGGGAATGGAGGCACTGGCTGCAGACCGGATCACACTCTGTCCCTGAGGATAGAAACAGCGTCACAGTGCCAAACTACACAAATGCTACAGTGAAATTCTCTCTCTGCTTGACTTATGCATTTCAAGAATGCAAGCTTATTCATGACCACAGGATGGCAGTCATGGGCTGCGTCTGCATGTCTGCTGATATTTGACATTACATTGCTCAACATAAAGTCCTGTAAAAGCTTATGAGTATGTGGTTATGTGTGCTGAGGTTAGCATGTGTCCTCCTGACCTGTGCAGCACGGAGGTTCTGGGCATCTCCACTGTGGTGCGTGTGGCCAGATCTGATGGGTAGCTTGTTGCTAGACTGAGAGCTGTGGGCTGAGGGATGAATGGATGAAGAACTGCTCTGCACCACTGATACCTGAGTGACAGAGGAAGAAAAAAAAAACATTTATATACACACACACACACACACACACACACACACACACACACACACAAGAAGACTTCCTTTACACCTACCATAAAATATACTGCCTACTTCAATCCAGAGATGTTGCTGGGCAACCATGGTATATATTAATGATGTATAATACTGAGATGAGAATTATATATAATAACAATAATGAGAAAAATCAGAAAAATGTTATATTTTTACATTCTGTAGAACATTATAAGTACAGTTGTTGTCCAAGATTCCATTATCTTATTTCACTGTCTTTTGGAATTCTTATTCATCCAGAAGACAAAGGCAGCCGATATCACATTATGGCCAAGGGAATTCAGTCTTGTATTAATTTTTTCACAGGGCACTTAATTATAAGGCGATGTGACAAATAAAAGGGTTTTTCCCACAGCAGTAATAAGCATACGCTGACAAACGATGAAGAATATTATAATGATTCAAATTTCCTCTTATTACTTAAAATGTTCAGATGTTAATGTGGAGTACTCTGAGCTCATTCGTTTTATGGTGAAGCATTTATCATGGTTATAAAATGTTTTAATATTTGATATTCTTTAATAATTTAAAACAAAAGGTTCTTGAGACCCCACAGTTTGAAGTTCACCCTACCCTTGCTACACACTTGGCCCATCTCAATAAGGGATTAAAAATGAGCTGAACATATGGATCAGGCATGTCAACAGAAGGGACAATATCAAACTGCACATGGTAGAGGGACCTGAGGATTGGAGATAAGAACCCTTGATTTAAACCTCAAAAGCAAGAAACGTACCTAAATCTCACATAGCCAGCTTGGGTTGTCAGTGGGGTTCAGTGGTTTCTGAGAGACATTCTGGATACACGCACATACACTGATCAGCCATAACATTAAAAGCACCTGCCTAATGTTGTGTAGGTTCCCATTATGCCACCAAAACAGCTCTGATCCGTCAAGGCATGGACTCGACAAGACCTCAAAAGGTGTGCTGTAGTATCTGGCACCAAGATGTTAGCAGCAGATCCTTTAAGTCCTGTAAGTTACGAGGTGGGGCCTCCACGGATCGGACTTGTTTGTGCAGCACATTCCACAGATGCTTCATCACACTGAGATCTGGGGAAATTGGTGACCAAGTCAACACCTTGAACTTTTGTCATGTTCCTCAAACCATTCCTGAACAATTTTTGCAGTGTGGCAGGGCGCATTATCCTGACGAAAGAGGCCACTGACATTAGGGAATGCCGTTTCCATGAAGGGGCGTACTTGGTCTGGAACAATGTTTAAGTAGGTGGTACGTGTCAAAGTAACATCCACATGACCCAATGTTTCCCAGCAGAACATTGCCCAGAGCATCACACTGCCTCCACCAGCTTGCTTTCTTTCCACAGTGCATCCTGGTGCCATCTTTTCCCCAGATAAGCGACGCACACATGATGTAAAGGAAAACATGATTCATCAGACCAGACCATCTTCTTCCTTTGCGCCATGGTCCAGTTCTGGTGCTCATGAGCCCATTGCAGGTGCTTTCGGCAGTGTACAGGGATCAGCATGGGCACTCTGACCGGTCTGTTGCTACGCAGCCGCATACGCAGCAGGCTGTGATGCACTGTGTGTTCTGACACTTTTCTATTATAGCCAGCATGAACTTTTTCAGCAATGTGTGCTACAGTAGTTCTTCTGTGGGATTGGACCAGACGGGCTAGCGTTTGCTCTGCATGCGCATCAATGAGCCTTGGGTGCCCATGACCCTGGCGCTGGTTCACCACTTGTCCTTCCTTGGACCATTTTGGTAGGTACTAACCACTACATACCAAGAACACCCCACAAGACCTGCAGTTTTGGAGATGCTCAGACCCAGTTGTCTAGCCATCACAAATTGGCCCTTGTCAAAGTCACTCAGATCCTTACACTTGCCCATTTTTCCTGCTTCCAACACATCAACTTCATGATCTGACTGTTCACTTGCTGCCTAATATATCTCACCCTTTAACAGGTGCCATTTTAACGAGATAATCAATATTATTCACTTCACCTGTCAGTGGTTTTCATGTTATGGCTGATTGGTGTATATACTCAGCAAAAAAGAAACATCCCTTTTTCAGGAGACTGTATTTTAATTGATAATTTTAGGTTTATAGATCTTTATTGGAAAGGGTTTAAACGATGTTTTTCATGCTTTTTTCAATGAACCATAAACAATTATTGCACATGCACCTGTGGAACAGTCCCTAAAACACTAACAGTTTACAGGCGGTAGGCAATTAAGGTCACAGTTACAATACCTTTGGACACTAAAGACACCTTTCAACTGACTCTGAAAAACACCAGAAGAAAGATGCCTAGGGTTCCTGCTCACTTGCGTGAACATGCCATAGACCTGCTGCAGGGAGGCATGAGGACTGCAGATGTGTCCAGAGCAATAAACTGCAATGTCTGGAATATAAGACGCCTAAGACAGTGCTACAAGGAGACAGGAAGGACAGCTGATCGTCCTTGCAGTGGAAAATTACATGTAAACATGCATCCCAACCAGACGAGATTGAGAACCTGCAAATGTCTTGGTGGAAGAGTGGGGTAACATCTCACAGCAGGAACTGACCAATCTGGTGCAGTCCATGAGGATGAGATGTGCTGTAGTACTTAAAGCTGCTGGTGGCCACCACATATTGACTGTTACTTTTGATATTGACCCCCCATTATTCAGGGACTCATTATTCCATTTCTGTTCCTCAAATGTCTGTTCAGTTGTTGAATCTTTTTACGTTAATACAAATATTTATACATGTTAAGAAATTTGCTGGAAATAAAAGCAGGTAAATGTGAGAGAACATTACTTTTTTTGCTGTGTGTGTGTGTATAAAACTGGGAATGTCCATTGGCAAAGATTAAGTGCCAGATCAAAAAGCAATCACAACAGTAAAAACATGTGACATACAATATGCAAAACAGTATTGCTTTTCATTAGTGACTTGCCAACACTGAAAAGCAAAATTTTCACTACACTGCTCTTATGTTGCTTGATTCTTCAATGACAATCATTAGGACAATGATTTTTAAGAATTAAATGCTTAAGTCATGTCAGATGTCAGTGTATTTCACTCTGCTGCATTGGTATTTCACTTCCATCAGTGTGTATGCACCACGCCACACTGAAATGCAGTCATAGAGACACTTTTATCATGTTTAAGTAGTAATTTTTGAAAGTTTAATGATTAGGGGTTCAACATTCCATGCAGGTGCCACAATGAGCCAGTAAGAAAGAATAAAGGGTGTTCCTTTATATGATTCCTTTATAGGGCCTCTTGGAAAGTAAAGCTCAAGCTTCAAGATGCAGTCAGGTCCTTCTCACAACCATATCCCTAACAATGGCTTAGAGCCGTGAGTGAACAGTGATGGCATGTTTTCTGCATGTCACCAATGAAAAGCAATACCATTTGTGTTCTGCATTTCATGTTTTTGTTTGTTTTTTCACCATTATGGTAACATTTCAATCTGGCACACCTCTGACTGAACCTGAACAGCTGATGAAAATAACACAAAAAACCCCCACACAAAACAGCTGATGTTGCTGGTCCATGTCCATTTCATACTTCTTTTCTTATCACAGAAATGTATTCTAACAACAAAGTGACACTTTCTACTGTCCATCAATCAAGACCAGACATTTAATGTTACATTGATTTTTTTTTATATAATGACGATGAGACTACACTTAATTTGTTTGCATGTGTGCTTAAATAAATAAAAATAAATAACTTTAAAAAACATGCTGTTTCTGTACACCAGGACAAAGTACACAGCCTTTTTTCTCTGGTTTTCCGAAAATAAAGCAAAACTGAATTTAATTTCATTACTGCTTAATAGGCAGTGGATTAAATGAACTGTTTAAAAAAAAAAAAAGTGAAGGGAGAGACAGAGAGAGTCTCTCTAGAGATAGAGACCTTGTGGGCGAGGTTCTCCTTCTGTAGTTGAGACTGTCTGAGTTTCTTTAGCAGAACCAGACGAGCCTCCTCAAGTCTCAGCTCCTCTCTTAAAGCCTTAATCACTCGTTGGCGCTCAGCTACACTCTTCCCCTGCAACACAGACACCCAGACATAATGCACACACGAACACACAGAGAGGAGAAAACACAGACTGTCTCCTCACTGCCTTTTTACCTTGAACATGTCCAGGTTTACAGGCTTCACTTTCTCCTCTCTGCCTGCTCCTTTGGGGCTAGATGCCTCGTTGTCAGATAAGACAATCACATCTGGAGAGGGAGTTTGACGCTCTCGATCCACAACACTGAAGTCATACATAACATCAAATTGTCAAAAATCGTGCAATGTTCCTATACATTAATACATCCATCCATCCATCCATTTCCTGTACCGCTTATCCTGTACAGGGTCACAGGGGTGCCTAGAGCCCATCCCAGGGGACACCAGGTAGGGGAAACCCTTAATGGGTTGCCAACCAATCACAGGGCACAATCACACACACAAGTTCTAGACAATTTAAAGATGCCAATCAGACTACAGCGCTGTCTTTGGACTGGGGAAGGAAACCGGAGTACTTGGAGGAAATCACCAAAGCACAGGGAGAATATGCAAACTCTGTGCACACAGGGCACAAACACACAGCATTCAAACCCCTAATCCCAGAGGTGAGAAGCAAACGTGCTAACCACGTAGCCACTGTGCCCCCCCCCAACACATACTTTAATATGTATATATATATTTTTTTTTAATTGACAAGTTTGAAATGTTTAAATAGTTAAGGTAATGTTTAAAGTAGTATGTCAGCTGATTGTGTTTCCCATTTACATTGACTCATATGGCAGATTATTTTTAAAGGCAGGATATAACTGAGACAGGTTGTAAGCTAAGCAGTTGAGGGTTAAAGGAGCCTGCTCAAGGGCCCATCAGTGGCTTTCTGTCAGTCCTGGGACATGAATTCACAATCGTCCAATTACTTCCAATACACTGCAGGACAGCTGAATGTGATAATCATACTAATAGGACAGCTTTTTGTGACAATAGCATTTTAAAGAGCTTTTCAGTCAATAACAGAATTATTATACGGTTGCATAAATAAGTACCACTTGACAGTGGACGATACTCCCAGTCACACCATTTAATTTAGTAATACTGATTCTGTTGTATTAATCCAGTATATTTACAACACTGAGCTGAGTTTTGTACATTATATGTATCTCACACAGCACAAACTGACCACACTCTCTCCCCCTCACCTCCTCTTGGCACTCATGTCCACCGGCTCATCATTGATGTTCTCTTTCCCGCTGCGGCCCATAAGAGAGTGGGACACGGCTGGCGTCCTCAGGCTGCCGTTAAGCTTCTCCTCATAAGCCGTGTAGCTCTGTAACGCAGCATGGCTGCTGGCTCCAGAGGCTCGGAGATCCCCTAGTGTGCCAGAGCCACTCTCCAGACCACTCAGATCCTTGCGCTTCAGCAGTGCGAGCATTTTCAGTCTCTCCATGGCCTCATGACCCTCCATTTTCAGCCTCTTGGGCAGGACGTCATCGTGAGCTCGGCTGCGCTCCTCTCCTGTCTCCAGGCCTCGTTTTAGCAGGTTCAGCCGTAATGCCTCCTCACTCATACGGTCCATTCTGGAGGAGAACATGCATATACATGCAAAAAAACATATACAGCCGTCAAAACGTTTCTCTTGCAAAACAAAGTTAAGCACTATAATCTGTCGTGCAATAAATCATCACAGCTATATGGAATATATATATATATATATATATATATATATATATATATATAAGCTGATATAATTTTGAACATATTCTTCCCTCTTTCCCATTGTTTGTGAGAAAACAATGTCTCTGTAATTAGACATGCTCTATGCCCTTGACATATGATCCTTTTAAACACAGAAAAGTTTTGTATATAGAAGACTTGCTTCATGAGGGAAAGATTACAACCTTATAGCCTCCAAAATCATGACAATTCTAATTACTGTCCTCTGTGCTTCCTTCATGTCCTTGATTGCGCCATTTCACCAAATCCTACCATCTGGACTTAAGTCAGATCATCACTTAAAACATATGGGACAATTAACAGAAAAGCAGAAAATCTGACTACAATACACACTTTCTGTTCCGAGTCTAAATCTAAATCAGAGCACTTTATCACTCATCATGAGATAAACGAAGAAGGTTTAATTTGCTATTTTGCAAGACCTTTCAGGAACACTTTCCGTCGTAAAAGCCAGTGTAGAGCAGTCTTCGACAATGATCGCAGACTGACTCACTTATTTAAAGCTAATCAAAATGTCCAAGCTGCTACTCAATTCAATTCCATTTGATTTGTAGTGCTTTTAGCTGTAGACATTGTCACAAAACATCTTAGCAGACATCAGGATGTAGATTTAGATCACAGAGGTGACAGTGGCAAGGGAAAAAAAAACCTTGAGAGGAACCAGACACAAAAGAGAACCCATCCAGAGTGACACTGCATGGTGGGATTATAAATCATCACAGGTGTAGGAGAGTAAAGGCGTATATACAGGTGTAGGAGAGTAAAGGCAAACAGTACTAACTGAGTGGAAAGGATGTTCATTATGAGCACACTGTGCACACTGTGACATCAGAACTTCTCAAGTACTCATCTACAGCGTGATGGTGAGATTATGATCATCAACCGAAGCAAAGGTGAGTCTTCAGGGTATCCATGTAGGACCAACGAGAGGAGAAGGTAAGTCACAAGCGAAGAAAGCTCCAAGCAGACGTATATCAGGATGAATCAGGCAGGTCCAGAGAGCCGAGAGGAGTCACAGCAGTAAAAGTGGGTCTTTAAGCAGGCATACAGTGGTTTCCAATGATATCACATATAGACATCACAGCGCTGCACAGATTAGTAGTAAAGACAGATGTAATCAAACTAACTGTGAAAACTGCAAACAACTGTAACCACAGCAGCATTCAAGCATTCAAGGATGCAGAGGCATATAGAGAATTTCTGACACCCTTTTAATAGTCTCCTTTCCAAAAGTCTGTGTTCAAATCTCCAACTGCAACCATATTACTCACCCATTCCAAAAAAAAAAAAAAAAACACACAAAAAAAGTCAACTAATATTACTCTGGATCACCACCTACACTGGTTACCCATCTCATACTGCATACAAAAAAAAAACAAAAAACTATGACCTGCAAAGTACCACACAGCCCTGCCCTTATACACCTACCTAAACTTCTCCTTCCATAGACTCCCACCCTCAGGTCCTTGGACAGGTACTGCTCATTGTTCCTTACACCCACCTCTCCTCAGTTGGTGGTAGTACATTCAGTTGAGATGCTAAACACCTTTAGATTCCACTAATGATGCACCGAAATAAAAATTCTTGGCCAAAGCCAAAACCAAAATTCAAGGCACTCTGGATCACAAACAGTGCTGGATTTAACAACAAACCAAGCAAGCAATAAAGAATATTATTTAGTTATCTTTCTGTACTGTTGCATAAATTGCAATTATATGCTTTTTTTTAATAATTAAATGCAGTAATTAAAAAGCATTCATTAAAAAAGGCACCATTATTGCCAATCATGTGGTAGCAATACAATGCATAAAATCATACAGATAGTCAGAATTTTGCTCCAAAAGCATGAATCCATGGACCCAACCTGCTTTGTGGAAACAGTCCAGGCTGGTGGAGGTTGTGTAATGGTGCGAGGAATGATTTCTTGGTACAATTTGAGCCTGTAATACCAATCATCGCTTGAATGCCACAGCCTGTTTGAGCATTGTTGCTGACCATGTGCATCCCTTCATGGCCACAATTTACCATCTTCTAATGGCTACTTCCAGCGTGATAATGCACCATGTCACAAAGCAAAAGTCGTCTCAAACTGGTTTCATGAACATGATAATGGGTTCAGTGTTCTTCAGTGGCCTTCCCAGTCGCCGGATCTGAATCCAATAGAACTCCTTTGCGATGTGGTAGAACGGGAGATTCACAGCATGACAGTGAACCTGAAACATCTGCAGGAATTGTGTGATGTAATCATGTCAACATGGACCAGAATCTCAAAGGAATGCTTCCAACATCTTGTGGAATAAATGCCACAAGGAATTGATGCTGTTTTGAGAGCAAAGGGAGGCCCTACCCAGTATAAGTATAGTGTTCCTAATGCTAAGTGCTCAGTTAGTGTATATAACTACTATACATGGTCTGCATATCGAGTTGGTGTGTTTTTATACGTTTCATCAAATCTGAAGTAGAAAACATCCCTTGAGCAAAATGGTAATTTTTTTCTCGTTAGATGTTTCAACATTTAAACTAATAAAGTGTCATTTTAGGCATATTTTGTTGGACATAATTTTACTCTCCCATCATCATGATGTGCCTGACACAGCCATATCTTTCCAAGCTAAGAGCAAAACAGCTTTTCACAGAATTCTATGCCACTCCAACCTGCTCTTCAACAATCCAGCCTTTTTATTTATCACCCACAAAGTGTAGATGCTTGAATTCACTCTTTTTTCATATACTATATATTTTATCTAGGCTTAAGGCAGAAAAGCACAAACATGCTATTTTATTGTCTTAATTGTCTTGTTTTTTCTGTTGTATAATTTGTCTGTATTATTTAAAAGTTTAGTAACTGGTTGTGAAAAGTGCATTAAACAAATAAGTTGTTTTTTTAAATTATAGTGCAACTTAGATTTAAATGTGATTTACATCACAGTCGGACTGCTCACTTCTGCGCATTTATACCATCTATACTCTTAGGGGGGAAAAAAGAAGAAAAGATACCACCTAACACCAACTCAAGGATTATTCAGTTTGTGTTTTCAGGGAAACCCTTAAAGGTTCTACATAGAATCCTAAAAAAAAGAGGGTTTCCCTTTCAGAAAAGGCACCTCTTCAGAAACTTAGAACCATCCAAAGAACCCTTGAGGAGCCTTTTGTCTACAAGTGTATTTTCATCTGAGGCTGTTCCTGTTATTCTGTGCAGTGTGTACTGCATAAAGGCAAAATATCACATTTCCTTAACACGTCACATACAAAGCCTTCTGCTCTCTCCACCACTTACACATTTATATATGCAGAGAGAACTGGATGCTTATGGAGGCAGTGACTATTCACTGATCCACAGGTTCGGAGATCACAGAAGCAACCAGGAGAAGCACTTCTGAAAGAGATATATGGAGGCAAAACTCAGATTGTGTACAGTATAAAAAAGAAGGGTGGAACTAACCAACCAACCCTCAGGGAATAGTAACCATTTGGAACTGCCTTTGGTAGATCTGCATGATGCAACTACCCTCAAATGTGATATTCGCACTAGAGGGTCCATCTTATGCTCTTCTGAAACAGAAAATCACTATGCCTCTCTCTCTCTCTAAAGTCTGTTGCATTTTTCCTCCCTCAACTAATCAGCTTCCTACTTTCCTGCCCAACACACACGCCATAATTGTACACAGAGCTGCATATGTGTCCACACATGCGCACACACACACACACACACACACACACACACACACACACACACACACACGCGCACGCACGCACGCACGCACGCACACAGAGCACTGGGCGCTCTGCCAGTCAACACAGTCCTTGTACGCCTCCAGCAGCTCTCACATGGCAGGAAAACGGAGGTGTTAAGATGGAGGTATGGTAAGCGACAAGATCAGACACACAAACACACACATACCGTATACCCTCTTGTAGACACTTCCACCATCCATCTCATCAACAGACCATAGTTTGAGAAGAACATGCACCTTCCACAGATAAAAAAATAAATAAATACATGAAATTTTGCAGTGTGTAAAATGAGTAAACAAACCTTATACACTTATACATGCATGAATTAGTCATCTCTCCAAATCTTCACCAAATCAGACTTAGTAAGTAGAGTGACTATCCAGACAAGGCAATTAAATATGTGCAAAGTGTGTGTAGTGTGTAGTGTGTGTGTGGTTAGAAGAAAGGAAAGAAGTAAAGCTACAGACTGATTAAGCTTTAAAAGTCAGACTGCGAGAGCCTGAATTACATTACTGCTGGAGACACACACAAAGAAACATCCACACGGAAGCCTAAGTCATGCCAGTGTGTGTAGATCCTTTGTTAGCCCTGTCCTCCCCCCTCCCCTTGCATACACACACACACACACACAGACAGACACTTACTTTTGCGCTCTTTCACTCCATCTCTTCCTACTCTTTTACACACACACACACACACACATGCACACGCAGACATTCTTCTTCTCCTACACACACACACACACACACACACACACACACACACACACTTACACACAACCACCCCAAAGAAGAGGTTTTTTTTAATGCCAGCAGAGTGGCACAAATCCAGCGACTGTTCCTCAGTCAGTGGCACACATGTGTAGCAATACCTCGTCCCGCCCCTCCCCCATCCCACAATCCTCTCTGCTCACTCCGCATCTGGCTGCCAATCAATCTGCTCGCTGTACTGTACTGGGCAGTTTGGGCTCAACGAACCCAACCCCCATCTTTCTTTCTTTTTCTACAGAGACTCTCACAGCCGACATCCCACACACACGTGCACACACACACACACCTCCCCCAGTCATGTTTCCAAATAATCTGTTAGCATTCTGATCAAAGTGCTGTTGCCTCTGTCCAACAGAAATGTGGAATGTGGATCTCACTGATAATGTTAGTAGTACATTCAGACATGCTGAACATTTAATCACACAAGATACAAAGTTTACTGTTTTAGGTTTCTTAAAGCTTTTTTTTTTTTTTTTTTTTTAAATTAAATAGATAAATTATGGTTATAAATTTTTTGGGAGAGGAGGAGTTTAAGAAAACAGAAAGATGAAACCAGTGACAGCTACTGAGGAGCAAATGTTGAATATAGCAGTGACACACACAGTTTATTCACTTCCTTGTTATAGTTACAGATATCTACACAGTAACCAAAAGTGTGTCCTCGGGGCAGTAAGAGTTAGCTCTAGGTGCAGTGCGGCCATAAACTGAACAATGTATGATTGTAATGCGGACACATTGGCTGAGAACCCACAATGCACCGGGACAACATGCTGTCCCAAAAGCCAGGACAAACTTAGAAGTGAGAAAGGAAAGACAGATTGAAAGAAAGGAAAGGAAGAATAAAAGAAAGGAGTGAGAGAGAGAAAGAAATAAAGCACAAGAGAGGTAGATAGACAGAAACACAACCCTCCACTAATATTGGCACCCTTGGTAAATATGAGCAAAGAAGGCTGTGAAAAATTGCCTTTATTGTTTAACCTTTTGATTTTTTCCTTCAAAGAATTCACAAAAATACTCTGCTCTCATGGATATCAAACAATTACAAACACAACACACAGGTTTATCAAAAAAAAAAAAATATCTATGTTAAATATAGGTGTGCAACAATTATTGGCACCTCATGAATTCATATGAGAAAAATATATTTGAAGTATATTCTCATTGACATTTGACATTTTTTAGTATACCTGGGTGACTAGGAATAGGAAATTGTTCAAACATGACTTCCTGTTTCACAGGGGATATAAGGAATATACACAAGGAATATAGCTGTGACGTGGCTATAAGAAAATAGCACAAGCATTGAAAATGCCCATTTCCACATCAGGGCAATAATTAAGAAGTTCCAGTCAACTGGAAATGTTATGAATAAACCTGGAATTGGACGTGTGTCTATATTGTCTCAACGCACTGTGAAGAGGATGGTTCGAGTGGCCAAAAAATCTCCAAGGATCACAGCTGGAGAACTGCAGAAGTTAGCTGCATCTTGGGGTCAGAAAGTCTCCAAAACTACAATCCGAAGTCACCTACATCACCACAAGTTGTTTGGAAGGGTTTCAGGAAAAAAAGCCTCTACTCTCATCCAAAAACTCAAGCGTCTTCAGTTTGCCAGACACTACTGGAACTTCAAATGGGATCGGGTTCTATGGTCCAGATGAAACCAAAATAGAGCTTTTTGTCAATAAACACCAGAGGTGGTTTTGGTGCACACAGAGAGGTAGCCATATGGAAAAGTACCTCATGCCCATGGTTAAATATGATGGTGGCTCTTTAATGTTTTGGGTTGTTTTTCTGTCAGAGGACCTGGACATTTTGTTAGGATACATGGCATCATGGACTCTATCAAATATCAACAGATATTAAATGAAAACCTGACTGCCTCTGCCAGAAAGCTTAAAATGGGCCGTGGTTGGATCTTCCAGCAGGACAGTGATCCAAAACATACATCAAAATCAACACAAAAATGGTTTACTGACCACAAAATCAAGGTCCTGCCATGGCCATCCCAGTCTCCTGACTTGAAACCCATAGAAAACCTGTGGGGTGAACTGAAGAGGAGAGTCCACGAGCGTGGACCTCGAAATTTGAAGGATCTGGAGTGATTCTGTATGGAGGAATGGTCTCAGATCCCTTGCCATGTATTCTCCAATCTCATCAGGCATTATAGGAGAAGACTCAGAGTTGTTATCTTGGCAAAGGGAGGTAGCACAAAGTATTGACTAAAAGGGCACCTATAATTGTTGCACACCTATATTTAACAAGACTGTTGTTGGATAAAGCTGTGTTTTGTTTGCAATTGTTTGATATCCATGAGAGCAGAGTATTTTTGTGAATTCTTTGAACAAAAAATCAAAAGGTAAAACAATAAAGGCAATTTTTCACAGCCTTCTTTGCTCATATTTACCAAGGGTGCCAATATTAGTGGAGGCACTGTAGATAGATAGACACATACAAATAAACATGTGGACAGCTGACCATGACACCCATATGAACATCCCATTCCAAATACATGGCATTATTATGGTCATTCTAGACAATTGTGTGCCTCCAACTTTGTGGCAAAAGTTTGGGGAAGACCCACATATGGCTGTGATGGTCAGGTGTCCACATACTTTTGGCCGTATAGTATAGTGTTATAGATAGATAGATAGATAGATAGATAGATAAGCACTGTGTAAAAACAGTAGTTTGGGGGCATAGTGGCTTAGAAGTTAGCACGTTTGCCTCACACCTCCAGGGTTGAGGGTTCGATTCCTGCCACGGCCCTGCATGTGTGGAGTTTGCATGCTCTCCCTGTCCTTCGGGGGTTTCCTCTGGGTACTCCGGTTTCTTCCCCTAGTCCAAAGAGATGCATGGTAGGCTGATTGGCAGGTCCAAAAGTTTCTGTAGTGTATGAGTGTGTGTGAGAATGGGTGTATGAGATTGTGCCCTGCGATGGAGTGGCACCCTGTCCAGGGTGTCCCCTGCCTTGTGCCCTATGTTCCCTGTGATAGGCTCCAGGTTCCCCAAGACCCAGTAAGGATAAGCGGTATAGAAAATGGATGTATGGATGGATGGAAGCAGTAGTTTTACGTAATACAACTACACGCAAATGATATCCAAGCTTGGGGAGTAACAGACTACATGTAACAGCGTTACGTAATCAGGATACAAAAAACTGGTAACTGTAATCCGTTACAATTACGTCAAAAAACTAAGTAATCAGATTACAGGTACATTTTGTAAAAAGTGGGAATTCTATCAGGATTACAATTTATTTTTCATTTAAACCAAAGAAATTAGTCTTAGATTAATATAACACAATATAGACAGATGCTTGATTATAGTTCTGGTTCTCTCTTGCCAGTCATGGCTCACAACCTCCTGGTGCATGCGCAAATAATCTTTGCGCAAAGCTTTTGTCATGTGATGTTACCCACATCAGGGACAGTGATCTTTCTTTCAATTTTTCATTATTTTATGAAAACAAATCCGAACATTGAACATGTTTTTAAGCTCTAAAATAAGCTGTAAATAAAAGTATTTTAGATCATATTGTTTTCTCTTGACCTTATTTACATATGTGACTTTGAAGTAATCCAAAAACAATCAGATTACATTACTTTCATATTGTGATACTTGGATTACGTTACAGATGACATTTTTTCTGAAGTAATTTATAACTGTAACGGAATACATTTTTAACGTAACCCTGATGATATCCTATACTGAACACTGGTGTCTCAGCTATAACACACTCCACTGCACTGGTCAAATTTGCCCTGCTGTGAGACACAGGTTTGCTTCCCAGCCATGCCCTGCGCTGCCCAAAGCCCCAAAGATTCAATTAGCTCTGCTCTCACTGGAAGACCTAGATTCCTCTCTGGGCCCTTCTTAGGCAAGATACCATAATGATAGGTGCTTTACTTTTCCCTCTGAGAACACTGGAGCACTTCACATTGTTAGGTGACCCACAAAAAAGCAAGATGTGATGACTTGTAACACACCATGATTAAGGCACAGCTAATAAATATGTAGACTGCCTAATCACACTTTATCCTTTTATCATTATAAATAAGCCCTTACTTTCTATAGCTTATAAGTTTATACTCAACTTATATTTAAATGTATTAAATCTGAATGGCTAGATCGTGATTTAATGCGCCCAAGTCAGACTTAAACCAGTTAACTAAGCATCTGTCCATTTTCTGTACCGCTTATCCTACACAGGGTCACAGGGGAACCCGGGGCCTATGCAAGGGAACTCGGGGCACAAACCATTGCAGAGCACAATCGAACACACATTCACATAATATGAATAGTTTGGAAATGCCACTCAGTCTACCGCGCATGTTTTTGGACTGGGGGAGGAAACTGGAGTACTAGGAGGAAACCCCTGAAGCACAGGGAGAACATGTACACAGTGTAGAGGTGGGACCCTGGAACCCCCCCCAAACCCCCAAACCTGGAGGTGCGAGGTAAACGTTCTAACCACTAAGCCACTGTACCCCAGTTAACTAAATTTAGTTAAAGTAGTTGAGACCATTGGGAGTGACGATGATTAACATGGAAAATTAGGGTCGGTTAACTTTGATGACCTTGAGCTTGAGCTTGATATTTACACAGTACAGAAGACATATAAAACATACCACTAAATTAATCAATGCGTATTGCTTTGCCACTCAATCAACAAAAAAAAAGCACAGAATTTACATGAAAATGCAGAAAACAATAAATGACCTTGATTCAGACACATTCATTGTGTTTAAGGGAACTCTGCGCGCACACACACACACACTCTCTCACACACACAGCGATTAGCTTTGTCCCACAGTGCTCCTTTAAGCTGAGCTATTACATAAAACAGCATCTCATGACATGTTTGACGCAAGACAAAACACTGCACATGTACAGGAAAGAACAGCAAGTCACCGTTAAACACTAAACACCTCCTCAGAGACTCCTGAGGAGCCACTCGTCTTCACACAGCTCTGCTTGTTTAGGTCACGCAAAAGCACCATAAGACTCCGACACCTGCCGATACACTCCAAACATTTCATACATTCATTAACCTTTAACTCAGAAGCGATCATTCTCTGCATGGCTGCCTTTTAAGAACGACACAATCGTGGCAGATGAATAAAATAAATAATGAATAACCGCTAGAACAAAATAGCTAAAATTCTACGTCTCGGTCTACTCCAGTCCCAGCTGACCATTTTTGGATGCATCAATTCCAAATGATCTGCAGACAAATCTAACAGCACAAGACGTAATGGCAGAGTTGGGAGGTCAGGACAGTGGAGCATGTGTAATCTAGTCACATCATATGAGCACGAATGGAGATCAGACGTGAGACAAGACACCATACCGGACTGGATGCAATCACCAAACACACTCAGTGAGCCACCAAAATGAAGTGAAGATCTGGCACAAGTGCCCATTCCTCCAACTGACAGCACTTCATCCTTATCACCATTCAGCAACCCACACACACACACACACACACACACACACACACACAGCATGTTGACAGCCAAGAGAATGGGCACGCTGCTAATTTGTGCAGAGTAGACTCCAAAGCCTATCTTCTCCAAGCTGGAGCAGAATATCTGCTTCTGTTCTCTCAGTCACTGCTGTCTATAGCTGAGGCTTCTTCTCTGGAGAGGAGCTCACCTGGTGGGGAGGAGTGGGGGAAACACACACTCCACATAAGCACAAAACATGCACAAAATACACTTTTCGAAGAGGAAGAGAAGACACAGAGGGTCGCCTGGGGGAGAGAAAATAGGAAGGGAGTAGCCATGTAAATCAGGACATCATCAGTCAACTATAACGCAGCCTGTGTGCGTGTGTGCATGTGTGTGTGTCTCTCTCAATATTACAACACTTAAGCACAGGTCTTCATCAAACAAGGCAACAACTCCGGGCTCTGGGGGGTTGCCATGGCAACCAGTACATCTATTTTTAGACAGTACCACTAATCAATTTAATTTCTGCAGTAGCCCAAGGCAAACATGGAGGGACAGAGGACTGGCCTTGGACAAAGAGAGACAAAGAGGAGAGATGAACAAAGTCAGCACCAGGACAGGGTTAAGCTGAACGCACAGAGCTCCCTGAAATGAAGCAGAGCCTTGTGAAGAAATGCCAAAAACTGCAGACGCCCCATAAGCCATTAAGTCTAAGCCCTATGCCCACTCCATCGCACAAGTGTGCGCACACACACACACACACACGCACAAAATGTTAAAAACAGACGGATCAGCAAGTGTGTGTATAGGTGCTCAAACATCCCAGTTCATAAATCAACACAAAGTGACCCAAAGTGCTTGATGTGTCTCCTAAAGTGGAATAAACACATTGAACAAACAGTGTGTGTTCATACGCAAAAGCCTCGAGAAGTCATGGTATTCTGGGGTGTAGTTGTGGCCACTGTGCTCTAAAATTGGCCTCCTGTTTTTGATTATGTGTGCAAGAGAGTGAGAGGAATTAGGACTGATCCCAGACTGTGGGGAGGCAGGCGTGAGGAGGGTCACATGATTATCTGTAAGGTTACACTAAAAGAAGCCTCCGTGTGCATGTGTGTGTGCCCACATGCATACTGGAGGTGGACCAGCAGTATGTGTCCGGTATAAGCAATGATTAAATATGGCAGATTCCAATGACATGAGACACACTGGCTTTAAGAACAAAATAAGCAGGAAGACAGTAAGTGAGAGAAAGTAAGACAGAGAGAGAGAGAGAGAGATAGATAGAGAGAGAGAGGAGAGAGAGAGAGAGAGAGATCCGTGCTACTATGTTGCTTTGATTTATTTTCTCCTTTAAGACCCACCATTCACTAGTCTTTGTCTTTTTGTACCCGTAGCCCCAAGCACAATCAAAATGTATACAGTCCGGTTCAGTCCGGTTTCTAACCTCAGAACAGGGATTTATCCCTCAGCATAGCCATTAGTGGTCAGTACTCCATATACACACACGTCTGCAAACACTATCTACATGCATATACAGACCTAATCAACCCGGAGCATCAGTAGGTATAAGATGAAGGGAAGGAAAACTGGAAGTGCCACTTTAAAAACCATTTCAAAGGTAAACCGCTTCACGCATGGTAGCCCATAGCTTAGATATCAGTTTAACAAAAATGAGTAAACACATGAAAATTCGATGAGAAATCAATGATAAAAACTCAAAAACTTCACTGGTGTCAGATGTTCCACACTCACTGATGCCACACTATGATATAGGCTGTGCTGTAGATTCATTCATAATCTTTCTGAGCCTATAATTTTTTAAGCGATTCCTAACATTGGCTGTCCATTTTATTTACCGGAACATTTTGCCTTGCTTTAACTAGGAAACTGGAACACTGTCACCCAAAATCATGTTGTTGAAGTCATGTGTTAAAAGTAACATAACAAATACTTTGTGTATGTGTGGTTACTCTACTCAAGTTCACGTTGCTGCATTAGATACAAAATGCTGGAGATGAGTGTGTGTTAAAGCCTGGTTTCATTTTTTTTTTTATTACAGCGCAGCAGGTCTGCTTCCAGAGTCCACTCACACAATCGCCTCATACAGAGGACTCATGGGAAATAAACACATGAGAAAAAAGCATGGACATAAATGCATGTAAGCCACAGTTAACTAATAGACTACGTCACATTTAAACACCTTTAAAAAGACAGTCAGGTGGTTAGAAGGATTGGATCACCTATTATTCTTACAAACATGGGGCAAGTGTCTCAAGTCAACTTTGTCAGTCCAAATATACACTCTCAGAAATAAAGCTGTACTTTTCCTTGGAATTAGAAGACAAAGCTTGAGTCCCATATACATTACAGCACAGTGAAATTCTTTTCTTTTGCATATCCCAGGATGTTAGGAAGCTGAGCTGAGGTCAGAGCATGGGGTCAGCCATGAAACTGCGCCCCTGGAGCAGAGAGGGTTAAGGGCCTTGCTCAAGGGCCCAATTGCGGCAGCCTGGCGGTGCTGGGTCTTGAACCCCCTACCTTCTGATCCAAACCTTAACCATGGAGTCACCACTGCCCTGCGGTACTATCAAAGTTAGATCTTTTGTACCTTTAGTATGTATCATTATACATTAAAAAATGTGTAGGTACATCCTCGGACCTTAAGGAACACTGATGCAACGTCAAAGCTTAATTTTAAAAGCTTTTTAAAAGACACACCACATGCACTTTCCCTGGTAAACCATACATACTAAAAAGCTACAAAAGATGTTCCCTTGATGCCGTCACACCATCAACAAGGAAAAGTCCAGTTTGGTACCTTTATTTCGAAGAGTACATGATGCAACATAATAACAGCAAAGTATTAATAAAAAAAATATTTAATTAAAAAAAAAAAATTGTACAACAAGCACAAGTTTGAAGTAATGGCACAAGTGCAGCTCCTCTGTTGTTTATTGCGTTCATCATGGGGACAGTGGTTAGCAGTTAAGGTGCTGGGTTACTGATCAGAAGGTCGGGGGTTCAAGCCCCAGCACTGCCAAGCTGCCACAGTTGGGCCCTTGAGCAAGACCCTTAACCCTCTCTGCTCCAGGGGCGCCGTATCATGGCTGACCCTGTGCTCTGACCCCAACTTCCTAACATGCTGGCATATGCGAAGAAAATAATTTCACTGTGCTGTAATGTACATGTGACCAATAAAGATCATCAATTTTCCAGGAGCTTACAAAACAAGTTGGGAAGTAGTAACGGACCCAGCGCAGATGATTTCAAGAACCTCATAGAAGCAAAGCACAGTGAAGAGGAAATGTCACATGAGAGATGTCCGTCATGTCTCCACTCCGCTCTATTAACTGAGGAGGGGGTTGCTGGGTGCTTGGTGCAAGTGTGTAGCCTATTATTCAGCAAATCTAGCAAGATGATGTGTGTAGATGTGTGTTCGGGGCTGTCGTAGGTATGATTCAGCTTGGTCAGTCTACTGTGAACAACTCCAGCCTCTTGAGTGTCACACACTGTCTAAAACACCACACACACACACCACAGAAAGCAAAGTGAAATAAAGCAAACTGAACTAAACTGTTAAACTGACCTATGTACTGACCTGGAGATGTGTTACAATTCACGCTCCACTGCTACTTTACCCACTACATTGTGTTTTCTTGCCCATCAGCAGCAGCATCATCGCGCACTGATAAATAGGACATTACAAGGTAGCCATTTGCATGCTCTCGAAACAAGTTGAGGGCGAGAACACGTCTCGACTTACGCAAATGGCTGATGGCAGGATCTCTTTATTATATCCTTCAGCAGGAGGTCCGCAATCCACAACTCACAGCCACACGCATCACATCAAAACATCAACTTGGGTTTTTTTGTTGTTGTTGTTTTTAAATCCTCAAATTTATAATCAAATCACTGTTTATGTTGCAGTAGGTTATGTTTACAGTCTCGCTGCTGTAATCGCGCAGCAGGTAGAATAATATTTTTTCCCCCGAATCTGGGGGTTTTAACCCCGAGAGACTCAGTTCTCACCAAGAAACAATAAAAGCTCGTCTCAGCGCAAACCGTTTCGAGAGTAGCGGAAATATCTTGATATATATGTGTGAAAAGTCGCAGATGAAGAACACGCATCACATATCTTCTAACACGCCGATCGTGTGTGTTTACTTTAACGGGATCGTTAACACCTCGACGCGATCTTTTAAGCACACAGTCATACAGTACATAATCTCACTGTACCGAAATGCAGCGCGAGCGTTGGCGTATGAATATCACGGTTTTACTGCTCGTCAGCGCGTGCCTTCAATTGTTGTAGGGGGGTTGAGTTGTGTTGAGTTGAGTGCGCGCGGGCCGCGGCTACATCCTCGGTCTCACCTTGGTCGCCTTCACCCCGCAGGTTCCCTCTCGCTCCGGTCTGCTTTTGGGATGCTGAGACGCTGCCGTTACCTCTGGCGACTGATCCCGGCACCGGCGAGCAACACAAAGCCTGTGATTGGGCCCCGGCGCGCGCTCGCTCCGCGCTCAGACGGCATCATTGATTGGTCGGCGCCAGTGTCGATGACGTTCCTGGCGTTACGGTTTGTTGTCGTGTCAGCCGGAGGGAAGGGGGCGGGGCCACGGTGACGGTCACGGAGAGATGTGAATGGGCTTGTTGTGGCTAGTGGCCGTAGTGGTTTAAAGGTCGAGCAGGCGAGTGAGTTTCTACACTGGGACTTTACCGAGTTTGTGCTTATTTTACAGTTACATAAGCTGCTTCTAAACTTCATACCACTGTATTAAATAGTGCTTTAGGTAATGTGCTGTTTAGCCTACACACACACACACACACACACACACACACACAAGACTTAGCACAGTGGCATTCAACTGTAAATGCAGTCCTAGTTCTCAAAGTCCACCATAATTGTATATTCTTAAAATTCTTAGTCTTTAATTAATTACAGTACAAATTGAGCAATTAACAAAACAACTTACTCGTGTTAGAGAAATTAGAGCCACTTTATTTTAAAATAGCGTTACAACAAAGAGTACCAAATTCTCTCAAATATGTGAAGGTAACATGGAATCACATCACAAAATGAGCAACACATGAAAATTTGAAAACAGCAAAAGAAAAAGAGGACAGAATATGAAATTTTATATATATATATATATATATATATATATATACACACACACACACACACACACACACACACACACACACACACACCATAAACAAGCACTTGATCTGACACCAACACCCTGCAACCTTTATGGTGAAGTTTAAGAAAACAATGCAGGACCTTACTACTTTTGAAAGCTTAAACACTGCCATTCTGCCACAATAAGAAACACTGAGCATGATTCAAGAGCAGAGATTCAGACCAGCTGTGAAACTCAAAACTGTTGCATTATCAGTTGAGTTGAGTGAAGAATGAAGCATGCCCGAGCTGTCAGTCATACACTAGCATCTAGGCTTGTAGGAGCAGAACAGAATACAACTCTCTACTGAGTACACCATGGAGTGACTAGCTCTGTGTGTGTGTGTGTGTGGTTTTGGAGTACAGCTTTTGATAAGTTGCGGGTAAAACCAAATACTGCTGGAGTAATGCTAAGATCAAGTGCTCTATTTAAGTGCACACAATTAATGCAGTAAATGCCAGATGCAAGAAAGAGGGATGGGGTGATCTTACATAAGCAGATAACAGATAAACATAGGAATAAACACAAATATAACAGATTGCCCTTTTGATACAGAATAATACTCGTTAAAACACAGTTGGCTGATAGATATAAAGATAGAGCATAGTGAATTTAGTGTTAAAGAAAAGTCCATATATAAGAGTAAGCTAAGCCAACCCTGGTATTTTCTAAAATATACTGCACAAAAGCTTTAGGTGTTCTCTTTCCCTCTGGAATATAAAATGGCCGAGTTGTAATGGAATATCAATATGCAAGTACTACATGGTTGTAAAGAGACAAAGTGCTGCTTAACAAAGAGGATCTATTATATACTATATGGAAATATTCCCAACAACCCCCAGAAAGTAATATTGGCTGCTACTGGCACATTTGTTTACAATAATGTCATCATATGACGTGTTTATAAAACTCACAAGGCTTTCCAGGCATTTATTTATTTCCTTGCATACTTTCATATGTCTAGTAATAATAAAGTGCATGTCCAATTGGTGGTGTTTTATCAAATAAAGCTGAGCTCTGAATTTTGGATTGTTTTGTGTACATGCTACAAGGTCCTGACCATGATTTGGTCCACATCACTTCTTAAAGAATTTCTTGTTAAGCAGGAAGATGAGAAGATTGACATTGACTTTGGCCTTATCAAACATTTTCATCACAGCGACTCCTTCATACTGGAGCTGCAGCAAGTCCTATACACACACACACACACACACACACACACACACACACACACACACACACACACACACACACACACACACAGACAGAGTCTACATAAGTAACAGCAATTTCCTCATACAATGGAAAACACCACCCACTAATTGCAAAAAGATTTACATAGCATTATATGTTCCGAATGCACTGGCCCGTTTTTGATACAATCCAGATGACCAGTGTTTACATGAATAGCATTTGTGCATTTTTCGGTAATTACCTGATATTTCAAGGGAAATCGTTCCATGTCCACTCCCAAAAACCGAGCTTTAACCAGGAAGGTGCCTCCCTCTTCGCTGGGTATGATGTCAAAGATCACATTCTTGAACCTGCACACGCACACGCGCACACACACACACACACACACACACACACACACACACACACACACACACACACAGGTTTGAAACGGGCCCAAAACAAATATTCATAAATCTTAAGAGCAGCACTCCCATTCTCTGACAGTGCTCTGATGTGTGATTTGGGTCACACTGAAATGTTTTTGGTTTTCCTGGAAGCTTATCCAATAACAGAGACTTTCCCCTTCAGTTTCTATTCATCCAGACAGATTTTCTGTAACATTGTTTTAACAGAAGCAAGGATCCTTGTGCTTAATGCCAGGCTCTACAGGCATGCAAGATTTAAAAGGCAGAGTGTGAGTGAGTGTGTGTGTGTGTGTGTGTGTGTGTGTGTGTGTGTGTGTGTGTGTGTGTGTGTGTGTGTGGTGGGCCTTTCAAAGAGTTCCTACTGTGTGACAGGCAGGTCTTCAATCTCCAGGAGGACTCCCTTTTCATGGAGCCGTGCAGCAGTGTAGGTCAGTGTCAGCTGCTTGCTCTTCTTCCTTTTACTGTCTGCTGCCTTCTTCCCGTTTGTCTGACTGAGGGGCCAGGAGAAACAACACAGTCAGCACAGAACTGTTCTCCACACACACACACACCATGTTGCACATGTTTTAGTGCTTATGTACCCATATCTGTCTGTCTGTCTGTGTGTGTTAGAGAGAGAGAGAGAGAGAGAGAGAGAGAGAGAGAGAGAGAGAGAGAGAGAGTGAGTGAGTGTGTGTGTGTGTCTGTGAGAGACCTGGCGGTGAGGTTGTGCAAGCAGGTGGAGATGTACTGGCTGTAGTAGTCAATCTGTTCAGAGTGGAAGGAGCTCTTGCAGTGGAGGCTGTGCAATGTGTGTTTCAGCTTCACCAGCTCAGCTTGCCGTCTTTGCCGGTACAGACGCTGGTGACGGATATCCTATAGTAGGGACAACATATTGTTTTACCACAAAAATGCACAAACATTTCAATACTTGTGAGGATTAAGCATAGCTCTAGTGACGGTCTATCTAAGGGGAATCCATAGGCCATCTAGTACCAAACACAACTGTCTGCTTTGTTGGTGCGGATTTTGAACAATGAAACGCTCCATTGTTTTACATGTTTTATTTCTCAACTGCCACAAATGTTTGTTGCTTTTACATCTATTACTGCATTTACATTTTTGATTCCAAATAAAAAAATAAAAAAATAAATAAATAATAATAAAAAACAACTTTGGCTGAGGGGTGTGTAGGGCAGAAAACGTACTCGTAAAAATGGTCAGAAATATTATGTCAGAAAAAGGTTTACCCAAGTGTGAGTAGAAATCATAAAACTCACCCAAGCACTAAGAACACGGAAACATGCGCAATAAATTACTACATAATTACAGAACTAACGAGTTTAAAACATTTAATGCATCCAGTATTTTACTGTTCATTTCTGCAACACTACAGCTCTGTTAGCAGCTCACATGCACAGAAAAATGTTGCCTGCACCCCAACATACACACATATTTGTCCACCGTTTGGTGAATTCAGAGTCAAATTGCTTTCTCACTGCAAACGAATCGTGCTGTTTTCACACCTAACAAAACAAACTGCACAGAGGGGGAAACAAACCAGGGTTCAATTCAAATCGACTAAACACCGCATATGTGAAAGCTCTCTGAAATGAATAATTTAGATTTACATCTCCCTGCTTTTTTTTTTTTTTTTTTTTTACATTTTATTTATTTATTTGTGTAGATCTTGATAAGTGACAACACAAAGTTTAGAGCTATATTACAACCCCAACTCCGAAAAAAGTTGGGACAGTATGGAAAATGCTAATAAAAACAAAAGGGGAGTGATTTGTAAATGTACAAAAAAACAAAAGGCAAGGTATTTGATGTTTTACCTAATCAACTGTATAGTTTTTTGAAGATAAAGGTTTATTTAGAAATTTATGTATGCAACACGTTCCAAAAAAGTTGGGACAGGGGCAATTTAGGACTTTTGTGACAAGTTGAAATAAGAAGGTGATGTGAAACAGTTGAAGCAATTGTCTAAACATGGTATCTAAGGAGCCTCCAAAAAAGGCCTAGTTCTTCAAGAGCAATGACGGGGTGAGGCTCGTCAATCTGCCAACAGATGCATCAGCGAATAATCAACACTTTGAGAACAACTTTCCTCAAAGACAAATCAGTAGGATTTTGGGCATTTCACCCTCTACAGTGCACAATATAATTAAAAGTATCAAGGAATCTGGTCAAATCTCGGTGTGTAAAGGGCAAGGCTGAAAACCACTTCTGAATGCGCATAATCTCCGATCCCTCAGATGTCACTGTCTTTATAACCGTCATGAGTCTGTAATGGAAATCCTGACATGGGCTCAGGAATGCTTTGGTAAACCTTTGTCAGTCAACAACATTCCTTGCTGCATCCACAGACACATGCCAAGGCTTTACTATGCAAAGCAGAATCCATACATCAACACTGTCCAGAAGCGCCACCCACTTCTCTGGGCTTGGTCTCATCGGAGATGGACAGTAGCACAGTGGAATCGTGTTTTGTGGTCAGAGGAGTCAACATTTCAAATAGTTCTTTTCTCCGGGCCAAAGAGGAAAAGGACCATCCAAGTTGTTATCAGTGTCAGGTCCAAAAGCCAGCGTCTGTCATGGTATGGGGGTGTGTCAGTGCCCATGGCATGGGTAACTTGAACATCTGTGAGGGCACCATTAATGCAGAAAGATATGTACACATTTTGGACCAACATATGCTGCCATCCAGAACAGGACAACACCAAACCACATTCTGCCCGGATTACAAGCACATGGTTGCGTAAGCAGAGAGCGTGGGTGCTGGCATGGGCTGCCTGCAGTCCTGACCTGTCTCCCATTGAGAATGTGTGGCGCATTATGAAGTGCAAAATAAGGCAATGAAGGTCCTGTACAGTTGTGCAGCTGAAGAAATGCATAATGGATGAATGGGGGAAAATTCCACTTACTGAACTTAACCAACTGGTGTCTTCAGCGCCCAAATGCTTAATAAGTGTTATTAAAAGAAAAGTTGATGTTACACAGTGGTAAACAGTCGACTGTCCCAATTTTTTTGGAGTGTGTTGCAGTCATCAGATTTGAAATGAGTGTATATTTAATTTATTTTTGAAAACATACAAAGTAGAATTGAATTTTCCATACTGTCCCAACTTTTTGGAATTGGGGCTGTACACATTAATGTGCGCCATATAGGTAATATGCTTCATAAGAGCGTGAACGTGTGTACCCGTGTGTGTACCTTGGCAATGAGCTGAAGTATCTGAGTCTCAGAATCTGGTGGGGTAAGTACTCCTAGAGCCTCCAGCCTCCTCAAGCTGCGCTGGATCTTCCGCTTCTTTTCCTCCAATGTCAGGTTGCTGTCAGCAATCAGAGACTGATTCCTCTTCATCTTTTCTGGAGTGCGGGCGTCTTGCTGCGCCCTGCGGTGCATCATCCAGCCGTGCTGCACCTCCTAAACACACACACACACACACACACACACACACACACACACACACACACACACACGAGGACACACAATGTATAGCGTTTTGTCTTCTATGTACCCGAGTGTACTGAAAGGGAGACTGCTGGAGGTAGAGGAGTGTGGGGAGGTACGGTCTCTTATACCTGATCCTGAGAGATAGAGGATCGGAGAACCTCACTCAGTGTATCTCCAGGCTGAGCTCTTATCACATCAATGATCAGCTGCTTAGTGCTGGAACACAGGTAAAATATACATATTTGCACTAGCTGTAATAATTAAGAAAGTTTGGTAATGCTTTGTACTCTAAATATTATACAAGATGTTGACAATCATTTGACCTTATCTTTGAAGAGAAAAAAATCTAAAGTTTGAGGTATATTTGTGCTACACAATATGCAAATAAATTTGTCATACTTAACGATACAGTACATATAAAAATTTGGTTGAATTTTTTTATTGCCAATTTACATTGACTGCCAGGATCCATGGCCAATCAGAATAGAGTGTGAGAGTGTGACAAAGAATAAAATATTACACTGTAAGGAAAATGGATTTAGGCGTGATGGAGCTTTAAGACTTCCGAACTGATGGATAAGACAAGACAAGACATGTATCTGTTCTGAAATTTGGTAGGAAGCAAATGATAGTCGGTCAAATGACAGTCAGCCAATTTGGAGCTTTTTAGATCAATAGCCAGTTGTTAAGCTTCTTCAATGAGCCAGTCAGCACCTAATGGCATGCTATTTTATACTCCGTTACATTCGGAAAGAGTAAGTCGATTAACACTTTTGTTCACACTTAGTCTGAGTAATTTAGCCAGATTGGTGTATATTTATAATCTGATCTGTTGGCATTTTATCATAAGTGTTTTATTGGGTGACAGTAAAGCAATCAAGACTTGGTAGCTGGCGTGCCTAATGGCATATAGCTCCCATTTCTATGTACTTAAATGACAAACATGGATATATCAGGTGAGTTCATCGATCAGTTAAAACTATTAAGCTTTTTTTTTTTCCATAACACTTCCATAAACCATAAGGGACAACATTAACAACAGAAAATTATATCCTCAGAGTCTCGCAACTAAATACTACTACTACATAGTAGAGATGCACCGAAGTATCGGCCAATAATCAGTATCGGCCGATAGTTTAAAAACATCCGATGATCACGGCCGATTAAATCCTGTCAATCAAAAGAGGGCGGGAAAACACATCGATGTTATGCTGTGTGTAAAAATGTCATCTGTGTGGAATGACGACAAAACTGCAGTCTGTAAGCTCTGCACCGCAAAAATCTTACACCGGACGCTGCAGCAGCGAGTTTCGGCGACAAGTCAGTTACTTACTTCCAGCAAAGGGAAGTTGTAATGCTACAGCATACAGGGACAGCCTATATAATTGTGTACAGCTTGTAACTTTGTGATGACAGTTTGGGGAAGGCGAACATATGGGTGTGAAGGTCAGGTGTCCACAAACTTTTGGCCATACAGTGTACCACCATACATGCTATAAATGTTTAGCATTTTGCCATTTAAATCAAGGCAATGCCACATGCTGCCTCACCTAAGCAGAATGCCTCGGGCATCAGGTTTCTCATCAGAGCCTTTGAAGATGTCAAACTTGGTGGTGAGGGTGAGAGATACCTCCATCTTATTGTATTGAGCCAAAGTCTGCTCCAGGTTTGGGTCTGCAGAGTTGATAACCCCCTCTCCTGTGAGTGACCATTACAGTCAGAAAAGTTTGTAAGAGTAAGAAGTAATTAAATCATTTATACACACTGAATGCCTTATATGCTCTTTTCTTTAATGCCTATACTCCTGAGTAATAATCGGTTCACTCCTGGTAATAAACCTTCAGATAACATAGGACACTGTAAAGAAAGCTGTACAAATTTGTTTGAAGATGTGTTACAGAGAGGTCACTATTTTGGGAAGGTAGGTTGAGATTTTGGGGAGGGCGGTTATTTGGGGACCATGTGTGATGTCGTTATTTAGAGTATGCAGGTGTGCAGACTAACCAACGAGGGCTTGGACAGAAGGCACTTTGCCAAGGTCCCTCAGCAGAAGGAAGAGAGCATCATTCTGATCAGGACACAGTGCATCCTGGTGCTCCAGCAGCAGCTGAACACAGACCAAGACACAAACGCTATTAGAACATACAGTAGAATGACATTTTTATATAATATTTAAAAATGTACAGAAAAAAAAAGTGAATAAATTTTTTTTTGTTAATGAACAGCCATACCTTGTGTGTGTTAATGAGCTCCCCAATTGAGATGTAGATAACAGGTTTGTTGAGAATGACCATCTCAGAATATTCATCAATGTTAAAACGTTCCTCAGGCTCGGGAACGTCACACACCATTTTCAGGAACTTCCTGTTAGTCAAATAGGGAACGTTCCGGTTTCCAGTCACAAAATTCAAATTATTCTTCCAGTGACAATATTTAATAAGTGACTGTTGAACTCACCGGAACTTGCTGTGCATGTGCGTGATGTAGTCATTCAGGGCACGCAGGTGTGCAGAGTCCCCCTGGAAGTGCTTATGTGCCGCACTGTGTTGCAGGATTCGGGCAATGGAACAAAGGGTTCGTCGCTGATCAGGCAGAAGAACCGAACCTACCCCAAACTCCACTACATCAAATCCATCAGGAGCCACCACAGCAGGGTTCATGTAGCGGTAGTACACCAGGTTACCTACAATCTAAAACATTAAATAATAATTACACATGCAAAAATCTATAATGCAAACTACGTATACAGGGAGAGATACAGAAGCACCAACTTCTACTGACCAAACCACACAAAATTCACATACACATCCATCCCTGCTTATGGAAATAAAACCCTTTATGCTGCTAACCTTGTACAACTCCTCCTCACTGGCTTGAGGAAACTTCTCATGCAGGGAGTCTCGCAGAACTTTAGCAGTGTAGCGCAACCCATACCTAACACACACACACGGACACATGTAAGAGTACACATCAAGGCAAAAGTATTCCTCAATACAGCTGAAGGACAGGGGGTGGAGGTTTTGTTTACTAAGGACCAAAAACAGACCTCAAAGTGTACACAGCACATGTCCTACAAACGGATTTATGTAATAAATATCCTCTCTTTAGAAGACCCCAATGGCATGGCTCCTGAGTGGTGCAAACAGAAAAGAGTTCAAATCTTGACAACGGCACAGCCATCTGTGGCCAGAGAGATCCAAAGTACAAAACAGGCGATAATATCTAGGGACAAAGGATGGCTTAAGGCTCTCCGCTGTTGACGAGAGTGATACTAACTAACCAATGTGGGTGTGCATAATAGAGATGGACAGATAATCGGTTTTACCGATATTTTACAATTTTTCCATAATCGGATATCGGTTTTGTAATATCAGATCCACCGATAAATGAGAATTGCGTGCAGGACCGCTATTGCAGCACTGTGTCGGAGGAGAGACGAGATAAGAATAGTGTGCACAGGTAAAGTATACTTGCTTTGCTTTAATTAATAAACTTTATTTTACATAATAATGCCATTAATGCACAAATTAGATGTGTTACATAAATGTTTGATATGCAGTTTAAGCAGCTTGGCTCTAAGAAATACAGACAAACTCATTGGGTCACGTAATCTCTTTACCTCATCAAAGCTTTTGTTTATTTATTTAAAAAACAAAAACTTTAGTAACAGTGCACTTTATTTTTTTTTTACTCTCAGACCCTTCTATTTATTGGTGTATAAATAAGGAGTATGCAAGGAGGAAGTAAAATTGACAATGGTATTGTTACCATTGTGTCAAAAACAGAAGAACAGAAGTAAAACAATAAATAAATAAATAAATAAATAAATATCAGCTCTGTATAATTGGTGGGTACAAACATGCAAATAATTGGTAATAAAAAAAAAAACCCCACAATATCTCTAGTGTGTAAGCTCATGCCCATGTAAGAGGGCAGTTAGTGTTTTCCAGGTTCTAAGGCTTCACCCTGACTAGTTGGTAGCTGTAGTGTAACAGGGGAGAACTAACTAGTTGGTGGGAATTGGCAAATCGTTAAAATTGGGATAAAGGAGGGAAAAGTCTAACTAACTAAAACAAATGGATTTATTTAACAACCACATAACTTGGACCTCCACCTGACAAACACACTTTTCTTCCACTGGGGTTTCTGCATAAGCATGGACAGAAGTTCTAAAAATGTTCATACACAAGAGAAAAAGGATAACCCATCTGGAAAGACCAGACACTTGCAGGTGTTTTTATACATACGGCAATTTGTGCAGGTTGCTGGTGATGGTGTGGAGCACGCGGTCAGTCAGAGTCTTCAGGTTAGTGACCGCAATGTTTAAACGCTGCTGCACCTCTGGGTGACTGAGTGCCTGCTCTGCACTCACCTCATATGGCAGTGAGCTGTGAAAACACCACAAACATAGCACAAACACACAAAATACCAAAATTCTACAAGAACATGATTAACTGACAACATAACACGAGTGAATACTGCACCCAATATACAGTGCATGAGTTCATAGACCAAATGCAGCACTGACCTCTTGTGGCCGGTCTGGCTCTCAGTCTGGTTGATCCAGCTCTTGTAGATCTCCACAGGATCTATGCGAATGCCGAGTGTGCGATCCTGCAGAACCTCACGTACCACCGGCCCTAAAATCTCCCTCAATGCATTCTGGCCACGAGCATGACGATAGAAACTCACCAGCATCTTTATGACTGTGGGGTTCCCCGTCACCACCTCTTGAGGCTGGTCCACCTTCAGTCTTTCTCACAAAGACATAAAATGCTACACATAAATAACACAATAGAACACTTAATCTAAATTAAGACAGTACAGCATCTCCTGATGTTCATGCTTGAGGAGACAAAACGTGTGCGGATGTGGAAACTATACTTGATCTCATGGCGGAGGGCGGTAGTAAAGAGCTGCAACAGCAGATATGCTTCTCTACAGTCGGAGCCGTAGTTAAACAGCGTGAAGATGACCGTCTCCATGAAACGTGTGCTCTTATTCTGCTGCATCAGGAATATGAGCTGGGCCAGGTATGATGGCTGGGTCTGTGGTCACAGACAGACACACGTGAGCGTCAGTACATTTATGTAGAACCAAAACACTAGAAATACTAGAGACAAGCACTACATAAATAGCACTCCAGAGTAATACTAACTCTGGTTATTCTCCAGTGTCTCCCCCCCCTCGCCATATGTAATCTCCATCTGCTGCACCATTAGCATAAATGGACTGCATATTCATACATTCACTGAAAATAATTTAAACATTTCTCGACATTGTGAAAAGAAAACGGAAAACCACTTTACTCATACATCGCATATAATGGTAGTCCAGGGGAAGTAGCCAATAAACCTTTATGTGAAACATTTGTGTAAACGCTTTAATGAATTTTGAACCAAAGGTATTTAAAAGTACAGATGATACGGATTTAGAATGTAATTTACAGGTAAAACAGCTTAATATTAAATAAAACTACATAAGAACCACTATAGTAAGACATTCCCAATCAATCTAAGACTAGTACTTTTAGAGTGTAACCACTGTAGTTTTACATTTGTCGCATACATGTAATGTTTTCTAAAGTCAGCAGCTCTTCTGTTTCATATTCAGTACAGGAAAACATGCTGAAATTAATGTCAGTGATACATACACTACAGATGGTGCAGAGATATTTGGTGGAAAAACACTGGAGCATTCAAGATCAAGGTCCATATGCTGCTAGGAAATGGGTGTACCTGCAACAGGTAGAACAGGTGCTGATAAGCCTCCAACTTCTCCCTTTTGTCTTTGCTCAGAGACTTGAGACCTTTGTGTTTGTCCAAGGCCATCATGTCAGACAGCTCTTCTTTGTTCTTCTTGGTGAGTTTCTTGTGGTGTGACACCACCTCCTGCACCCCAGGACCAGACCAAAACAGGACAGAGTCACACACATGGAGCAGCTTTCGTGAACAGACATCCTGGCGCCCAGAATAAACAACTAAAGCATGCTGGCATTTATTATTTCTCTGAAAACAATGAACTAATTAAAGTCATGCGGGATGTCAAAGAAAAACATGTCCGCAGGCTAAATGAGTTTCTTCGTGTGTGGTTTCCGACCTGAAGCGTGACACGGTTGCGGACCAGCAAGCCGATCTTCAGGTCCATAAGGTCCAGGTCTGCCTCTAGTTGTCTGTTGGAGCGGATGGTGCGCACCACCTCCTCCCGCAGGCGCAGCAGCTCCCCCTCCTGTCGTATATCATTATCCCCCAGTTCCAACAGGTGGGCAAACTTGCGCACGACAGACAAAGGGGGAGTACTGGAGTGCACTGTGTGTACAGAGACAGACAATAAAAAAAGTAAGAACATGTAGAACGAAAATCTTCAGGGAAGATTTCGGCACAATTTTACAAGCTTACCGATCTGATATCAAACAGCATCTTAGCAAATGTCTCCTTAGAATTTAAAAATTCCATAACTTAAGATTGAACCAAGAACTTATTTTTTCGATTTCATATGGCAAAAATTTTTCATACCCAGCATCCTGTACTCTTCACGTGCCCTATTGGCTCTGAAGAAAGCCTGGATCTTTATGATGGCACCAACCTAGAAGATATAAACTTCATACATTTACATCTTGTTCTTTTCTCCATATGCTCAACACTAACTTGCAACAAAGCTGAGACACTAACATGTCTTCTGAAGTAGCGCAGGCGAGCCAAATACCTCCTACGAGCTAGCCACATCTTCACCCATGCCTGGATCTAAGAGAGCACAGCCAGGTAAGAAACTGTATGGAAAAACTGGACTTCTATATGCATTACAAAAAGGCACATATGCCCTTACTTTGACCACCGCTCTCCAGTTCCAATAGAGGTACTCCAGCCTCTTCCTATAGGTGCTCTGCTGCAGACACCTCCGCCAGTGAGACTAACAGAACAACACAAACACAATCATTAGTTATTTTGCCCAATAATACAAAACAGGCATCATTCTGGATGACTCCATAATCGTCTAACAGCAAAATGATTTGGCCTGTTTTAAAATAACACCAAGTCTACAGCATTTGACGTTGCTCTACCTGAATGGTTATAATGGCAGGTAGCTGAGTGTTGAGGAAGTGCAGGCGCTCAGAAAGTTTCTGCCGGAGGAGAAAGCCTCGTGCACGGGCCTGCATCTGCACCACCAACAGCTCGCTGGCCTTCCACTGCACCTCCCGACTGTGTGCTACAGTTACACTGCTGCACACTGCCTGCAAGGGGAGACAGCAAGGAGGTTTATGTAAGTAACAGCTGTCAGAATATATTTCACTGTATAAATGCTACTTCAGTTTCATAATACATAAAGTATTCTTTGAATATTAAAATGTGCAAATTCACATATTCTGCTTCTTGTCACCAAACGTTTTGCTTTATATACTTTAATTACCCTGGCTCCTTGAAGTAAGGAAGATGGACTTGAAGAAATGCATGTCATTTAATGCAAGTATTTTCATAATTATGCCTCACTTCCCTAATAAAATATAAAAACGATGTATCTACACTAAAAGTTTTTTTTTTAGTTTTATATAAGTAGTTAAACATTTTCCACCACTCAATTTGTTCTTACAAGTTCACACTATACATAGGTTCAGTAACACCAAGCACCCTGTGGAGTAAGCATATATAGCATACAAGACACTATTTGGGATGTAGCACAATTGTTGAGGACGCTTTAACAATGCCTCATGCGCAATTAATTTTTAAAGGATACGCTTTTAAATCATTCCTTCTGGGTAGACTTAGAACATAAAGAAATAGTGTGGGTAAAAATTAAATGTTTGGGGGGGATGGGGTGATAAATAAATAAATGAATGAATGGATGAACGAATGAATGAATGAATGAATAAATAAATAAATAACTCCTGCTTTGCTTCACAGTTCAACTTATGTGGTTTATACCATAGAAATATTGCAAAGTACAGAGTTTCTGCTATTCATAATAATATTGTTCATTTTGAGTGAGTAGTATAAAATTATAGGCTCAAATGCATTCAAATTCTAAAGCTTTTAAGTAATGATTAGTCAAAGATAACAAAGAGAATGTTACTGCTTAATGGAGCAGAAGACAAACGGACACTATTAATGGGACATGTATGAATACTGCATAACGATTTAGGCAGTTGAAGGCATCCCTGTTATTCGCAGTTGCAGAAACCCGTAGTATGAATGACTACCTGAATTTCTTCATGGCTGAGGAAGATGCTATTCTGGACAAATCCGTGAGGTCTCTCCCAGGCACCCTCCAGCTTTTGCAGGTGGAAGTAGTAAGAGCTGCCATCTAGAGTCTTTGTCCTAATCCATGGGCTTTTGTTATCACCTGATTAGAACGAGAGACACAAAAACAAAAGGGACAGTTATACACAGCTCGCTGAAGAACTGCCAAATACGCTCCAGTTCGTGTTGCAGTGCAAGACAGTACAGTAATTGTCTATGATATGACCATAAGACTGACCCTCCACGTGCTTGGCACGGAGCAATGCTGATAGCTCGGTTTGGTACGCAGCCGCACACTCTGCTACCACACTCCTCAGAGCCACTTCTGGCAAACGCATCACTCGCAGGGTCTGAGAGGCTTTACCGTCCTTCACTGCCTGATTAACAGCAGCCAGACCCAGAGACACTGCAAACATAAATCCCACATAAGAACTATTATAAAATACACTCTTAAAACCAGAAAAAGACAAGTCTGTATTCTTGTAAATGGATGACCTAAGAGCATGTTCACACTTTCACACCTGGATCAGTCCTGGGTATGCAAGCTGAGTTTTAAACTCCATGAACATAATGCTTCACTTTGTTTGTTTATACTGTATACACTCACTCTTCAGAGCTTTCTGAGTATCCTGGTTAGCAAGGCTCACTCCCTCCTGAATATCAGCTAACCACAGCTCTGCTCCAGGGTCCCGACTCATCTGCACCATGCGCACAGACACAAACAAAAGGCAAGAAATAAACATAAAATCCAATTAGGCCAATTTAAAACAATAAAATCAGTCAATCTCTCTACAGTCCTTTCTCCATACTGCGATATACAACACCTCTGCCTTGCGCTTCTTGAGACGGGTCAGTACATCATGGTAGCGCTTGCCGTTCTGTGGCACTACGTCCATCAGGCCACTAGAGAGCAGCAGCAACGCAGCCAGAGTTTTCTGAGGGTCACTGCGACTGAGGGCCTGATTGATCAGTCCAATAGTCAGGATCTCTACAATTAAAGACAAGAGGAATGATGCATGGGTTTTCTATCAATATAAAGACCACAAGCAATTTGAGACAAACCAAGAAAATTCTTACAAGTTGGAAAGGTAGGAGCATGTACTTACGATCATGCTCCTCCTGAGCTGCCATGTTGACACTGTTCACTCCACTTTGCAGCTCGTTCCAGGTCAGAAGCACTCGGCCTGCCTTCCTCTTCAGGTCTGAAAGCTCCTCAAAATACCTAAGCAAAGACTGTACTAAATATAATGTCTACAGATATACTATACATTATACACACACACATATATGTGCCTGGGAAAACCTTTCAAATAGTCAAACCTTGGTATTTTTACTGTATGGTTCTAAACTACAGGCTTTCCTGAAATGAAAGGTCTTCACTTCTAGTTACCCACAATAGGGAAGGAGAAATTTTCATTTAAAGATTTAAACCCAACTTCACTAAAACATGCCCCACAAGCAAGGTTTTAGATATCTTTGGGCAGACTGAATGTTTTTACCACCATGTTTGTTAAACTGACTCCTTAGTCAACACACACACACACACACGCACACACACATTATATATGTGCGTACATACACACACAATATAGGTGTGTGTATATTTTATATATTTATATATACATACACACATATACATTTTATATATATATATATATATATATATATATATATATATATATATATATATATATATATATATATATATATACACATACACACACACACACATACATACACACACACACACTGTAAAATATAATTGTTATCTTAAAGTAGAAGTGTGAAATTATATTATACACAGATAATGCAAATTTTGCTCAAAATCAACTGTAACATCTGATTAGTTATATACACAGTATGTGTCCTTTATGTCTGTTAAAGTTTTGAAAAAAAGAAAAGCAATCCTAATTAAAATGCCCAATGATAAAACAAACTATAGTATGAAGTAATGTCGCACCTTTGCATTAAGCTGTCATCAGTGTCTGCAAGGCCAGCAGCAGGGCTGACCAGAGTGGCATAGAATGCTCCCATGTCTTTAGCCTCCAGTGCCTGGTTTATCAACGCCACTGCAGACAGCATTTCTACAGCCACAAACAGCTCCTCCTGCTGCAGGTCACCCTACACAATCACACACGCAAACAAAGCAGATTCAGCATAGAAGCAAAACAGGCAGAAATAAACGAACCAAATATCATGTTTCAATTTTAGCTAAGATACATCCTATATACAATATATACAAAGTATCTTGAAGAAAAAAAATAAATAAAGAAAAGAAAAAAGCCTTGGGCTAGCTGCACTGTTTCTTGATGATTGCTTATGCATACACATACACTGCTGATTTTTGAGCTTAGATTACAGATTTTTTAGGTAAAACTGGATTACAGAAGTGTCTAATTTGCAAATTCATACCTTTGGGAGTGCAAATTTTGACAGTGATGTACAAATCAAACCACTACAGCTTAGAAGGCTTTAATGACCCTAGAGCAAGGGGAACTGTATGAATCTATAATTTGTGGTGAATGGGGTGCTACTTTAGCCACCTGTGGGCACTGCTGCTGCAGAGGAGCGAGTTCTCTCTGGTAAAGCTCAGCAGCAAAAGGGTAGACATCAGGCAGGTGGGCATCAGGGTTCATCAGGGCACGCACCGTCTGACGTGGCTCACCACACCGCAAAGCCTCATTGATTCTGGATATTGCCTGCAGCACTGTACATACACACACACACACACACACACACACACACACACACACACACACAGTCAACTCTTGACCATCACTTTAATTTAACTATTAAGCCTCAAAGTTGGGCTAGAACTGACTTGTTCGTGAGCGCTGAGCTTCCTCGTTGGCCACACTGATACCTTCCTGCAGCTCATCTCTCTCCAGAGGGTCCACACACCCCAGATCCTAGAAGAAAGCATACACACAAATAGTGACTTGCACCTTAAATGACACTCACCTCAAGCATTGCATACAAATGTAAAGAATATGTAATGCAAGGCAATTCTACTCACCAGAGCTTTCTGTTCTCGGTCTGATGTGAGCTGCTCCAGATACCAGTCAGAGTGATCTCTAAGCAGCCCTCTTAAGCCAAGACTCGGGTTCTGCAAGGCTGAGAGTAGAGCCAGGGCATCGCCACAGTCTATTGCCTCATCCACATGCTCTACAGCTGCACGCACTACAAACACACACACACACACACACACACACACACACACACATCACAAATAGATCATATTATAACCAAATTGTGATACAAGATCAAACATCCCCATAGGCACAACACTGGAGCACTGACTCACCATTAACTTTAGTGATGTTGTCTTGAATCTCACTTTGTGTCAGATACTCTTCATAAATGTCCTTCTCCATGGAGCCATTTGCCTAAAAACCATTGAAGAATTCATCTTAATTGCATTCTGTTTCAGACATATTACATTTATGTTATGACAGGACCAGACAAAAGACCCTCCCCCTCACTTTAGCAGAAGCTTTGGCCGCTTTGTGAGCACGAGCCTGGCGCAGCATCTCCTGATAGACAGCCATGAGCTGCTCCTGCAGGTTAGTGAGCATGGCGTTGGGATTGCGCAGTGCTTGTGCAGTGTCCTTCACACAGCCCCGCTCCACCGCCTCATTAATGGCTATCACTGCTGCATGCACTGCACACATGAGCATTAAAGTGATCAAAGAAGATTTTCACATCCACAATTTGCTTAATTTAGCCTCTATATAGCAGAAAATAATATACTGTCCTGTGCAAACACCATAAACTATTGTTATTTGTAAGGAGTAATAGTATATAGGCTATTCTTCATTTTATGGTAATAATAAAAACATCATACACTCATGACGGCCTTGTAGAAACGTAAAATATTTATAAGCATCAGCAATGACAGCAGGCTTCTCTTGTTTGGTGGTCCACAAACACATACCTGCATGCCTGTTCAATCACATTACAGCTAAACCTACACATGATTGTCCTTACCAGCAGCCTCATCCACTGATAGCTCATTAGCTAGAATTCCACCAATCTTGCTGAAAGCAGGCATCTGGATACCGTATTTATCCAGTTCCAGCTTCATGTTGTTGATCTCCTCATCTAGGCATAGAATGAAAAAAACGGTATATCGATATTCAGACTAAGCATTCAGAATAACAAAACAATAAATGTAATCTGGCTTGGGGAAAGAAAAAAAAAAAAAAAAGGTATGATTTTACCTGTGAACTTGACTTTGCCATACAGGTCATGGATTTGAGGAGCCAGACCCTGACGGAAAAGGTACAGACTACAAGACAATAAAAAGACACCAAATGTAGATAAACATTACAGTGTAATTCTACCAGAAATCTCCTTTTAAAGAAGTATTAGCCCTGTAAATACACCACTTATCTCCAATTTTCAGCATCAGTAGAAAAGCTAGTACAGACCTGAGAGCATGGATACAGTAGACAGTTCGTGGCATATTCTTCTTATCATAGATGTCTGTGGTCTCAGGGTAGAACATCTGACAGGAGAGGAAATATACATGTATTACAGTGATGTTTGTGTGTGGTCATTATTTTGAATGAAAGAACATGCATGTGTAAGGGAAATATGCTAGATCAGTTTAATTTACCGTTGGCAGGCCAACCTCCACTAGTGCATTCCTCCAATGATTGATGTTATCGGTGTGGCGGAACTGCAGACCTACCCCCTATAAACACAAACAATGTATCGGTTTGCATTTTATGGTCAAATGCACTCAGTGGCTTGTTTATTAGACACACCTACCATACACAGTACATAGAATATTACTGGTATCTGGTGCTACACATCATTTATGTGGTGGATAATTTTAGCATAGTAGTGTGCATCAGGGGAAGCAGCAATGCTAGTGTTTTTTCCAATCATTAGATACATAGGCCTATTCTTTCCCCCATTAGACACATGTACCCTGTGTGTGTAAAAAGATCACACAGTCCCTACAGGATTGCGGAAATTAACGCAAAACCAACACAACACCACGATATTACAGGAGTTTGCAATTTTTCAAAACTACAGCAGATTTTCAGCAGATTTGGGCCAACACGCATCATAGGACATCACAAAGCGCATTAGATCAAAGCCATGTGTCAAACATGAGTACAGCTGAGAGGTCTCATTTACCAACAAATATCATTGTGCCAATTCATGTAGCCTTCTGCAAGAAAAGCACAACACTGTCTGCAAATTTTGAAAAAAGACACAGCAAAATCAAGCATTTTTTGGCTGCAACAATCTTAAAAAACAAAAAAACAAAACGGTAGATTCCTGTATGGACTGATAATTGCCCTTATCAAAGTCTGACTATATAATAATGATGTTTGGATATTTTTGGTAGGTGGACTGTTCTCAACAAAATATTAGACAGACCTTGTAACGCTCCTGGTTGAGGTCATAGATCTTCTTCAGAGGAACAATTTTTGGAGCAAAGCAGTGGCCAAGCTTAGCTAACACAACTCCATTCCTCAGTGCCTCCTCCAGCTCAGTCGGAGGTGGAAGTTCCTCATTCAGGCAAGCCTCCATCCACCTGAAAGCAAGGTTCATTTAAAATAAATAAATAAATAAATAAATAAATAAAAATAAAAACACACAACAACAAAAAAAACCATACATACAACATTAAAAAAAAAAAATAATAATCACAACTTCCAAATGAATGTAGAACGTTAAAGTTCAAATCCACCCTGAATGACTTGCATATTAATGGTTATAACTGTACACAAAGCTCGAACAGATCAGCTTCCAAAGCTCTGCTACAACACTGCACTACTCAGTTTTACAACCGAACTCAAACTCTGGACATTTCAGTCCAATGTTTGTCGTCTTCACCACTTTTACATTGCATTTCTCATCAATATGACATTGAACATCAACGGTAAGTGAAGGGAAAACAAGCTCTTGTTTAAGGAGCTAACAGCACTTGAGGTTGATGCTTGAGATTTTTTCCTCTCCCTATTACATGCCAAAGTGCATCACATAATGCTAACAAAAATACCTCACCAACCAACAAATTAGCCTCAGTATCCATCAACACATCAGAACTATTTCAATATAAAAACATATTTAATGTGCTTCAGGGTGGAGTTTTCTTTGAAGCAGTCAGAAGTGTGTACAGTAGAAGTGTCTTGCCTCTTTGCTTCCTCTAAGCGGCACAGGTACTGGTACGCCACATTTTGGATACGCTGTTCATCCATTTCTTCTGCTGTCAACCTTTCATCTATAAAATAATAAGTTCCAATAAGAAAGGTTTAAACCTGAACATAAACCTGAAACAGCTTCTAAAGTATGTGACGAGGATAAGGGTGTAAGTATTTTCACAGCAGTAGAGGTTCATTAGGGCCGCGAGGTAAGTTTCAGTAGAAACTAACCTACAGAGCTCACAATATAACTTAGTGCTGACTCCAGATAACAGTTATTTTATAAATAATAGGCACCTTTTATTAAATTGTGTTGTTAAATTGAATTACGTGAAGTTATGAAAACACTTCAATAGCTGTTTCTGTGCAAACTGCATTAATTAATCTGATTAGCTAGCTGCCATTTATGCGTCAGAAATATAAGTCGTTTACTTACATCCTGACCGGAGTTCACCACCGGATTCTCCCATTTTGTCTTCGTTATGGTTATGGACAGAGCAAGTTTTTATTGTTTTTAATAGTTTACAGCTCTCTGCTTCCAGTTATAAATTTATCCCAGCACAAAACACTAACGTCTCCTGGCTATATATCCGTGTATCTGACAAAACAACAACTGAAACGCTGTTTAAAAACAAATCCTACAATAATGTGGCTTCATCAACTACAAGAGCCTTTAGAATAAAATCGACTTCGGCGCCAAACGAATATAATAATCCGCGATCTAACACGCTTGTTGTTTGAAAGAGGAAAGTCACACTTGGGAGTGTTTTCACTTTCCGGTGAGTTTGAATATCCCGCCGCGATCCCATTGGCGAGCCTGGCGCGCGCAAGGCATGATGGTCATTGTTGTCCTAACTTGGAATGACACTTCCGCATTCAACTAGTCCACTATAGTGATGGGAAGTTCGGATCATTTTACTGACTCGGATCTTTGAATCTCGTTCAGCAAAATGAACGAATCTTTTTTTCGAGTCAGTTCGTTCATTTCAGTAGAATATAATTAAAATGTTACATGTTAAATTCCCCAACACATCTAGTACTTAATAAACTATAAAATAAACTATAGGCTAATGCAGCCAGGTCCGAATTATGAGAAAAAGAAATGATTAATTAATTGTTTAGCTGGTCTTCAGGCGATGCAGTCTGTTAGTTCACCTCACCTGCCGAGCCGAGTCGTTCTTTCTTTTGTCAGGACACATTTGTCCTGTCTGTTCCCTGGAAATAGAAATGATTAGATCACCTCTCGTGTAGAGATGCATCGATACTAAATTTCTCAGCCGATATCGGCCGATACCAATACCGATACTGAGATTTCTGCCTTTTATGCCTTCTTTAAAATGAATCATAATTAATTCCACAATTTTGAAAGAAATGCAAATAAAAATTTTATTCTCTCCATTTCAACAAATTGTTTCACAGTAACTGGTCTCATAAACAGAAAACACATTACTCAAATTAACATTAACACATGAACTACATTCTGAAGATTAAAGTAAGATTTCTTAATTTATTGAATGTTATTAATTCATATTAACATTGACTGAATTCTAAAAAACCTCCTGTTAGGCTTCATATTCACTCACCACAAACAAAGGCATTTCTACTTCATCACTGAACATCAAACTGGTAATATATAATATCAACTTTTTTATATATTAACATTAACTGGATATGAAATATACTACTCTACAAATATATATTTCTGTGCAATAGCCTATATACTTATATAAACTCATCTTCATTTAAATCCTCATCAACGTACTGGCACTTTAATTCAGCTCGAGCATGTGCCAAAAAATACATTTAGACTCGACACTGATACGCCCGCTTCACTGCTGCAGCGTCTGGTGAAAAAGCACTCATTCGTTAACATGTACACCGAAAAAAATATGCACAGCTTCTGCTCTGCTAAAGTGTGCGGTGTAAAATTTTAGCAGTGCAGAGCTTACAAACTGCAGCTTTGTTGCTATTCCACACAAGAGACATCTTTTTTTATACACAGCATGAATGCGATGTTTTCCCGCCCTCTTTTTTAAAAAAAAATTGCCTTTATCGGCTGATATTGGCCGATATATCGGTTCATTTCTACTCTCGAGTCTTCGGGTTCGAGTCGTTGGTTCATCCCTATTGCGGTATTGCATGGTGCTTTGCCTACGCATTGGTCTCAGGAAGAACGAACGACTCGAACCCGAAGACTTGAGACGTGAACTAATCATTTCTGTTTCTAACCTATGGGGATGTTGCTGCGCATGCGCGGTCAAAAATGAACGACTCACTCCACTCTCTGAGACAACTCGTTGTTCCCGAGTCATATTAAAGATTCGTTCAAAATGAACGAATCGTTCATGAACGGCACATCACTAGTTCACTACTTTTTTTTTTTTTAACTAAAACCGCCACAACGAGTGAACTTTAGCAAAATGTATCAATATCAAACAAACAACTTTCGTGTGGTGGTATTCATTTCACTTTATTACAGTCACTGAAATGTTTCCAATTTTGTCACCATGGTAACGGAGTCAGACAATCACGTGGTCAGAGCCAGACGTCCATACTCTGCACCTGTCAAATTACGGTTTTATTAGTAATCGTGTAATTACCCAGATGACTGTGTAGATGCTGTAGCTTATATTTAGGCAGTAGGTATTATTCCCCTGCTAGCTGCTCCAGCTGAAGACTTCAGTAAACATGGCTTCACTTCCAAAAAGAGTAAGTTGAACAAGTAGTAACGTTATATGGTTTGCTAGTTGGCTAATGTGCGTCTTAACTAATGCTACAGTGCATGTCTTAATGTAATAGGTAGTGTTAGCTAATTATATATAGCTTTTTATGCACTGAAGTGATCTAAAGTGTTGTTTTACACTTTAAGCCATACAAAAAAGAGACTAATGTGCTTGGGAAAGGGTGTGTAGTGCTGATACTTTAGACTGGTGATAAAACATTCATTAGTGAAGCGTGAATCCTCGCAACTGCTCACAACAACAGTATCTGTGACTTAACATCACTAATGGTTTGAGGATTGTATCCTACTTACACACCCTTACAGCATTAGGATACAATTTCTCTTGCAACAAAACTACTGAGTCACATATTTGTCCGTTTCTGGAAAATTGATTCAGTTTGTTTGTTTGTTTGTTTGTTTATTTATTTATTTATTTATTTATTTATTTTAGTACGACACCAGCACATGACCTTAATCTGTTTCCTGTCATGGCCTCTGATGGTTCACCATCCCAAGATTCTCAGAAGAAGAAAAAGAAAACGAGTAGAAAGGGAAAGGGTGAAGGCGTAAAGGACACAGAGATCCAGGTAGAGAGTCTTACAGCATGTGGACACGGCGCTCTACAACAGGGAGACAGCTCAAAGGCTCTTGAATACTTCAAAAAGGCTTTCAAAACTGCCGTGAACGTAAGGAAGGTGTTGAGGGATTAATTTAACTCCAACAATGTTTTAGACTCCGCCTGCTGCAGCGTTTATGGTTTATAATCTATCCCTGTGTGTTGCATTAACGAAAACAACTTTTATTCCTCCTTTCTCAGCTCAAAGAGACTAAAGTACAGCGGGCTTGTGCTTTTAACCTTGGAGCAGCATATGTGGAGGCAGGTAAGCCCCAGAAAGGGCTTGATTTTCTGTCACAAGCTGAGCCAAGTGAGAAAGGTGAGCGCGTGGCGGATCTGCAGTTTAATCTAGCAGCAGCACATGAGGCTCTGGATGACCATGTGCAAGCTGTCAGACACTACCAACAAGCTACACACCTTTATTGCTCACAAGGTGATGGGAGTAGTGAAGGGGACACCTGCATCAGACTGGCCCACTGTCACCTGCGCAGGAAGGTCAGTGTCTCTGTAAGAAAAAGTGTACGAAACGTAGTGGAATATTAGAGTGGGAGTTAGTTATTTTTAGGTGGAGTTTTTAAAAACCCATATACATTATCATAGATTTACAAAAAATATCTTAGACATCGTAAACTATGATTGGCCCACTATAGCGCCAAGATAAATTAGTGCTTCTCAGCTCTGCGTCTTCTCTAACTCGTAACTCACTAGGCGTATTTAGGTTGTTTTCACACCTAGTCTGTTTAATCAAATCTGTACTGTAGATAAAGTTCAATTCATCTACACCGAACGAGGTTGGTATGCAAGTGTCCTGAGTTTCAGCAGAAGAGGTGACGTGATCTGTTGTGAGTGCAAGCATCAGAGGGCTTTAAAATTACAGACTGCTCCTTTAATTTTATCATATGTGAATCTTTGATTTTATACCGGCGTGGCCATTGCTTGTTGATTCCACAGTTACGGTTTGCAATCATTATGTGCCAAATGTTATATGATTTTGTATTAAAAACCTGATTCCATGCAGTGACATGCCATCTGTTGTGTGGAGTTCATAGCATTATCAGTGAATTGCTCAGACACCTTTCCTGTGTTTTAGGAGTGGAGTGGCGCAGCAGAGAATTACCTGCGTGCAGCAGAAAGCTATAAGGTGTCAGGGAAGCTGGCCTCTTCTGCTGTGGCCCTGAAGGATGCTGGGAATCACATGTTGAAATGTGACTGCTTCACAACAGATGATGTCATTAGTGTTCTCACGGAGTGTTTGGAGCTGAGTGCCAAAATCACAGAACCAGAGACATTAGGTAAATTATAAGCAATAATATATTAGTAGTAATCGCCTGTTATCTTAAATAGGGAATATATATGGTGATTAGCCTCAACTGCTATAAAGATTAATGGGCTTGATGACTAAACTTTTCTACGTACAGCAGTGAGACAGGAAACCACTGTAAATCCTTGAGACATTTATCCTGTACTATTTATTTTACGTTTTTTTCAGGTAAGCTGTATAATGCAGTGGGGTTGAGTTTCTCTCAGCTGAAGCTTTTTCCTGAGGCTGCTGAGTGCTATGAGCTGGCTCTGCCTCTGGTGCGCTCCACTCCACGTAGGCTAGCCGTGGTCATGCAGAATCTGGGTGCGGTCCACAACTCCCTGGCGCAATACCGGAAAGCTCTGGAATACCACAGAGAAGCAGCTGCACTGCATGGTTAGCAAACCACCAAGCCAAGTGATATAAAATATATTTCAATGCATTCTAATATTAAATCACAAAAATGCTTTCAGTCACTAAACTACAATGTTAAACAGCCCTACCGTCAATATCCATGCACACTTCTAGTTAAGTGTAAGTTATTTCTCCTGTATTACTTCGAAGTTTCTTTGCTGGAATTGCAATGCTCTTGTCAGTGGCAGCATCCATGAAATACATCACTGCAGGCCATGTCTCAGTCTCAGGGGACAGTGAGAAAAAGCTTATACCAGCATCTTTCTGTCACTTGCTATGTTTCCCTCTTTCTATCTCCTCCCTCAAATGCATGGGCTGCCTTTATATGTTTCCATCTGCTGGCATTGCTGTATGTTGCGGCTTTAAAATCCACCGCTGTATTTTATTGCCCCTTTCTTTAATGCTAATTACACAGAAGGGATGTAAACATTCACAGCTGAGTGACACAGCTTGCAATTTATTCACTACATTTGTTAGTGTTTTTGTTCTTTGCATGTGCTCATGTGTTTATGAATATGTTTAATTGGACAACAGTAATGAACTGGAGCATGTCAGATAACTCATAATCCTGAAGGTTATAGCAAAGCCACCACTATTTATCTTGCTCATTATATTTCTCCTGCTGTCTTGGTAGGGTCGTTGGGTAGCCGTCGGGCTCAGGGCTGCTGTTTCTGTAACCTGGCTTACGCTCTCAGTGAACTAGGGGAACTGGATGAGGCAGGAGAGAGCTACCTACATGCTCAACAGGCTTTCAAAGACAGCGGTACTCACCTGAATATGTCCATAGAAATTGTCATGCTTCAGTGGCAAACTGCTTGAAATCAATTACTCTACTTAAATGCTAATTCTGCCTGTCTGTTTGTCTATAGATGATTCGTCAGGGCAGTGGCAAGCGTGTGAAGGTCTGGGTGGAATCAAAATGAGACTGAGGGACCCAGACAAAGCCATTCTCTGTTATAAGCAGGCACTAGCACTGCTCTCCAAGTGCAAGGTAAAAGGTTTGATCCCAAACCTATTCATTAGGCAAAAATACTCCCACTTTGAGTAATGCACTTGCCAATCTGGACATCTGCTAGATGAATTTGTACAGTTAGCAGTCAACTCAAGCTGTGTGGCCAGCAGTTCAAAAAGGATCCAGTAAGCAAATTCAAACTATCAGGCACATGACAGAGTAAAGAACTACACAGAGCTCGTTATGACAGAAAGTAGAGCAAAATAAGTGAAAAATTAAAAATATATTTATTATGGTAAACGAGCTCAACACATTTTGTATGATCGACACACCAGAGCTGAGTAAATTCTCGCGAGCTTGGCATTTTTGCCCTCTACTCTTTTTGATTTATTAAATATGTATTGATTGATGTACATCATAGCTGTTGCTGAACACATCAACGTCTTGCTTCCAGGATGTCTCTAGCTCTGTGCAGGAAAGCCTTGTCAATAAGCTAAGTGAGGCTTTACAGATGAAACTGGCCATCCAGCAGGTAAACTCCTGGTTTTAACATTCTAAGCTGGGACTATGTTTATTTGATCTCGATACAGCAGAAATGTCACTGTATTGCAACATTCTCCCACACAGAGAGGTCCCCTTGTAAGGCAAGCTATCAAGGAGAGAAACATGAACAGGCAACACCTGCGGTAATACTGCGCAGCACTGATAATACCGTATCTTATTTCCAAAGCCCATGGCTCTATACTCACTCTTCTCATGTGTTAAGTGATTTTTGACAAAGAGCTGAAGAGAATTTTGCCGTATCCCATTGGTTCCCTGTAATTGCTTTCATGCAGAATAACTCAGATGAGGAACACTGAGGAATTGATGGCCGAGCACAGCAGAAAAGAACCATTGAGTAGTCACAGGATAGAGGATAAAGGTAAGATGTGATACTTCAGTTCCATATTCAATTCAATTCATTTTTATTTGTGTAGCGCTTTTAACAATAGATGTTGGCACAAAGCAGCAGTACAGAAATCTCGATTTAGATTTAGATGTCTTCATTTGAGGAAATCTTGAGAAGAACCAGATTCAAAAAAGGAACTCATCCTCTTCTGGGTGACATTACAAGCATAAAGGCAAGTGAGCAAGAGTAAAGGCAAGCAGTATTAAGTGTGTTGAAAGGATGACCAGTAGGAGAATATTGCAAAAATTCTTTAAAAATCTTTAACTTCGAGTACATTTTGGAACATTAATTGTAAATAACTCTTGGTCAAATTCTTGCAAAGATTCAGAGTGTAAGGAAAATATTTCTGAGATGTTAGAGAAATGTTATATAGTAACAGACTGCATGAATAGGGCAGCATGTAACACTCAGCAAAGTGGCTATAATACACAAGTACCACCTTTCAATCCCTCCAGGATTTCGTAAGTTTACGATTGTTGAAATGAACGCAAAATCAAGCAAACTCTGCAATATTTGCGGAGGAGCTTGCAATTTTTCAAAATTACTGCAGATTTTCTGCAGATTTGGGCCAAGACGTGTCAAAAAAGCACAAAAACAACAACGCAAAATGTATCACAAATTTTGAAAGAAGCCGCAGCAAAATCAAGCATTTTTGGCCGCAACAATCACAAAAATACTCTGCGAAACCTGTACGGACTGACCTGTAATAGAAAGAGCCAGTCAGTATTCTTGATACAGATGTTAGTGAAAAGGCCTGACTTATCTGAATCTTATCCTGATGCATAGGGCACTTTGTCCTATCAGTTAAGGAGAAACGTTCATGCGCAGTATCCGGAGTAACCTGAAGAAAAAGGTTTTTCATACTGCAGCCAAAAACGACACACTGCTTATGCCATTTGTGTCTGATTTTATCAGCAAATTTAAATCCATGTTTGAAATGCCATCTTGTCAATCTGTTTCTGCTTTATGGGTCTTTCCGTATTTAAGTAAACAGCAGCCTGTTCTTGGATTACTGCAAATACAGTAGCTGCCCACGAGCGTTGTTAAGATGGTTGCTAAGTTGATAAGGCAGAATTTACTATAAGGACTTTGGTATAACACCACATTTCTGCTGTATTTTGCTTTGCAGAATGGAGACCTACAGAAACATGTGAACAGAGGAAACCTCACGGTGATATGTTAATATCATCAAGAGCAACACAAACAGAGTGTCCTGATCACATGAACACGCTACCAGAAGCCAATAGGTAGATACATAGGTAGATACTCTGAAGATAAAATGTTCTGCTGTGGACTGTCTGCTCATTTCTCATTGTTTTGGAAGCCGAGAGCTGTCATTTTATTATTTAAGTCATTTTTTACTGTCCAGGCATTGCATTGGCCTTTTGGCATTCAGGTTAATTATAGCAATGGCTGAATGAAAAGTAACAGTTTTGATGAACAATTTACACTAAACTCTATCTTCAGTTTGCTCCTGCCTACTAAAAACAAGTTGATGGATAACTTAGCTGCTCTAAATTGTGCCTAGGTGTGAATGAGTAAGCAAATGTGTGTGTGTGCAAGCGACTTATGTCCCACGCAGGGTGTATTGATTTTAGCAAAAATCACAATGGATATCTTTTTGCTTCCAACCTTTATTGACTTCAGTCATTTAATTATTTACAGAAGTGAGTAAGTAAATATTTCTCCAGTAATTGTGTTTTTTTTCCCTTTTAGATTATGGTGACTTAGTTCCAACATGCTGAACATGCTTTTAGATACATTTTTTGGTTGCTTTAAACTGTTTGAAACTTTGGTTATCTATATATTTAAAAATGAAGCCTGACCTATTCTGACCTAGCTATAAATCTAAAAAGTCACATAACTACCTACAGGTGAAGTTGGAAAATGGTTCAGTTTTCTGTTTTATAAAAAACAGCAGACCTCCATAAATCTTTATACATCTTTACGTGCTTATTTGTATTAAGTAAGTAAATCTTTATGTACTTACTTCATATAAATAATTTTGCTAAAAGGAAATGATTTCAAAGGCAGCCAGTGTTCTTCAGTTGAAACAGTTGATTTTATTTGATGTTTTGTTAAGTTTTCATTTGAGGATTCCAAAAAGATCATCTTTGTTTTCCACACACTCGGGCAAACTCAGATTTGCTTTTCCTCAAATCTTTTCATGGCTCATCATCAGAAAAACCTGTATATGCATATTAGTGTAACTTAATGTGCTTCATTTCATTTCAACCTACAGTATATGAGGTCAGTTGGGGCATGCTGTATAAATCTGACATGAAAATAAGGGACTAGTGAGTTCTTGATATTGTTCAGCATGATCAACATTCATTGTTTTATGTCATTCCATGCGTTCAAGGCTGTGCTCAATTTTATGTATCTGATGAATAAGAGTTTATTTCGTGGGTCTGAAGTGCAAGTTTAGGCACAGTTTATTAATACGTGTGCATTAATGCATCCATCCGAGTTCTGAAAACATGAATAGAAATGCTACAGTTTGACTGTAACTGAGTAAAACAGGACAGTATGTGTTCTAGTTGGCTGCTCGTGCAATAGTGCTTTTCATATACTGTTTTCCAAACAGTATTCATTTTTGATTATTCCCTCGTAACTAACAGCTACTAGCACAAATGTTTGATTCAGAGTGGCATGAGGCTTTGGTCTGTACCTTCAATTTCATGTGAGTACTTCATATTCAGTTGGACACATACTGAACCTAGTACATCTTTGAACAATACTCAGACCTCGGAAGAAAGGTGCTAATATTTCTACATTTGGGCAAACGTGATATCTGTCCTCATTCTACTGTCATACAATATAACTGCTAGAACTCAGCCTGAGGTTTTAGACACATACTGCCTGAGGTTTTAGACACATACTGCTGGGCTCTACAAGTGTGAATTTAAAATATCACTGAAGAGAAGGAAATTTCCCTTTGGGGCAGCAGTTCTTCCATGGGGACAGAGGCTGTCCTTTGGTGTAAACTGCACAACATGCAGTGATGTTCCTCCCATAGGCGTGATATTTCAGTGTTATCAGCCCACCTCTGTCGCTGTGCTGCTCACATACAATACCAATTTTAGTTTTTACTTTGTGTGATTTAATGAAGTCTAATATTGATTTTAAAATGTAAATGTCTTATCCATGGCAGGAATCTGAATAACACATATGAGAAACCTCGTCTTGAGTATAAGAATCCCACAGACTCCCATTTACACTCACAGCAGGGTAGGTATACGCATACTCAAATATCTATTCAGAGCTGCTCATTCATAAGATAATACTTAAATATTTTGTCTTTTTAAATTTGTACTGATTACACTGTGTGAACAAATGTATATCTTACCATAGATGAAGCCATGTGTGAAACCTCCATACAGAACCCACTGGAATCAACCAGGTATGAGACTCCAGCTCGTTTATTATAATCGTCTAACCAGATGTGGATGGTGAAATCTGACTGATGATACGTGACCATTTTTAGTGCACCCCCATTGGAGGAGCGCACTGAGGCCTTACCTTCAGCGCATCTTCACAGTGAGGAGTCGACATCCATACACAGGACCTTAAAGTCCAGATTCTGCACAGTCATGTGACCACGGCCAGGTCATATCTGTCTTTCCTCTCCCGGGGATTTTATCAGAACAGCTTCAGGTTCATTTTCAAATCGAAACTGAACTATATTCTTTCTGGGTGACCTGGAGCAAAAAAAAGACCAAGGACACATTATATCCTGTTATAAATATTGATTAAATCTACTGATGCCATATGAAAATCTAATTTTTAAACAATGTTCATAATCTCAAATTATCTACTGATTGTCCTGCTTTTATAGTCTATGCATCCATTTTCTTCCTCACTTATCTGCCACAAATGAGCATCTGTGTGATGAAAGTTTGCCCTAATTGGGACTTGAAATACTATCACTGGATTATTGAATACAGCACTGCCTCCAAGGCTGATATTGATATTGTGTGAAATTGTTCTTATCTTAGTTTGCTGAAGACAGAGAGTTTATGTGCCAGCTTTCGAGGACTGTGACAATATGGCACTATGCTGGTATACTAAGATACTGAGGGAATCTAAAATATTTATACTGTTAACATTATATTATATCAGTATAGGTGTGATAAATAGGGTAACCTACATTTTAAAGAACAAACATACACTCACCGAGCACTTTATTAGGAACACTATACTAATACTTGGTTGGGCCTCTCTTTGCCTCAAAACAGCCTCAATTCATTATGGCATGGATTCCACAAGATGTTGGAAACATTTCTTTGAGATTCTGGTCCATGTTGACATGATTACATCACACAATTCCTGCAGATTTTTCAGGTGCACTTTCATGCTGTGAATCTCCCGTTCTAAAAACATCCCAAAGGAGTTTTATTGGATTCAGATCCAGTAACTGGGAAGGCCACTGAAGAACATTGAACTCCAATTCTGTCCAGCAGAAATTGAGCAGAAATCATTATCCAGCAGAACTTGAGATCCATCAGCTCAGGCTACGTTTTTCCAGTCTTCAGCTGTCAGTTTTGGTGAACCTGTGCCCACTGAAGCCTCAGCTTTCTGTTCTCGGCTGACAGAAGTGGAACCTGATGTGTTCTTCTGCTGTTGTAGCTCATCCGCCTCAAGTTTTGATGTATTGTACATTCTGAGATGCTTTTCTGCTTACCACAATTGTACAGCGTGGTTATCTGAGATACTGTAGCCTTTCTGGAGCCGAAACCAGTCTAGCCATTCTCCATTAACCTCTCTCATCAACAAAGCGTTTCCGTGTGCAGAACTGCTGCTCACTGGATTTTTTTTCTTTATTGCACCATTCTGAGTAAACTCTAGAGACTTGTGCTTGAAAATCCCAGGAGATCAGCAGTTATAAAAATACTAAAACAAGCCTGCCTGGCACCAACAATCACGCCATGGTTAAAATCATTTTCCCCATTCTGATGGCTGATGTGAACTTTACCCAAAGCTGCTGTCCCGTGTATACATGATTTTATGCATTGCACTGCTGCTCGTTTAGATAATTGCATAAATAGTAGGCATACAGGTGTTCCTAATAATGTGTTCAGTGAGTGTACATATCAGATGTAAATCAGAGAAAACATTTATACACTGTAACACTCTAGACTAAGCTACATTTAGAGAGTAAGTGTTGACTCCATTCAATGATTACAACTTTCAGGCAAAAAAAGTGTTTATATTTTCCCTAATTGATATTGTTGCTTTCAATGTTTGAAGCAAAGATTAAAACCTAAACCTGATTTAAGTTAACCAAAGGCTAAATTCATTCCTTTTAACATTCCACCTATTCAGTGTTATACAAGCACAGTCACCCACATCTACTCAAGCGGACATATCTAAAACTATTTATAGAGAATCAGTTCAATTACTTTCTTTTTGAATTACTTTTTTGAAAAACCGATGAAAACATGGTAATACAGAGCTATTTCATGACTTGGCAACTGAAATAGTCATAATGCAGCTTTATTTAGATATGTCCTACAGTTCTTTAACAACCAAGAGGCCAAGGGTAATGCTCAACATGATGCTACCATGCTTCACTGTGGGGGTGGTGTTCTCATGACATTGAGCAATGTTAGATTTTTTGGCTTTGTGCCAAGGCCAAAAATTCAATTTTGCTCTCATCAGACCAGAGAACTATTTTCCACATGTTTTTGACTCTCCAACATGCCTTTTGGCATGAAATTGGATTTCACTCGACTCATCACTCTTCCATAAAGCCCAGTTTTGTGGAGTGTCAGTGGCTATAGAGTGGCTCCTCCAATCTGATGTGGATCTTTCCATCTACTTCAGAGTTACCCTTGGACTCTTGGTTGATTCTCTGATTAATGTCTAGTTCAGTCATGAAGCTGTATCTACACACTGATTGTTTCCCATGATACCGGTGCAGCAGTCTATCAGCCACGCTTCTCTGTCTAAGTAATCCTTTATTATCCCAACTAATTCATTGGCTATGGTCTCTGCTTGTGCTACAAGATTTTGCATCCCACCCCAATGCACCCCCTCCCCCCCCCTCTCCCCCAGCACCACCATATAGATCTGCTATGGGGGGTTCCTCCTACTGTACCCTTTGCAGTAGCAGCATGGTTCTCTACATCTCTATATCTGTGCATGTCTATCCGTGCATGTCTATCCCAGCATAGCAGATCTAGTCCACCAAGACCAAACCAACTTGCACTCCATTCCTATCAATAAAAGTCGTCAATCTCAGAGTTGTCATAACTGAAATGTCCTCCTTACCTGGTCGCTGATTTTGTTGGACAGCCTCCTCTTGGCACAGTTGTGGTTATCTTTTTTTTTTTTTCTTCCAATATTTAAATAATGAATTTATGGTGCTCCATGGGACATTAAAAGTTTGGGATATATCTTTTAATAACCAGTTTTGATATCTCAGTTGATTTGTTGTTTATTTGTTTGTTTATTTGTTTGTTTCTATGGTTTCTTATAAACTCTGAAACCTTTAACCCTTTCACGCATGAACGATGAAATCCTGTTCGAGGATTTTTTTTCTTGGTTTTTTTTTTTTTACTCTTCTTTAGGCATAAAAAAAACTTATTTTACCTTCATTTTACTTTTGCATACATTCTTCAAAACGTTATTGAAGTGTCCAGTGGACTGCATGCGCTCAAATGAAGAATTAGTGTCCACTCTAGTGGCTGTTATACATTTATTCAATTGAAATCCTTGCAATAGCCAGAAAATGTCCACTGTCCACTGTAGGGACCACTATGCATGAGTGGGTTTAATACTTATGCAAGGAGCTGTAATTCTTTCTTTATATATTTAGTTCAGCTTAAAAGGGTTCTCAAAGGTGCAATCTAAATAATATATTGGGTCCTCATTTTTTTTTTTTTTTAAATGGTGGAGATGCAACCTTGTGTGCTAACGAAATAGAAAAGTCTAACAGCTTTTCTCCCAAGTCTCCTTGTCAAGGCACTTCAGTGGGAAATGGAGATCTTCTCTGCCCACATATACAACTCATAGTGTAAAGTATAACACTCTCTCTCCCAGAGGTCGTTGTTAATAATCAGTTAAGATATTCAGACATCTGCTCGGTCTTACAGCAATCTCGGTCCTAAGTGAATTCAGTGTAGACTGCAAGCTGTCCACGGGCTTTTATTGTCCGCAGTGAGAAGCGTGTTAGATGTCGAGGTGTGTGAGCAGGTCACAGTGAAGAGCTCGGTTTCTGCGTCATGACGCATGATGTGCTGAGTGCTGACGCTTTAACACCGCCGCGCGCTGTGTTTCTTACTGGATACCGGATTGAGCTCACCTGCTGCAGTGTCCCAGCACAACAGCATCACACCTTCCTGGACTTTTCCCGTGATTAAAAAAAAAAAACCCAAACAGATTTATTTCAGAAATGGAGCTTTACAGTGGAAAGAGTACTAGGACTCGACTGAGTATTGTTGAGGAAGAAGAAACGTGTTTTTTTTTGTCGTTCTAAAGGACGCGACTCTTTGTAGGTGGAGTCTGCATTACATGAAGTAGGTAGGATCGTTTTATTATTATTATTGAATTGTGAATTGTTTTTATTCTCCATGAATGTTAATCAGTGTCTAATAACCAGGGTATGTTCATATTTATTAGGAAATCAGAAGTATATGTACCTCAGATTTGGACGGATCCTGCTTGATGCTAGAAAAGATATAATTGTTTAATAGCTAGACTGAGGCTGTGTCTATAACAGTATAATAAGGTAAACTACCAATGGATAAAAAAAACAACAACAGATGCCCCTCTGTAGTAGTAGTTCGTCTTTCTTTCCCAATATACATAGGCTATATAGCCTACATTTACTTCCTATATATAACTTTTTTTACATTAACATTTACAGCATTTGGCCAAAGCCCTTATCCAGAGCAGCTTACATTTCTCTCTCTCTCTCTCTCTCTCTCTCTCTCTCTCTCTCTCTGTCTCTCTCTTCTTTTTTTTTTAAACACAGCTGAGCAGTTGAGGGTTAAGGGCCTTGCTCAAGGGCCCAGCAGTGGCAGCTTGGTGGTGTTGATTTGAATTCACAACCTACAGCTGTCCATACAGGGTTTTGATAAACTGTCATTTGTCTCAGCAATAACTATAGCCTATTATCTAAGTTAGAGCTGGTGAGACAGTTTGGACTCTCACAGGCAGGGCTCTTACAGGGCTTTACTGTAAATAGAGCTCATTCCTGTTGAGATTAAGTTCACAGCCATGACTGAAACATTCTTGCTTTAATTAAAAAGCTTTAATTAAAGAGGGAATTTAATGTCGTGTAATTTCAAATGGCAGGTGGGAGGGAAAAGTCATTTGGTGCAGTGGCTCTACCATCGGTCATGCTACGACTGCTGATTAGAAAGTCATTTGTAAGCTGCTATCATTGTATTGGTTCTCACAGTACTTACACTGTAGAGGGTGCACGTAAAATGTATAATTGGCTATACAATGGAATCTCTTAAATAAGCAGTCGGATGTGCATTAACTAATAAGTAAAAACTATTGTATTACAATTATTCATGCGATACTATTGCATTTTGTACCACTGTTGACCCCTGGGCCATGGCTATCTTTAGATTCCTTCTTTCCCAAATGATCTATTTTGTTTTATTGTGTGCTGTGAGCATCCTGACCAATCATGGAGGTTCCAAGTAAGTGTTTCTATAAGAGTTCTGATTTTTCACATCCATGTAGTCAAACAAACCTAAATGATTTTGGTTTCAGGCCATCTTGAACCATGACACATCTCTAACCAAGCAAGACCAATGGCAACATTTTAAAAATATTTCTAGATTCACTGGAATCTCACTGTGTAACAATATAATGCCAATGTAAGATTTACTATTATATCCTTCATATATTCGATGACTGTGGACAAAAATAAATATACAAATATATGTTTCAAATATTAGTTTTTTTATTTACTAGGAATAAATTTACTTCTGGGGCACACAGTGGCTTAGTGGTTAGCACGTTTGCCTCACACCTCCAGGGTCGGGGGTTTGATTCCCGTGGCCCTGTGTGTGCAGACTTTGCATGTTCTCCCCGTGCTGCAGGGGTTTCCTCCCCCAGTCTAAAGACATGCATGGTAGGTTGATTGGCATGTCTAAAATGTCCGTAGAGTATGAATGTGTATGTGATTGTGCCTACGATGGATTGGCACCCTGGTCCAGGGTGTACCCCGCCTTGTGCCCGATGCTTCCTGGGATAGGCTCCAGGTTCCCCGTGACCCTGGAAAGGATAAGTGGTATAGAAGATGGATGGATGGAAATTTACTTCTTTCTTGTTTTTTGTCAATTTAGACCCCCAAATACCGTATATAACCAGTGTTATATAACAACTTGAGGGGGAAATAGTGCTTAGAATTATCTGACTTCTTAGTTACATGTGTAATAAGTCATTGCAAGTCTGTTCTGTGCCATACTATGATATGACAGACCCCTCTTTTTTCTTTCACTCTTAAAATCCCATTGCACATTAATAAGAAATTCCTCAGGCTTAAGGCTGAAAGTCCTCATGAGGACATACTGAGCTTAGTGGGTGTCCAGTCATTATGAATCGGATTAGCAAGTTGACTTGAAATGATTCGTTTTTCAGCATGAAGGTTTAAAAAACACTGAGCTTTTGAAAAGGCAGACTGGGAAGGCTCTATAGACAAGACACTGCTCCTACCTGTACAGTCTTAAAGCCTGGCCTTTCAGTATGTGATCTGAAATGCAGCACACAGGTCAGACTTTGAGTAGGAGAGCACAAAGGAGATGAGGACAGGTTTTGTCACTGCTCCCACTGCTATCAGCCTGTGATCAGCCTGAATGATGGCCTGCCTCAGGTGGGGATCCACTGTAGCGGGTGGGGGGGAGTGGTCAATCTGCCAGTTGCTGAAAATAGATCAATACACTTACACAAGCATCAAACACTATTCAGGCTCACTAAGAGGTATTCTTCTTAACAGGTTCCTTACAAGTGAGCTGACATAAGATTGTCTAATTGAAAAGGGAATAGGTGAGACTGGGCCTTTAAGAAGCACCAGGACAGAGTAGAGCTAATTAAAATGTCTTCATTTGTGTGGATGAGCTCCTGTAGTACAGCAGTTAACTTCATTAACCTCAAGTAATATGTAATACATTTGAACTACTTATTGCTTAAGTTAATTTAACTTAATTAAATTACTTTAAACACCATTTATATAACAACCAGAGAGCCCAGTCGCACTACATTTACATAAGTGCACTGCTGCTGAATCTACAGTGTGTGTAGTAATATTTTTATTTCTGTATCTTCTTTACAGTGATAGCTGCAAAGAACGGACATTTTTCTGCAATTGGTTTTCCTGCACTATCACTGCACTACAGTGTTGATGCATGCCAGACATACTGCCCTTAAGTAATATTTATTATATGTAGTTTAGGTTTTAATTATAATTCCATTTTGGCTGACCTTTAAAATGCACTGAGAGGTCAAACCAGTGCACTATTGTTTAAAGCATTTCTATAAATAAGATGGATTGATTTGCTGTCTATTTTCTGATTGATTAAATCAATGTCTCAAAGAAGATTATGTATTCTACAATGTGAATGAACCTCTGTAATCGTTTAGAGACCCAGTACTGCAGTAAAATAAAGTTCAGTATTATCTGTTCAATTACACAATGTTCTTTCTAAGTAAATTTGTCAAGTTACAGTACATGTCCGAGTAGTGTGGATTTGGAGGCCATTGATCCTTTCATTTTTATTTTTTAAATTTATTTTTGCAGCTTTGTGTACATGCAGAAATAGATTGAAGGTAATGAATTCAGCAGAGTGATTTTCAACAAGGACATATGCAAGCAGTTCCATGATCTTTCCAGATCATTTGACAGTATTTGGGCATCATACTTTCAAGACAACATCAACCAAAATGTTTCAGCTCTCTTGTAGATTTCAGTAGTGCATATTTCAGTAGTCCTGGTGGAGATCCATTGCCACACGTATTATATACTGAGTGAGAATGCGAGTTCTTTACTCCCATTTTGCAGCAAATCTCTGCATCAAACGACAGGATCACTTACATGTAATAAATTCTTCTAGCATTACTATTTGAGCATCTGGTGTTCTCTGTGCACTTCAGGCTTGTTAGCAATACAGTAAAGACCGAATTCAGGCAATTGAAGGCAATACGCTCTATCACTGTCCAACTACAGCTTAGCTAGTGCTAAATGTATTCACGCTGACATTTTTACACCCTTATACACACATAAGCAAATATGTATTGAATAGAAACATTTTATTTTCCAGAGGTATGGACAATGTAAAAGTGCAATATCAAGATATATACACATGAGTTTTAAAGGTACACCGCATTCTCATTCACATGTGGTGCTATACATGCTGTTGAAGCGACCACCCCATTGTATACAGAAAGAAACTGATACTTCAATTGCCCTTTAGAGGTGCATCTAAAAATAGCTTTACAGTTGCCAAATAATTTACTCATTACTCATTTTCTCTGGAGCTGTGAGTCTCATCTGCTTTCAGTGGCAAATTTGATTCATGTCTGCGCTTTCTGCTGTGCTGCTGGGAATATTAAAGCAGTTAGATGAGAGGGTTAGGGGTTCCTAGATTTTTAATGAAGCAGTATTTTCTTTGTCTGGTTAGAATGAAAAATTAAAAACTAAAGCAATGTATATTTGGAGAAAAGCACATTTGATTTGTGATAATGACTAAAAAAATTAAGCATTAAATACCTTAAAAAAAAACCTTTCTGCTGTGAATATTTTTCTTATACAAACATGGCGATTCTCCAGACATGCCTTAAATACATTCTGTCATGTTTTTGAAGGCATTCCCAGAGGATTGTGTTGAAAATGTTTTTTAATCCAGCTCTTACTGGGGCTGCCATTTCCCTACTGACAGTGTGAGTGAAAAATTTCGAAGAAAGATAAATGGCCTCAAACCAAATCAAACTTTATGGGCGGTCTATATTATCTAATAAATTGCTGTCTTTTTTGGCACAGCTTAATAAAGTAGCAGTAATGGTTCAGAATTATGCTGTTTTCAGTTAGCAACCACATTCCCCATGTACTGCACATGCTGATAGCGTAGTTTAAGTGTTTGTTTACAATTATGTCTTGTGGAGTTAAGGCCAATTAAAGCTTGGATAGGCTACAGTATCTCACAAAAGTGAGTACACCCCTCACATTTTTGTAAATATTTGATTATATCTTTTCATGTGACAACACTGAATAAATGACACTTTGCTACAATGTAAAGTAGTGAGTGTACAGCTTGTGTAACAGTGTAAATTTGCTGTCCCCTCAAAATAACTCAACACACAGCCAATAATGTCTAAACCGCTGGCAACAAAAGTGAGTACACCCCTAAGTGAAAATGTCCAAATTGGGCCCAAAGTGTCAATATTTTGTGTGGCCACCATTATTTTCCAGTACTGCCTTAACCCTCTTGGGCATGGAGTTCTCCAGAGCTTCACAGGTTGCCACTGGAGTCCTCTTCCACTCCTCCATGACGACATCACGGAGCTGGTGGATGTTAGACACCTTGTGCTCCTCCACCTTCCGTTTGAGGATGCCCCACAGATGCTCAATAGGGTTTAGGCCTGGAGACATGCTTGGCCAGTCCATCACCTTCAGCTTCTTTAGCAAGGCAGTGGTCGTCTTGGAGGTGTGTTTGGGATCGTTATCATGCTGGAATACTGCATACTGATCATGCACTGCTTCAGTATGTCACAGTACATGTTGTCATTCATGGTTCCCTCAATGAACTGTAGCTCCCCAGTGCTGGCAGCACTCATGCAGCCCCAGACCATGACACTCTCACCACCATGCTTAACTGTAGGCAAGACACACTTGTCTTTGTACTCCTCACCTGGTTGCCGCCACACACGCTCGACACCATCTGAAACAAATAAGTTTATCTTGGTCTCATCAGACCACAGGACATGGTTCCAGTAATCCATGTCCTTAGTCTGCTTGTCTTCAGCAAACTGTTTGCGGGCTTTCTTGTGCATCATCTTTAGAAGAGGCTTCCTTCTGGGACGACAACCATGCAGACCAATTTGATGCAGTGTTCGGCATATGGTCTGAGCACTGACAGGCTGACCCCCCACCCCTTCAACCTCTGCAGCAATGCTGGCAGCACTCATACGTCTGTTTCCCAAAGACAACCTCTGGATATGACGCTGAGCACGTGCACTCAACTTCTTTGGTCGACCATGGCGAGGCCTGTTCTGAGTGGAACCTGTCCTGTTAAACCGCTGTATGGTCTTGGCCACCGTGCTGCAGCTCAGTGTCAGGGTCTTGGCAATCTTATTATAGCCTAGGCCATCTTTATGTAGAGCAACAATTCTTTTTTTCAGATCCTCAGAGAGTTCTTTGCCATGAGGTGCCATGTTGAACTTCCAGTGACCAGTATGAGGGAGTGTGAGAGCGATGACACCAAATTTAACACACCTGCTCCCCATTCACACCTGAGACCTTGTAACATAACAAGTCATATGACACCAGTCAGGGAAAATGGCTAATTGGGCCCAATTTGGACATTTTCACTTAGGGGTGTACTCACTTTTGTTGCCAGCGGTTTGACATTAATGTCTGTGTGTTGAGTTATTTTGAGGGGACAGCAAATTTACACTGTTACACAAGCTGTACACTCACTACTTTACATTGTAGCAAAGTGTCATTTCTTCAGTGTTGTCACATGAAAAGATATAATCAAATATTTACAAAAATGTGAGGGGTGTACTCGCTTTTGTGAGATACTGTATGTAGTGAAGAAAATACTAGGTAAAACTAGCAAACTAGCTAGTGAATGTCAAGGTCACCTGACTTTTGACATTTAAACCTCTGTCTCATCTGCTCCAGTGATGTCATTAAGTTCTGGAGGTGAGCATTGGTGTGAATCTGTTGGTGCAAACACACTGGAATGACAACATCGCAGCCTTCAGACCTCTTTCACTGCAAAAAATGGCATCTTAGCAAGTGATAATATCTTGAATGTTGTCAAATCTATCTAGTATTTCCTATGATAAGATTACCATAAACCAAATATAAGATTATAAAACCTATTTCTAGACTTTTTTGTACTAATCTTAATCTTGAAATATTCTTGTTCTATTGGCAGATGAGATGAGAAAAAGGATTTTTTCTAGAAAGAAGCAAAATGATTTGCTAATAGAATAAGAAAATGGAAAGCTTAAAATGAGTAAACAATGTCTCAAAATAGGTTTAATAAACTTGTATTTGTTTTATTGTAATCTTTTAATAGAAAATACTAGATACATTTGACTATATTCAATATATTTTCACTTGCTAAGATGTCAGCTCTTGCAGTGTTCAAACCAGTTTTCTTTTCTGTACAAAATATAGAACAATGTAATGACCTGCTGTTTTTCTTTAGAGGTTGTGGATTCTGGATAACTGGATGCCGAGGAACAACTCTCTCTTTTCGCCCTCAGAGCTGGACATCTCTCTGCAGAATGTCTCAAACTCTTCTCTCTCCCCCCCGCTGGCTGATTGGGAAGCTCCCACATTCACACGGGCGGCACAGTTCCGAGTTGGTGCCACACTGGTGCTCTTCCTGTTTGCTGCAGTCAGTAACCTGGCACTTCTCATCAGCGTGTGCCACGGACGGGGACGACGCCTGGCCTCCCACCTGCGGCCCCTCATTACGAGCCTGGCTGCCGCAGATCTTATGATGACGTTCATCATGATGCCACTGGACATGGTGTGGAATGTGACGGTGCAGTGGCATGGTGGTGATGGTCTTTGCAAGTTGCTTAGCTTCCTTAAGTTGTTTGCCATGCAGGCCTCTGCATTTATCCTGGTGGTGATCAGTCTGGACCGACAGCATGCCATCCTGAACCCTCTCGACACCATTAATGCACATCGGCGCAACAAGAGAATGCTAGTGTTTGCATGGAGCCTCAGCTTGCTCCTCGCCTCCCCACAGGTGGGCTACAGCACCTCCCACATAAAAAAAAAAGAAGGTGAAACTATGTAGTGCTATTTTCCTCATAGATGCACAAGCATGCACTGTGCACTATGTTAATAGTGTAATTTTTCTTGGTTCTTTGACCCAAAGTCACTGCTCAAATGGCCCATTAAGGCCTCTGTGATATTGGATTAATTGCAGATATTGAGTAGTTTAATTAGTTAAAGTGAATATTTTGCTAATTCACTCATTCAAACAGTTTACCTAATTGATAAAGATAAACGGTTATCTAAATTGGGGAAATAAGGAAGAGGGTGAATCCATATTTGATGACAACTTCCAGTGAATTTTTATGTGGTCTTTCATTAATGTGGTATGAAGTAAACCCAATCTGAATACTGCTGCTTCCATAGAGTTCAGGACAACCATTATTTAACAGATCAAAGAACTGTGTACAGTAGAGACCTATGAAGCTTCTTTTATAAACTAATGTACTGAAGACCTCGAACAATTGCCTTGAATAAGTAGCTCATCCTCCCACATGCATAAGTACATATCTATTTTTACATATGCTGTGTCTTACATAGTGAGTTAGAATCTGCTGTGGGTGACATTTCCACCCTAACATTATGTTGCTTACTGAATGTATTATGGCATATTTTCACCACCAAGTTGAAGAGGATGAGATTCAATCCACCTGCAAGCCCTCTGACAGATCCTTTCCAGACTGACACACACATTGAGCTCATTGCTGTACGCCCTGTGCAATTTGTATATATCAGGTATAAACTGAAGCCATGAATAAGGCTTTTTCAGCCATAATTGCTTTGGCTTTTTTCTGCCCAAAACATTGGCTCAGAGGGTCATGTGGGGGTCATGGTATGAAAAATGCAGTAGTAATTAAGAGGGCTCAAAGCACACATATTACTGAGGCATGCCACAAACCTTGCACAACATTAAATGTAACTATAAACAGGTTTATAGGAATACATCTTTACTCATCTTATATGATAAAAATCGCCAACAACTTTTTATTTATTAAAGAACAACACATCATAATTAAAAAAAATAAATCTGTTTAAAGTTACACTAAATGTTGTGCAAGGTCCAAGTAAGTTCCTACTATCTCTTTTGCTATAACAGCTATAAACAGGTGAACTACTGAAGATTATGAAGAATAAATGGACAGCACTGTGGTATAAAGGCTAATAATAGTATGCTTATCATCAGTGTGAATTTTGGCATTTATATGACATCAAACGTCTGTGTACCCAAAGCACAATATGAAAAGAAATGCAAAATACTTGACAGTATATCCATGATCAACACGGAGAGATCCATGATCTCCACCCGATAAAGTACACTTTATATACAAAGCAGGAAATAAATGGACTGAATAAAAATGCAGGCTTCTATGCATCATCACAGTGGTGTGTGTGTCAAGATATGTTGTGTCCAGATTAAAATATGCCATGGGATAATAACATATGAAAGCATTTTAAATGACATCTATATTGGTTGGTTTGGTGGATTGTTGAAAAATGTGACATTTTTCTATACTGAACCTCAAAAGTTTGCCTCTTCTTCAGTTATTTATCTTCAGAGCAGTCAAAGCTGAAAAAGTGGATTTCACTCAATGTGTGACACACGGGAGTTTCCACGAGCGATGGCAGGAGACGGTCTACAACATGTTCCACTTTGTCACGCTCTACGTTATCCCACTGCTAGTCATGAGCTGCTGTTACACCCGCATCCTTGTCGAGATCAGCAGACAGGAGCACAAAAATAAAGGTAACTGCAGTAATTTTATACTGAACTAACTACCTCAGACAGCAGCAACCATTAATTTCTTTTTCACCATCCTGGGTATCCAGTCAGCTCTTTGTAGGTAGTAGATTTATTGGTAACTTAGCATTCTGCTAATGTAGCTCAATGCAAGGCTTGGTGGAGTGAACTTAGTGATAGTACAGCTCAGTGCAACAATTCTTTGTTCTGCACATGCTTGCACAATCCTCAGAGTTTTGCATCCATTTTTAAATCAGTAGCACACTGTGTCAACGGCTATCCACAGACCAGTCAGTCTACTCTACATTTACCATGTTAAACTAAATATATGATAAATGGAATAAAACCTAATGTATGTATGTATCTGTCGTTCTCAAGCATTTTGAAATTGCATAAATCGAGGGATAAAGCTAATCTCTCTGATGCAGATAAAGACAAATGCTGCGTCCCAATTCGCGTACTATCCGTCCTAAATAGTACCGGAGATTAGAATTACATACTACAAATTGCAGTATGTTGAAATTAGCATCCCAAAGGTACCTGGATGGTTTAATATTTCCAGTAGATATTCTGGTGTGGATCCGTGGACACTTTTTCAGCTAATATTGCCCTCCTTGTGCGAGGGAGGAGGAGATTTCAACCTGCAAACATGGCAGACGAGTGTAACTCGCATTTTAGAACTGAAATATGGGAAAATAAATCAAGGGAAATTAAATGATATAGTATAAAGGAATAATGAATGAAGAAAAGCTGAAATGTTACGATGAGTTTGTTTACAGTGACTGTGTTCATAACTAGGCAGCAGTGTTCTCTTCCGTTACATGATGTGTCAGTATGTTCCATGCACTTGCATACTCTTTTGCGACACACACTTAAACCTGCTGAAGGAGCAGTTATTGTCACATAGTTAAGCCTGCATCTAGGACTGTAAAGTAGGCACATTAATATTGCATAATGCAGTGCATTTTTCCAGATCAGAGGCCATCATGATTTAACTTTATAAGAGAAGTCCTATGTGACTCTAGCATCTATTAATATTTAATACAATTTAATCCAATTTTAATGCAGAATTCAAGTTATTCCCATTCTAGGTTCCATATAAAGTATTTCAGCTGATGCAATCTGCTTCCTCTGTGCAGCGGGGGAGTCATGTCTCCGGCGCAGCCGAACAGATATGATCCCTAAAGCAAGAATGAAGACGCTGAAGATGACCATAATCATCGTCCTGTCATTCATAGTCTGTTGGACTCCATATTACCTGTTGGGGATTTGGTACTGGTTCCAGCCAGAGATGCTGAAGGTCACTCCAGAGTATGTCCACCACGTGCTCTTTGTCTTTGGTAACCTGAATACCTGCTGTGACCCAGTAATCTACGGCCTGTACACTCCCTCTTTCCGTGCTGACCTTGCACGTTGCTGGGGCTGCCGATCAACCAGCGACTCTCCTCGCTCTCTGGAACGACTCTCCACTCGACAGGGGCATCACAGCGCAGAGCAGGAGTCCGATCCTGCCAGTGTGAAAGGGACTGAGAGGTAATGTGTGTGTGCATATATATATATATATATATATATATATATATATATATATATATATATATATACACACCCGCAAGCAGACATGCATACCTTGAAATATATAAGAAAGTTCACCGAGGGTGGATTACAAGGGAAGCAATGTTTTTATTTAGAAATGTAATGTAATGTAAAACTCTATAATGTCAGAACATAAATACTGTTGTTGGATGAATTACTCTTATAAGACATGCATTGCAGCAAATACATTAGCGTTGCCACTGATTTCTGTGATGCTGCCAGGTGCACAGCTGGTACTTTGAACTTTAGCAATAGTTTACATTTTTACAACTGCAGTGAGTGACATTTCTTGCTGCAAGTCTGAGTCTCTGTGCTACTCTTTAAAGAACAAATCTTACACCATTTCATAGTTACATAATTAAGTTTAATAACCTTGCATGGCCTTCACAGAGACCACAGTGACTGATTAAGTGTGTTAAAAGTGTGTTTAAAGCCAGAACGGCACTCTGCCTCGTCAGACTGCAGGCTTTAACTCATTTTGAAATTGAAAAGGAATCTGATTTCACATTGTTCCACACTGAAACTGGCTTAGCACAGAATTAAATGGAGACCTTGTACAAGTCACGCATAAACTGCATGGTCTTCAGTGAGTCACAAGTCCGCTTATTAATGCTTTGTGAGTTGTGAGTTTGGTATGTTTGAATTCCGGATCAATGTATGCAGTATGAGAAAGAGAGAGATGTTTATAAGTGTTAATATGTCTTAAATAAATTCAGCAATAGCACTTGGGTCTAATCAACAGAGCTGCGTTCACTGCAGATTACTGTAATGGGCTCTGGTCACTGCTGTACATAGGCTCAGTGCTTGCTTTGTCACCCAGTGTGCACATTAAAGACAACTGAATAATAATCTGAGGAAGAGGAGTTGTACGCACACAATTTTCTCCCATCTCAGTTTGTCTATTATGGGATATTGACTAACACTTGTGCTAAATTAAGTAAGAGAGAACAACCCCAAAGTTTCCTGATATTACAGAATAAAAGACAAGATGAAGGCTTGTGGGTTTCCTCCACCAAGTCTGTTATTATTATTATTATTATTATTATTATTATTATTTCCAAATGCAACAGTAGTTATTTGATAATGTAAAAGGTGAGGACAAATATGAAATAAAACCTCCATCCATTTTCTGTACTGCTTATCCTACACAGGGTCACAGGGAGCCTGGAGCCTATCCCAAGGAACTTGGGACACAAGGCAGGGGACACCCTGGATGGGGTGCCAGCACATCGTAGGACACAATCACACACATTCACATACCACGAACAGTTTAGAGATGCCAGTCAGCATGTCTTTGGTCTGGGGGAGGAAACCGGTGTACCCAGAGGAAACCCCCGGAAGCACATGAAGAACATGCAAATTCGACACACACAGGGTGGAGGTGGGAATCGACCCGCCTATACCGGAAGTGCGAGGAAACATGCTAACCACTAAGCCACCATATGCCCCATGAAATAAAACAAAAACTTGTAATGAAGATTAATAAGCCCAGGCTTTAATCGACATTGACTGTATACTGGCTACTGGTATACAGGCTTCTTTATAAAGCACTCTTGCTTGCAGGGAGCTCAGGTTAATCAGCCAGCGAAACAAAATTAAATTAAAATTAGTCTTCATCAATGTTGAATTTTAATGGTGAAAAAGGCAGAGCATATTCTTTGGTATTTCTGCTAAGATGTTATACCTTGAATATCAGGACCAATAGAGGAGACTTTTTCACTGCCACATTGAGAGTGATGTGGTAATGCAGTGTCTCTCCGGCTTCTCGAAAAAAGCTCTAAAACTCTGCTGCTTCACGTTGTCTACAGTTTGCACTCTCGAAACAAATTAAATCCAATATCATTTTCATTTAGCTGCCATGAATGCAGACAGGCAAGAGCGGATCATGCTACAGACCTAGTCTAAACTGTCACAGTATGTATTTTAGAGGTATAAGTAATTAATGCACACCTGGCAGGCAATCATTTCTCTGCTCTGGATGTGAGTTTATACAAGATATTATTATTTTGTTGTCAGTGACGATAGGATCAAAATTATTTAAAGGTAAGAGAGATGAGAATGCAGTGAAATCTCCTGCATTAGTTTACCTCCTAAACTCAGTATTGCCCACAGACTCAGTAATGAGAGATTCAGCTTAGTTACCAAACCTGCTTACATAACATAATCAGTACGTTTTATATGTACATACTACACATACAAACAAGATATCAGTTGTTTATAATAATGGGAAATGTCATGGGAAACTGTATAGTCCTGTGTGAAATTACTGAATAGCTTATCTGAAATAATTAAACTAATTTTCAGGCTTGAGTCTTAATGGAATTTTCCCTTTTGCGTGGATGGTTAAAGCAGGGATTGTGTCAGGATTAATTCCTACTGTGAGCTAACACGCGCAACAAATGTTCCTGTACATAATAAAGCAGGGATGTCAGTGAGTCTATAAAAGCAAGTCGGCATCTTTTAAGATTGAGATATCACCAGAACGTCTTCCACGTTCTTCCTTGAGCTCACACATACACTCTCAAACACACCCTACAGAACACACATACACGGGGTCTGCCTCTGTAGAAAGGTCCCCAGGGTCCTGCTAGCTGCCATGGCAACACTTCAAGTCCATTTTGCTGGTGTGATGAAGATTTCTGGATGGTGTGGCCAAAAGAAAAGCAATTACTGCATGTCATCTCCCCTGTTTTCTGAGCAAATGAAAAATGCTGTCCTGATCAGATCTGATGCATAGACCAGTAGTCTAAATTCAATACATCTATTAAACTGTTGCTGTTTTAAATCATGGTTTAAAAAAAATTGGCCCTCGTTCATCAAAGTTGGGCATGGCCGTGGTTGTCTGTATTTATGCCTGGTCTCAGTGAGTGTAAAAATGAGCATAACATTGTAACAACCTGAAAAGCTTGTTTACGCAGAAGAGGTCTGTAAACGCTTTCCTCTGAGTGTCTTGGATGAAACATGTGTTAAGCCCTGCTGATGCGAGAGAACTAGCAAGTGGTTGGCAATTAGCAAATGACCTTTGGGAGAAAATGGGTTGAAAAATCTCGTGGTACTTCACAGAGTCTGTGATGTCCTGTATCCTAACAATGTTCACAGGGTCTTTGGAGGGACAAAGCACCACAGCATCACATCACAGATCCTCCACCATAATTAACAGTGGGGATTAGGTTCATTTCTGTATAACCATCCTTCTTTTCCCCCGAAAAACCTTCCTTAGTATTTGTTGCCAGAAAGCTCTATACCCCATGTGCTCATGTACAGTATGAGGTTAGATTGAAGACCATTTCATTCCAATTAGCATGTAGGTGGTATCGGGCACACGGTGGCTTAGTGGTTAGCATGTTAGCACGATTCCTGCTGTGTATGCAGCTCTGTGTATGTGGAGTTTGCATGTTCTCCCCGTGCTGCGGGGGTTTCCTCCGGGTACTCCGGTTTCCTCCCCCAGTATAAAGACATGCATCGTAGGCTGATTGGCATTTCCAAAGTGTCCGTAGTGTATGAATGGGTGTGTTATGTGTATGTGATTGTGCCCTGCAATGGGTTGGCACCCTGTCCAGTGTGTACCCGCCTTGTGCCCGATGCTCCCTGGGATAGGCGCCAGGTTTCCATGACCCTGTAGGATAAGCGATATAGAAAATGGATGGATGGATGTAGGTGGTGTCTGATTGTAGATATGGAGACTCGAGACCCCAAAATGCTACCATCTTCTGCAAATCCATACTGTATGTAAAGGCAAAATACACTTTTGTCACAAATCTTCCAGACATCTCCATCTTAGACGCTCAAATCTGCACTCAATTCTACACAACCTTGATGAATACGGGCCACTGTGTGTATAATCTAAAGCTCATCCTTCTGAATTTGGCTCCTTCAGGCTAATTATGCTCCCAGATCATGAATTATTCAGTATCCATATAAAACTAAACCAACTGGGATTCTCAGGCTGTATATGAACCACCGTGTGTGCAAATGGATCTGCCTTGCATATCTTTGCATTGTAAAAAAATGTTGATTTTCACTACTCATTTAAACTGTTAATTCTTAATGAAAATCTGCCTTTGGCTTCTTTTTGTAGCATTACTGGACCGGGGGAGTGCTAAAGGAATTTTCTTCTTCTTAAGTACTCTGGGTGCAGTCAATATATAATTAGAGGAAGGCAACCCAGAGGCTATCTGGAGGAGCCACATTAGGCTTTTTGGCTATTAAACGGTTTATTGGCCTGAAGAGGATATTATAAATCCTCATTTACCATTTTCCTTCTGGTATTGACTGAAGCTTTACCTCTGATTGGTTGATTAATTGATTGATTGATTTGTAAGCAGGTAGCCAAGCCAGAACATTCTGAGAGGATGCTTTCCTCATAGTCTGATGTCTGAAACTGATGCGTATGGTTCACTTCAGTCTCAGTACAGCTGTAATAGTTCTTCAGCATGCAATGTGGTCATATATTATAATTAACTTGTAATGTAGCATCATATTTTATCACAAATATACACTGGCAAAGATTTTACCCTTACCAATAGTTCATCCTTCCAATTTTGTTTCCTAAGTGTAATACAGATTGTTCACCTTATGGAACTAATTACATTTGGCTTTTGGACAATTCTGCATTCATTCTTTAAAACATTGATTCGAGTGAATCTCTGTTGTTGACAGTGACTAGCACACCGATGGTGGTTCTGTGACTATTATTCCAGTGTTCCTGACTGTTGTTCATTTAGCAAAATGTCTCAACATGTAAAACAATGAAATTACTGACAGGGGCCATGTGTGTTTTTCTTAGGCCATACAGGACTTAGATGTGCCTACTGCAATGAGTTGTGAGTGTGTTTTCTTATGCAGAATAACAGTTTTGTATTTTTCATTGAGATTGTGAAGACATAATGTGTTTGTGTGGTTAATAAAATGTACACATTTCTGATTTTTTTTTTCCTCTGTGTTTTCTTGGCAAAAATGTCACTATTGTGTTTTATGGTCTGAAAACCACTAAAATAGCACAGGGATTTTTTTTGGTGTTTGGTGTACAGTGTATCTGCTGTGTTTGTGTGTGTGTGTGTATATATATATATATATATATATATATATATATATCAGCCAGCCATAACATGGAAGCATGGACTTCACAAGACCTCTGAAGGTGTGCTGTGGTGTCTGGGCCCAAGAAATTAGCAGCTGATCCTTTAAGTCCTGTAAGTTTCAAGGCCACCTTCTTCCATTGCTCCATGGTCCAGTTCTGGTGTTCACATGCACATTGTAGGAGCTTTCAGTGGTGGACAGGGGTCAGCATGGGCACACTGACCAGCCTTTGGCTACACAGCCCCATACACCCTGTGATGCACTGTGTGTTCTAACATCTTTCTCTCACAGCCAGCATTAACTTTTTCAGCAATTTGTTCTACAGAAGCTTTTCTGTGGGATCAGACCAGACAGATTATCCTTTGCTACCCCATGCGCATCAGTGAGCCTTGGGAGCCCATGACCCTGTCGCAGGTTGTCCTTGCTTGGAGCAGTTTTGGTAGGAACTCCCCACAAGAGATGCTCAGACCCAGTCGTCTAGACATCACAATTTGGCCGTTGTCAAAGTTACTCAGATCCTTACGCTTTCCTATTTTTCCTGCTTAGAAATACATAAATTTTGAGAACTGACTGTTCACTTGCTGCCTAATATATCTCACCCCTCGACAGGTGCCACTGTAACGAGATAATCAATATTATTCGCATCACCTGTCCGTGGTTTTAATGTTATGGCTGAGCCATGTATATATATTGTCTAAAATCATACAAAATATTATTGGTAGATCTTATTTTATAATGTGCACTGTGAGATGTTGATTAACATTTCACATTAATAATTAGCTACCTATCCAGTAGAAACTCACCTCAACCCTGTATGTTTTGTCTTTCGTACTGAAAAATATTCTCCTTCAGACACAGTGCACTCAACCAAATGGCCTGATTTAAAGTAATTTTTTAAACCTATACTTAAACAAACCTAAACAAAAAAAAGCTACACCATCTAGAATAGTGAAACTGTGACTGCTGGGCTTTGCTTAGGATTGTGAGTAGCACAGAACCATATACCACTGTATATTCTACGTTACTGATAATAATTCAATTCTTTGTGGTGAAAATAAATGGCCTTTTGCACTTCCATAACTCAGTTTTCAGCTCTATAACTCTATGCATAGGTCTACCTGGGGCTTATATCTTAGTCTCTAAGAGCTAAATTAAATTCATACAAATGAGCACTTGAGGGTAGGGATGCTGATACTGCTATCAAGTATCTGTCCAATACTCCTACTCATACTTGTAAAAATGCTCCAATACTAACATCCAATACTATGCTATTATGTGACATAAGCCTAGTGTGCGTTGCTGTGCAAAACGATACCGATCTGGACTGTTTTTCACGATTATTGATGGCAATCAAAGCAAAGCAGACTGCAAACTCTACTCTGTGAAAATATCAACAGCAGGAAATATATACATAACCTGATAAAACATCTAAAAAAAAAAAACTTGAGGAGTTCATTGCTAGTAATACAGAATATCACCCAATGCTGCACCTATCTAGGCAAGACAAAAAAATAAATGAAACTCTTAACCAGTATATCAGTCTTAGCGATCAGCCACTATCGGGTATTGACAAGTGAAACATTTCTCCAAATTGAAACAAAATCAACTCATCTCTACTTCACCTCTGCTCAATCCTAGGTAACTCATGTAGCTAGCTAATGCACTTCTTTAAAACCAACTAGCTAACATTATAAAGAACAAGCTATGTATGTGTGTGGACACGTGTGCTTTTCATGGTCACTATGTAAACTGAGGAAACATAAACAGAAATACATCAAATGTTCTGATGCCCCTGATTGATTACTACTAAATAGCTTACTCATTTCAGGATCTGTATTTAAAAAAACAAAAAAAACCAAAAAAAACATGTAATGGTAAGTATGTATAGTTGGAAAAAAATGTTATTGATACATCCCTACTCTAGGGTTAAGAGGCTTGACAAAAATAGATGTAGATGAGGTACATTTGGAGAATATTGTCACACAAAAAAGCCCAGGATATGACAACAAAAGAATCAGCTGAGCTTAACATCAGTATGTACCGAGGTATTTATTTTGTACTTTCCATCTTTCCTTTAAATTCCCAGAGCAGGAGTTAAGTGTCATCACAGGTTTTTTTTTTATGTAACTGGCTGATCAGTGACATCAAAATGACCAGCATACAGAGGATAGTGTGGGTGTGAATGGAGTTCGTGAGTCATGCTTTATTCATGTCTGATATTTCAAAGTGACAGCCCAAATACGAAGCTTGTGTCATTCTCCCCTTTAAAGTATTACATTTGAAGACTATAAAGCATAAACTATTCACCTGCTTTGTTGGTCTGTATGAGACCATTCTGTAAGCCACTTACACTCACTGCAATAAACAGTGTGCAGTGATATTCAGACTTACTGCAGTCTCCTGGGACACTACAGGTCTTCTGCCTTAGATTGCCATCATCAATCCTGATTATACTACTGTCCTATCAGAAAGGCAAATCCACACACAGGCGATCAGCCAGCATGAAGCTGCTATAGAAGACAGAGGCATGATAAAGAAACAGCTCTGAGCTAGTCTTTTAGACATGGAAAAGACCATGCATTAATACATTTTTATATGATAAAATGATCATCTATCGACCATAATCAATAAGCTGTAAGCAAAGAATTTCAGAGCTGCAGTATAATCTTTTTTCACCTTTAACAGGTTTTACAACATTTTGTTCCAGTCCACTAATTTGAGCAGCGTTCCAAGTGCCTATATTTCCTTTAACCACGTTTCATTGTGTGTATCACTCCCCTCACCTATATTCACCACCAACAATATTCCATTTCCAATTTCAAAGCCATTTCTACAGTAGCGGTAGTGACATCATCAGTGGCAAACAATAATTTCAGAAATATAACTTTTGACTTAAACTAAACAGGAAACCAATTTGACCGGATACACCTTGAATGGGGATGTACAAATCAATGTGAGCTAGCTACCGAGTTAGCCGATGTGCTATAAAGTGAGTGTGGCTTCTTCGGGATCTATTTCCGCTAGCAGAGCAAAAAAAATACAGAAGATTTGGCCATACTGTATCCAAAATGTCACTTACCCAATGTTAATTTCTTGTTTATAAACTTTTGTATAAATGCAATATCACACTCGCAATCATGTGCTTATTCAGAATATTAGATTACACTCGTCCTGCAAGCTCGTGTCTACTCTACGGCCAAATCACAGCCATGCCTGCCTTGTGCAAACTTGGGGCACAAGGCAGGGGACACCCTGGATGGGGTACAAACCCTTTGCAGGACACACATTCACACACTACGGACAATTTGGTAATGCCAATCAGCCTACAACGCATGTCTTTGGGGGAGGACTGAAGGAGGAAACCCCTGAAGCACGAGGAGAACATGCCAACTCAGTGCACTCAGGGTGGAGGTGGGATTTGAACCCCAAACCCTGGAAGTGCAATGCAAATGTGATCACCACTAAGCCACCATGCCCCCCATGCCTGTATTCATAAGCATAAGTAAAGATATGTTTAAAACCTGAAATTGATAGTGAAAAAGTACCACAAATGATCAACATCAACACTCTGTTGCAAAGCTGTTGTTGACCATCTAGTTGGATTTGTAATTTCGAAATCCTCCATAAGTTTTCATTGGGATCAAACTCAGGAGAAATGAAAGGCCTTCTTGAGTTATTTTGACAGTATGTTTAGGTTCATTGTCTTGTTGAAATATCCATGTTGTCTCCAGATTCAGTTTCTTTACCGATGAGATTAAATATTCCTCCAATATACCCTGTTACACTGCTCCATTCATGTTTCCTTCAGTGACATGTAATGTTGCAGAGAAGCAGCCCCCATATCATGATGGTCCTGCTTCTGTACTTCACTGTGGGTGTGGTGTTCTTGGGATCGCACATGCAACCTTTCGTTCTTCAAACATGTTGAGCTGAATTATTGCCAGAGAGTTCTAATTTTGAGTTTGACCAGAGTATATTGTTTCAAATGAGTTCTGATTTGATTTTAGATTCGCATCTCTGTGCTTCTGGGGTTTTTTTTTTAGCAGAGACGTTTTGCATGGGGTTTAGTAATGGAGATGAAGTGAATTGCTTATGGTTCTCTGTGTAATTGTTGTTCCTGCTGTCTTCAGGTCATCCTGCAACTATTTTCGCGTGATTGCTGGCTTCTCTCCTAACTTCCTTATCATTAATCTCAGCTGTGAGGTGTAGTTGTGGTTCCATGAACTTTTCACCTGCATATTATTGAACCAGTTGTACTGACAGGGATGTTTGAGGTCTTTGCTATGGCTCTGTAGATTTTTCAATTTGAGTGTTATTTTGGGAAAAGCCTTCACTTTCAACATGATTACTAATTGTTGCATGAAATCTTCCTAAACCATTACAAGGGTATTATTTTACAGGTACAATTTGCATGAGAAGATCTGCACAAGAACAAATAATTTCATTTGAGCAAATTGTACTTGAGCAAATTTCATTTTTCCTTCTTTTTTTTCCATTTCCATCTTTATTTATTTATTTTTTTACCTGCAGCAATATATGTATGCTACTCACAGTGAATTTAAAAGTTGAGCTCTTTATCCAGAAGTATATATTTTGAAAATGTCTAATGGTCATGATGGAGTGGTTAGACCTGGATGTAAGTCTATCCAAAAAAATGTGTTTCACTTATTGTCTATTGGTCACGTTGTAGAAAAGCTTTGAACACTATCCATACTTTTCTATGAAACTGGATTTCTGGGGTCTATGCTACTCACGGTGAATTTAAAGTAGAGCTCTTTATCCATAAGTGTTGATTTTGAAAATGTCTAATGGTCCTTCATGAGCTGCTTTGAAATTGCACTCAGACATGTTTGCGAGGTGAAGCAGGAACCGCTTTAATTGTCTAGATGGGCATGTTGTGATGGAGTGGATGGACGTGTCAGAAAAATATTGCAGAAAACCCTTGCAGAAAAGTTTTGAAAATGTTCCATAGTAGAAGAATCTGGACTTCTGTTTCTTTGCACCATATTTGGAACATGTCTCTCAAAAGAAAACAGCAACAGCTTTATGACCTTTACAACATTGTGGCTTATTATGGTGCTGAAGACTACAATTGTTAATGGATTGCAGGGATTCGATCTGACCATGTTACTGTAATCTGAGCCAACCATCCAGTGACATCCTGGATGAAGAAAGTGGAATATCTGTGAAAATCCATATTGATTGTTTGTGCTCGTAGTTCAGTGTGGCAGCAGTATGTGTATTTTTGGAGCACTCAGTAATAGATAGGCGTGAGCCTGTAGTATGTGGGTGGAAGCTGTTTACTTCTGTGGCAGACTGCAGACGCTGCTGCACCGCAGTCCTGCACCTTCTATGAGTCACGCACTGATGAGATTGTCTTACTTACCAGGCTGCTGTACCCTTTCCTTATGTTCTGGGGGGAAAACACACACACACATACATAAGAGATATTAATGAACAGGGTCCAAAACAGAGAACACAGAAGTGCTGACAAAGAAGTGCTATGAGAGATTCTAGAAAATCTCAAAGTCTGGTGTACAACTGGATCATGAAGTGTTCTTTTTATGCATGGAAAGCATGCATAATCTGTCAGCTCCTGACGCTGATGTAATCAGCAACAGAGATTAAGAACATAGTCTAGCTCTGTTAGGGAAATGTGATATTATTGCATTTTGTTGTTGTTGTTTTTTTAAATTTATTCATTTACATAAATATCCCCATAAATTTTCACATTAAAATATTTGCATTAATGAACACACACTAAACAATATATTTTAAGGAGAATATGCTATATCACTGAATAAAGCAAAAAAAAAAAAAAAGCTTTACAATGTCTGAGAGAAATAAGGAAATAGATGATATCATTTCTCTTTAGTGAAAATATACATTTGCATTTCGGCTTCCTGTAGTGAAGATTTCGCTGATGCTGCTCTCATCTTGACTCTGTCTGAGTTGGCACACTGCCCAATGGTGCAGAATGGGCATACATTTCAGCATGACTTCTGAACTGGCAATGAGACTTGAACACACACTCACACACAAAACACAAAACACACAACAGACAAGCATCAGCATCTACCCAAACATCTGTTCACGCCACTAGATACAGTACTCATGTGAGGCGGCTTAATCATGTCCAACCCATGGTCGGTATGTTTCTGAGGCTGGGATACTGTATGTGTTGTGTTTTGTATGTTCTTCTCCTCAGTCACCACATGATCCGCACTCATGTAATTATGGTGGAACCAGACAGTTATTCTTCATCATTTAAGGCATGATCCATACATCCAAACATCCATTTTCTGTACCACATATCCTACACAGGGTCACGGGGAGCCTGGAGCCTATCCCAGGGAACTCAGGCACAAGGCAGGGGACACCCTGTATGGGATGCCAACCCACTCACACACCCATTCACACAATTTGGAAAATTTAGAGATGCCAATCAGCCTACAACACATCTCTTAGGACTTGGGAGGAAACCCAATTACCAGGAGGAAACCCCCAAAGCACGGGGAAAACATGCAAACTCCACACACACAGAGTGATGACAGGAATCAAACGCACAACCCTGGAGGTGTGAGGAAAACGTGCTAACCACTAAGCCACCATGCGCACGCATAACCCATTCTAAACCAATCTTGATATATTAATAATGTTGGCAAAAAATACATTTTTGTCAGTTCCAATGAAATTGATTAAAATATGTCTTACTTCGTTACCCATCACCTCAATATCCCTGTGCACAGAGCCAATAAAATATGATTACACACAGAGACATATTCATTTGCTCATTTGAGGTTTGGGTAGGTAAATATGGAATTCTAAATACGATGACTCTATTGACCTGTTAAGAACATCATGTCATGGTAGTGCCAAATGGAGCAGAACTACAATACTCATCAGTCCCTGCATGTCACATGATCTTGCCACACCATCACAGATCATTTGCACCGGTTTCCTGTTTCACCTTGATTAGCACCACTATTTAAGTTCCAGTTTTTCTGCGTCTCGCTGGAAGCTTTTATTGTTGTCGTGTGTACCCTATTATAGCCTATAGTCCGTATGTGCCTTGCATTCATAGTTCATATTGATGCTTCTTGTTTTAAACCTTTTGTTTGTACTTTGCACAATAAATTACACATTACAGCTCAATTGTTGTGCAGTTGATTAACAATGCTTTATGCAGTAATTTAGCTATAACGATATACATAAATGTATATATAATGAGCTGTGCTGTATGTATGTTATGTTAATTAATTATCCATGAGTAACCATTTGGAACTGGAAAATATTTCAGATTGTAGTAGTAATAGAGTAGTAATAGTGTACACAACACTGGATTTATGGTGCACAAAGGTAATAATATAGGAAAATAACCAGGGAATATAATTTATCTACAGGGAAATTTAACAACTCTACAGTACTTCTCAAACAGTGCCCTGTATGGTAGAGAATAAATTCAATTCATGACATGGAAGAGGCTTTCTGGCATGGATACAAAATGGCAAACTCCAAAAACAGTGCATTACGTAGTAAATAAAGGGTGCAGTTTCAGACACAACACAGGAGTGAAGACACGAAGAATCGGACATTAAATGTGTCAACTACAAAAGTTCAATAAATCTGGAAACACTGACATCTACTTAGCAGTCTTTTATTTGGTACATAGGCATCAGTATGACCGAATGAAAACAGAAAAAGAATCGTATTTATTTAAACTGAGACACACTCAGCAATCAGAGTCCTTCTGTATTCACTAGATGGTTTCAAACTGTTTTCCAGGAACAATTCAGGAATTTAATCAGGTTTGCAGTAGACGTTTGTTTTATGTACTTCAATGTGTCTCAGGATAAATGACTCCACAGTATGGAGCTGCACCAATTGAACAGTAATTTAAAGCTATGGTGAGTTTGGTTCTGAATCACACAAGTATGTTATAAACAAAACAGAAAATACAAACATTAAAGCATTGCTTTCTCATTGGTACAAGCATCAGGCATTCACTACATCTCTACTCATTTGATCACTTATTCTAAATAATACACATGTTGGGCAAGCAAGAGCACATGAACTTATTCTAGTAATGTCCCTCGTGAACGTATTAACACTGGGGCATGTGACACGTAGCAGCAAATGTTGCAGTACTGACAAGCCAAATGAATATACAAATTAAGATAAATCTGAAGTACTGCATGATGTAATACTGAAATCAATGGATGGAATAGATTAATAAGGTAAAATCTTTTTTTTAATTATGCATTAAACTAATTCATATATGGCTTATTAAACTATGGCAAAAGTCCAAATAATAAACATATTCTGAAGAAACATATTATGAACATTGTGAATAAATAACTACGATGAACAGAGAATGAAGCAAAAAAAAAAAAAAGGTCACGCCCAGCTTGCCATCAACATGCAGTTCTGTTTCAAATTCTCAAACATGTTCTAACATTCTTCTTTCAATCTACTGAGAAAGAAAAAAAATCACTGAAAATCAAATTTGAGTATGACAAGAAATCCAATTACATTATTATTATAAATAATAATAATTACAATAACCAGTTTTTAGGAACTTATCAAAATGTCAAAAAGTTTTTGGCAATGTTTTCCATTTATAACAGAAGGAAACAAATGAGAGGAAACCCAAAATTAAAAAAAATTAAAATAATAATTCTCAAGAGAACAGGTAAAAAATATTCTTTTTTGTTTCATTTTTTTTCTGGATATTAGGTTTCGTCTGGTTTTTTTTTTTTTACATTAGTTTTTTTTTATATTTTCACATTTTGGCATACTTGTTGCTCTCATAAGCAATGCACTCTCACTATATAAAACTGTGAGATCATTCTCTATTAAAGACAACTTTCACATGTGAAACCCTAACAGTTCATTCACAACCAGTAAAACAGCGGTATCTTCCTTGTGCAGTGTAATTAGAACTGTCAGCAATTCAGCGCTCATATATACCAACATGTGAAAAAGCATGACTATGCCAAACAGAGTAAAAAAGCACTGAGCATATTATGTGCCTTACTCAAAGAGAACAATTCATACAAAAGGTAAAGTACATATGAGGTATTTTCTTGACATTTCACTATACAGTAAATCATCAGAGTTATTTGGCAATATCAACTCCATCAGTAAAAAGAGAAAAGCAGTTATTACTTTCTGGTATCAGTGTATGAAAATATATGCATTATTCACTAGTTATTATTTTATTTTAAGTTATATATGCTAGTTCTATATAGAATTCCATGTCTTAAAGGTAACCGTAGAAAGACTTGAACTAAAATGTGAGGAACTCTACTGGGTTTTGTTTTTTGTTTTTCTGTTTTTGCTTTGGTTAACGGGAAGCTGATATACTAATGTTTTTAATATCATGGCTACCCTTAAAACAGGAAAAAGCATGACATCTAAAATGTCCACTGAAGGAAAAGACGAATAGAAAGATTTTAGAAAGCAACGAAAACCATTACAATACAACATCTTTGGATATCACTCAACTTGGCTTTCACTGAGTATTTGGAGAGGTTAAAAGCAGAAAAAGACAGAAACTAGCTTTGTGCCTAGCTTTTTGACAGCAAAGACTTTCATGAAAAAGGGTCACCAAAGAAACCTGGACATTGGTTAGTAAGTACTTAAAAACAATAACAGAATTCCAGGACAACCGCTGGTTCTCTGATAGCCTTCCTCCTGTGTGCGGTGCTGATAGGAAAGTGCTAGAACACCTCCATCAGCCACAGCAGGCTGATGAAATAGTGCTCTCAAAGTCTATTCCTTCCTACCAGTGTTATTTTTAGGCTTGTTTTGAACTGTATGTTGTATTCCAAAAGCAGAATGTGCTCCTCTGTGCTGGTCTCTTCTCTGCAGAGTCTCGCAACATCGACACAGAGGTCACATACATCGATAGCAAGCTCTCTCACATTCACTCTGTCTGGACAGGAGAGAAATTTTGTACCTTAAGGGCAGCATCTCTGTTAACAACACATCCAAAAAAAGCCCCAAGTCAGGGAGTCATCCTAAGGCTCAGAGTGAAGGCTTGAGCATTGTGGAAAGGTTTAAGTGTGGAACTTGTAGAGTGTGAGACACAGGGGACAGAGTGGCTGGTGCTGGTCGAAGGCAAAAGTATCAACATTGTTGTCTGAATGGCACAGGACACTGGCACTAGCGCCCGAATGACAAAAAAAAATTGGCTCTGATGTGCACAGAGCTTTTGGTCGAGGTAGGTATGCTTAACCAGCAGCAAGGCAGGCAGATGGTTTACCTTGATAGCTCCGACGTTCTCGTCAGGCTGAGGTAGCTATCTTTGGAGGTAATTTGGTGCGAGGGGAGGAAGGGACAGGAGGACAGACGGTGCAAGGTTAGCCACTCCATTCCACTCTTCTGGGAGGCTAACGCGGTGACACTATCACATTTATAAGGCTACACTGGGGCGTCTCACTCACAGCTGAATTGAACTGACAATAACAATTCTACTATTATGCTATGTACTCATAAACATCACATAAAATAGGAATCTACAGTATCTGTTCAGTCAAGCTAAGGCCTCAGAATTTTCAGTTTGGCAGTTTTCTACTATATTTTCTACTTTATTTTGGTCCACCTTTATAAATTCTTATGTAAAGAAACTGGAGAACCAACAGAATCAGTAATTGCCCTTTCTTATCTGTAAAATTACAATAATGAAAATTAAAGTGTTTGTAACAAGAACATAAAATCAGAATTATTACTAAAATGTGAATGTGGTAAAGGTTGCAATGGGCAGGTTGGAATAAGGCTTTGGTGAATAGTGTGAAATGGAGTGGCCAAGCACTGCACTTTGAAGGGTAGAAGGGTAGAAAACAGGGTGTAAGGGGTTATCCTTAGCCTGTGCCAGTGTCTGTACTCATGCTTGTGCCTTGTTGGCAGTTGGCTTGCTGCTCAATGAGAACATGGCAGTGTGCCCCTGCAGGCTGGCTCACTGCAGAGCTACTCTGAGGCTGTGAACACAGAGCAAATGGCACATGAGTTAATGACACTACGGCTAGTAGTGAGAACAGCAAGGAATGGGCTCTTTAGGTGTGTGTGTGTGTGTGTGTGTGTGTGTGTGTGTGTCTGTCTGTCTGTGTGTGTGTGTGTGTGTGTGTGTGTGTGTGTGTGTGTGTGTGTGTGTGTGTGTGTGTTTACCTGTGGCATTAGCTCAATAGCCTCAGTGGTCCGTATCACTCCCTCTTTAGGCACTGCGTCTCCCAGTGGTCCTGCTCCTCTCTGTGGTACTGTCCAGTCATCCTGGGTGCCCTTTTTACAAACTGAGCTACTCATGGGTACACACACAGACACACAGATCAAGTGTATCAGTATAGGTACATATAGTCAAGGGTTAAAAGGATAGACTTCAGTGAAAATATGGGTATTGTGTCAAAATCTTAATGAGCACGGGGTCTAAATGAAAATGTAGGGGGTCAAAGTATAAATTTTCATGCAAATATTAATTTACATTCACATTACAAATCCCATAAAACAATACTATACACCTATTTGAATAGTATTTTTCAAACCTGTACAAATCTGGTGCAAACCTGCCACCAAATTCACCCAGCTTAAACCATGGACCAACAGAATGTAAAACAGCTGGTTACAGATCAGCACTGAAGGAAAAGCTTCACTGACACTAAATGGCATGACTCTCTGATTGGATAAGTATTTGTGGAGTGGAAAGCTCACCTGCGGCGGTATGCGAACATGAGGAACAGCACGCAGAAGATGATGCAGGCCATTCCAATGTGGATGCCAACCACTATGCCAGTTACAGAGCTCTCTCCATCCTGCCTGCAGTTACACATGCTTTGCCCTCCTGTTTCCATACACACAGACACACACATTTCACATGATTACCACCTTTTCTCCGCAGCCGGGACAGTCTGAAAAAAATTGTCAATGTTCCATGTTGGTTTGCTGCCAATTCGTAAAGCCCAATCAGCCGAGCTGTTTTTTTGGGAAAAGTGGTAATTGATTTAACACTCCTTCCTAAACCTACATCTCACAGGAGACAACTCCCTCTACACAGCTCTGTCTTCCTCTAACAAACTCATTTATATGGAAGCTCTGAAATGCCCTTCAGACAGCAATAGTTTAAACCTCGAAATATCTAAATCCCAGGATCTCTGAAGTATAGACCATCAACTGATCTTGTAATGAAGCAAGAAGCTCTCTGCTGTACACTTAACTTCATTAATAAACTAAACGCTGTGGGATTGTGTTTAAGGTTTGTACAAATAAAACCCAATTATATTCTGAGAATATATGAAGTGTTGGCAGCAAGATATCTTTACACTTATAAAAAAATTAAAAAAAAAAAATTACATTGTACATGCTACAAAAAAAATTACTGGCGGTGCTCTTAACATTACCATAGATAGGAAATATATATATAAGTCAGATACAGCAGCACCATAAGCTTTCTTAACATTCTGTCCTCATCTTGTGGTAGAGAAAGCTCACTACAGAGAGCTGGATGAAATTATGCTAAGGGCAATAAGATGTACTCAGAAACATGTGATGTATGAATATCTGCCTTTATGTAAATATATAAATGGTGAAAAAGGTGAACTAAGATGGACTGATTATCGGGTGCCGAGTGTATATTGTAGCTCACCAGCACTGTTCTTGTCTCCTGTTCCATTCTCTGCCAAAGAGACAAGGCGCTTATTGCCGATGCTGTCTCCGTTCCCATTAAACGCGACCAGCTGGATCTCATACACAGCTGCTGGCTCTGTGAAGACACATAGACAATCACCATTAACTGTGACAATCCAATCAATATAGCGATTACTATTAAATATCACGTCATGAATATGTTCAGTATGTCTGTATGTACATTGCAGGGCTAATCCAGAATTATTTGCAAATGTTTTAAGTGACGTGATCAGTAGTGGCAAGCGTATTGAAAGAATATGACATGAGTAAAAGTACTACTACTCTAGTGATAATTCACTTGAGCATCGGTAAGGGAAATTTCAATAAATCGTTATGTGAGTATTTAAATAGTTTTCCATGTCTACAATCAAGAATATTTTCAGATTACTGACGCTACAGTGTATAAAAATTATGCGGAAATGTAACTTGCAGGTTACTAAAGCATACAAAGTATATCACAAAGTATGTCAAGTCAAGAATATTTTCATAGGCTATATACTTAAAACATAAACGTAAGTAATTAGCTGACAATATACTTCTCTGCACTGGTCAAATTTCTTAGAACTTCCTCATGTCCGAATTAAACCGTTTTGCCAATTTTTTTTTTTAAAAGTGCCGTTATATAATATTAGTAGTCGTATGGTACAGTGTTAAAAATCAGTCTAGCTATGCAGCTCTGTGTGGGTGTGTGTGTGTGTGTGTAAAGCTAACCGAGGTGTGAGATGGTGTGTGTGTTTATGTGGCTGGGGAAGAGCTCCTCTGGACCAAACTGCTCCTGAGGCACGACACGGTGCGACAGTTTAAATCCTTCCAGCTTCCCTGGTTTACTGGGCAGTTCCCAATAAATCTGCATTGCCGTGCTGTTCAGAACTTTAGTGAAGAAATTGGGCATGGTGGGAACTATAGCGAGAGACAGAAAGATATGGAGAGAGAGAGAGAGAGAGAGAGAGAGACAGAGAGAGAGCTTACACATTAATAAATATGTCAAGAATCAGTTTTATTATTCTGAAGGCTTAGTTGTTAGTATTTAATGCATTTCATGTCATCCTCATTGACTTGCTGTGTTTTGGTATCAGCATGATGTGTGACGACTTACCGCCCCCTAGTGTTGTGGCAATGACAGTGTTGGACTTCTGGCTGGCCCCCAGAGGAGAGTAAGCTTTGAGGTAAATGGAATAAGTGGTTGCTGGTTCCAGATTATTAAACTCATGCTCGAATGTGTCCTTACTCACAGCCTCCTGGAGCTCTTTACTGTCTGGCTCTGGAAATGAAATAATGTGAATTTTATTGATCAGATACTTGCACAGAATTCCAGCTTCACTAAAAAGGTAAGTAGTTGAAGACCATTTCTGCAATCTCCACACCACCACTAGTTTATTTGGTTTAACCCATGTCAGAATCATATTATAATTCCTACAATCAAACCCACAACCCTAGAAATTCCTGTCCTCTCTCACCGCCAAGCATGCGGATGTGCAGGACGTAGCCGATGATGTTTTCAGTCACGTGGCTTTCAGGCTGGTTCCAGCTGAGCTGCAGGGATGTGTGTGTGAGCGGTGTGGCTGTCAGGTCCTGCGGAGCCTCAGGATGCGGATTCTCAGGAGATTGGGACACAGCTAAGCGTGCACTGGCCTGGTTGGTGCCGGCGCTGTTCTCTGCTATGCACTGATAGATGGCCTCATCCTCAGCAGTGATCCGGGTCACAGCCAGAGTGCTGCAAAGCAACAAGCATCATCAAAGGTGAAATTATATATTCGGAGAATATGAAGTGCGCTGAATTTTGTGATTAATATGGAGTGTCAGTATGAGCTTTGATAAGAGCAGAAAGGGAATCTGAACAGATGTGAGATTGTACCTGTTGTTGTTGGTAAGTTTGACGTTGTCTCCAGGAGTGAGGATCTTGCCATTTTTCAGCCAGATGAGGTGAGGCTCTGGGACTCCCTGAGCCTGGCAGGTAAACACTGCGCTGCCCCCTACTGGTTTAGACACGGATTGCGGCCACTGCAGGAACTCGGGTGGGGCTGAGAGAGAGAGAGAGAGAGAGAGAGAGAGAGAGAGAGAGAGAGAGAGAGATCACATTCATTATTCACATTATAAACAAAGTCCACATTATTTCTTTAACTGTGTGTCTGTAGACATATTTTACTAACAGAAGGGGAGGTTTAATACAGTCCAATCCCTAAAATAAATGTAGTATGAAGCACAGCCCCTTTACAGAACCAGGCCACATCTTAAACTGGATTATTCTTCTTAAACTATGCATAACTGGTTGTAAATAATGAGCATACACATTTTCTATGAACAGCAAGATTAATCAGTCTATCATTGACCTTTCCTACAGGGAGCAAAAAATGTACCAGCTATCAACAAAAGAGACACATATGCAGGATCTGACTAACAGTACATAACAAAAAAAGACAAAAGAAGACATCAGTCATTGGCAGCATAGAGTTTATAACTCAGATAAATAGATCCTTCAGGTCCGGATCTATTTGATATAGTTCGGGAGTTTTTATTGCCATCCTAGTCATATACATGTATACAGTAGAATGAAATAGTATTCTCCAAGGCCTTGGTGCGACAGTAAAGAGATCACATACAGCAGAGTACACACTCGACAACATGTAGCGCAAATAAGAAAACGTGATCTACTATAATTTCTGACCAAATAGTTAGAAAATATCTAAATTTGCTTTACTGTATGCAGGCTGACAGACAGGCAGGATTAGTGTTATTATGAATAATAATACAATTTTTTGTGCAATTAATAAAAATGTAGAGAATGAGCATGTATGTGTACAAGTATCTAAAAGAAGCTAAGCATTTTTTTTGCTCCACTTCCAAAGCCCTTTATGCCCAGGAATAGAGACCACTCAACAATCTTTACACACTAACCTCAAGTGAAGTGTAAAGCATACACTGAGACCGGTGCTCATGTGTGTGTTCAGAGCTCATTTTAATGGCAGTACATTGCAGGGAGACGGAGGGGGGTGCTTTCTTGTAATAAATCCACCCTATCGGACCTGCCTAGCAGTTTGAAGAGCTCTTCACAAGCGAGTATAAGCGAAAGCATTAACTCCCATAGAGCTGAATGCTCTGCAAACAGAGGCGCACTGAATGAAGCACAAGCTTCATTATCGTATACACCGAGGCGCTGTATTCGTCTGTCTGTCTTTGTGAACTAACTACGCTTCTCTCTCAGGCTGAATGAGGTAGTTTGTCTCAGTTTGGTGCTGAAAGAGAAAGGATGACTCGAGAGGCTCCTCGGCGTACACAAGAAGTTCAGCTGAAGAAGTTCATGGTCATGGGAAATGATTGAGTGGACAGAACCACATCAGAATACTCTGTTGTGCAAACACAATGGACCTACTCCATTTTGTCTTCCATCTCTCTAGTCATTCTACGTCAATTTGTCGGCTGCATGTCGCTGATAGGCCGCCTGCAATCCCCAAAGACTGCAAGCATCAGTCCCCCCAATCCCCAACCTCTCACAGCACCCCACCCACTCCCAGGCACACTCCCACCCCCACCCCTAACACACACCATTTCCTAGATTCCTGCTGGAATAGGGTCAGGGGTCAAAGGTGGGAGGTGATCCTACACTGAGACACATTATTCTGCCACTCCTCCTTTTTCCCCCTCCCTTCTCCTATTCTTTCATTCTCACCCTCTTATTGTCTCTCTCACACTGCTCCACCTTTATGCATCAACCCGGCCTCGTCCCCTCTTCCTTATTCTCTCTGTCTATAAAGTCCTAATATGTTCTTTATTTATAATCCTTTCCATGCACATCTCTTTTTCTCTCTGTCAAAGTGAGTGTAAATTTATAGTCAAATCTAATCCCTAAACCTTATCTAATATGTACTGTCCAAACAAAGTAGAAACTTAAAAGTTCTCTCTCTGTCTTTCTGCACCAAGATGGCTTATCATTGTCTGAATCATATCAGGCCACATATGCCAAACTTGTTCAAGCTTGCCTAGCATGAGGACAGAGAGCAGACAGGGTCAGAGCAGGCCAACCCATGACTAATTCTCATTTACATACTTCCATTTTATGCAAACTAGAGCTTCCCATGCTCAAAGCTAATCAAATCTATAAAAAAAAACAGCTCAAGTTCAAGGGCCTGGGGCAAAACAGGAGAATCTGTCTGGGAACCGCAAGCAGATGGTGTGATGAGCAGGATGAGTAAGAATAAGCACCAGACAGCCTAGTAATTGCACATATATGTGGCACCTGCATTGCTGCATATAGCAGAAATTTAATTAACACTGAAGCTGGATGCTGAGTCACAAATGGTAGAGAGTCAGTTAAACCTAAGGTGATAAAAAGAAGTGTTAAATTAACATTACCAGGGAATGTGTTATCTAAAGCAGTGATTCTGTGACATTAGAACAATAACAACAACAAAAAAAGCACAGATAAGCAAAATTCTGAACAGGACTACTACTGGGAGGTGAAGCAGAGGTGGAAAGGCAGGAGTGTTTCTTTTTCTTTGTTCCTCTACCAGCTCAATCAATAAATGAATGAATGCATTATCCAGTCACTGCAAGAGTCTGTGAGGGGGAAAGGCTGATAGACGGAGTGATTGACTGACTGGTTTATGAGGACAGAAGCAGAAAATCTCTGACACAAATGACAGACATTCAACCTTTAATTGTATGCTTACCACATATGTGCATCTTTACGTAGATATAAGAAACATGTAATCATATCAAATATATCAAACTATAGATTTATATATTATCTTTCATTTCAAATAAAATTGCAATGTTCTTTACATGTACAATGTTTTGACCTGAATGAATTAAGCACAGAAAGAATTACATATGTACATTTATAAATAATTCTGAAGTCTTGTTAATTTCAGTAGCTTCATAGTAAAGCACTGGATGTTGTGTTATTGTTTGAATGCAAGCAGCATTGTACTAAGAGCTTACTGCAATATGTACATGATTATATGAACCCCCTCCCACCCTGGTGTGGGAGGCAGGGAGGGTAATTCACACTGGAGTGGCTTATAGGGCATTATCAGAGTCCAGCTGGAGTCCCACTCATTTATCACGAAATGCGGGTGTGTGTCTATGTGTGTGTGTGTGTGCAGAAGGTCAGGGGTTTTGAAGGAAAGAGTGTGAGCTCAGCTCAGAGGTCACAGTCAGGCCTGGGCCAAGTTAATCTAGTCTGGCCTACCCAAAAGCGCAAACCTACTCTCATACACATCAGTGTGTGTGTGTGTGTGTGTGTGTGTGTGTGTGCATGTGTGGACAGAATTAAGATATGGCTGAATGGAAGGGCTTGGGGCTATACACATAAAACCAACCAGATCTGCTCTGAGCCAATTTCATTTCATATGTGACCTCCTCAGGGCAGCTGCACGTTGCTTATGATCAGCATCTGATACTTGACATTAGCCAAAAGTCTGAATGACAGCAGTCCTAGGTCAGCCATATTCCATTTAAAGAGCAAATATTCAGTACATATACAGTGTACCTCATATACCAGGTTAATATCACAGGTATCAGACCTTGACTGAATATAAGAAATGCTTTCTTACTATCCATATTTATAATTACGTTTCTGTAGAAACAGTAAGAATAATCAGAAAAGATGTTATGTACTGTATGTGAATGAAGATGCTATAGAGGAAAAGTATTATTTGTCTGCTCTACCCTTATTCTATGCAAAGTAGTGAGAGACCCCAAAAAGAGTATTTCTGTTATGCTAAAGTTGCAGGTTACTATTATGTGTGTTGGTCAGGGAAAACCCAATGGATGTTGCCATGGCTGAATTCTGTAAAAATAAAAACAGCTAAAACTATCCCCTTTTAGTTGTTACTTATTATTGAATTGTAGTGTGTAAACCAGTTTGATATCAGCTACCTAATGCCTATTATTATCTACTTGAGAAAATGTTTTTCCCCAGTGCACTAGCATAACTAGCAGAAAAATATAAGGTAAGTAAATGGTGGAGGTATTGGACCAGTCTGAATGGAATTTTTTTCCTACCTTGTACCACCAGTCTACCCAACGCGGTACGTCTCATCCTGCTTCCGGGTCTGTTGGCTGAGCACACGTATACTCCAGAGTGCTGTAGGGAAACGTCGGAGATCATAAGATTACCCGTGCCCAACACCTGGATCCCCTCCACTCCAATAGAACGTCCATCTGCAAGAGACACACATATAGAGAAGAGATCAAATAAGAGTGAAGTAAAAGCAACAGAAGCTTACTGTAGCAGGTGCATGATTACATAGGACTGTACATACCATTATCATTATAAAAATAAAAATAATGAATATGAGAAAATGTCAAAATTGTTTGCGAGGCAGTTGACTTGTGAAATGTTGTAACAATGTATTCTATCATTCACTATACAGTATGTTGCTATAGAGCAAAAAGGTCTTTTTCAAGAAGATATCCTCCATAATACTGTATTAGTGGTGCACTGTGCCTCTGTAAGACAGCATTATTTGAAATAGGACACCAGGGATGCATGAAACCAGCTTTAAATCATCTGCCGCAATAATTATGAGTATTTGTGTAAAAAGGTATCAATTTTACCCAGCCTGCTCCAGGACACAATCGGTCGGGGGTTGCCTGTGGCAATGCACTCTAAGATGGCAGTCTGGTGGATGTTGATGGTGAGATTTTGAGGACCTGAGAGAATAACTGGCTCCTTATAGGTACGAGGTGCTGCCACTGTGTAGAGAAAGACACACACACACACACACACACACAGAAAAACAGTGAGAGAGACACAGAAATTGAAATACTAATGAACAGGTGTAAGATGTAAGATGTAAAGGCCAGTTTAGCCATTGGTCTCACCAGTCACAGTGAGCAGGGCTTCGTGACTATAACGTGTGTTAGCGATGTTTTTGGCTACACAGCGATACACTCCACTGTCTTCATGACGCACACCAGTGACCTGCAGAATTCCATTGGGCAGGAGAGTATACCTGCAGACAGAGAGAGAGAACCACAGAACAATATAGTACAGAATTTAACACATGTATACCTGTATTTATCTACACTATAGAAATTCATCAGAGAATGTTGACAACACTGTCCTAACTGTGGATACAGTGTGTGGGGGGGGTTGTAACCTGTCATTATCTGTGCTGAGTGTGGTTCTGTTCCTCTCCCACATGATGCTAGCCTCAGGGATTCCATTTATGGCACAGTGGAGGCGTGCCACCCCTCCTTCATCCACTGCCATGGACTCTGGGTGGGTGTGAAACTTGGGAAGAGCTGGCAGAGAGCAGAGATGAAAAGAAATGATTCAAAAGGTGATTCAACCTTCTTTACTCCCCACATTTTACACATTTGGTTGTGCCTGTTTTCCAAATTGACTTTCAATTGAGTCATCTGAGAAGTTGAGGGGGTAAGGGCAAGGATTTGAACTCCCTTCTGTACAACCTTCTGATCAGTAGCCCAAAGTCTTATCCACTGAGTGACCTCTGCCCTCTCTAACATCAAGGGGCATGTGATCAATAATGGAGGCCATTTTTAGAAAGAAGATTCTCTTAGTAGCCTCTGGCCTAACGGAAATCCCAGCAATGAGGAGGGAGCAGATTATCAAGTATGAGTTAAAGGGTCCCTAGGTGCATGTCGTAGAATTAGAATTCTTGGGTGTAAAGTCTTCACCAGTACAGAGCGCAGTTAGCTTTCCAGCACTGAAAGTGTGAAGATCACATTCTCATTCCATTTAACAAATACAAATGAACAGGACCAATACAATTAAGCAATCAGAACTCAGTCAAGACTTTTGAAATGGATATTAATGGATTAATTTAATGCATAAATACAGGGCCACTCACATGCAAACTGCACTCGTGCCTTACGGCTGATCAGCATGCCATAGCGGTTCTGTGCAGCACAGTCATACTCTCCCGCATCCGTCTCATTGCTCTCGCGTCGTTTCTGGAAGTTTCGGATCAGGAGCATGCCATTGCTTAACACGGCCACTCTGGGGCCCACCTGAATAGGTACACCATTCCTCCGCCAGGTAATAGTAATAGGGCCTTCTCCCTCCACCTCACAGTCCAGCATCAAGGGGCGGTCCCTTACAGCAATGACATCATGAGGCTCTTTAATGAAGGCCAGCTCAGAAGCGCTGCCCAAATCTGTAAGAGAAAAGAAGCAAGAGTCGAAGAGTTAGGTGGTATAAAGCCCAGCTTTTTTTCAGCCGTTTGATGTGAAATGTAGCAGGTGCTTACAAATGGTAAAAAGAAGACAGTGTGGCTGAAATCCTGCTTTGATGATGAGATGAAAATGGTGGAGCAGGAAAAGAGTGCTTCATTGCGATGATGATGATGATGATAAGCTGATGAAGCAAAGATAACATCATTAAAGAAATGAATCATTTCAACTGTATTCTAACTAGAACACATAAAAGAGAAATATGAGATCATTTAATGTTTTTTTAAGAGTCTGACAAACAACAGTCTTGGAAGCTTGACTCTGAGAGGCCCTAGTACTCTCAGTCCCCAGCTTTATAGAGCTGTAAATCCAACAAAGTTCAGGCTGAGAATGGAGGGCAGAGAGAGGAGTGATGGTTCATATTACAGTAATTGATAAGAGAGTATGGTTTAACACCAACACTGACATCACTGCTCGTTTATCTGCCAAGACATAATGAGTGAACTATGACACTATTTACCGGGAGTACTGTAAAAACATTAAAGCCCTTGATATGTAATAGCACCATTTCCAAGGTGTTAATAACAGCAGTCGTTGCAGATTTAGTACATAGTACTGATTAGACTGCATCAATCCATGTCACTAAGCTCATGGAGTCTGTGAGAAATACTTTTTAGCGCTTCTTAAGTGATCCAATGTGTTTGGCCACATATTGATTTATTCTTAGAGAGAGAAGGAGATAGGGAGAGGAATTGGTCCGAGGCTGGGAATGCCACAACGACATCTTCATTCCCTCTACACACTAATCGGTGTTTGCATGAGAAAGTTAGGGACAACAGCGCAGGAGGGGCCGCAGGCTGGCTGAAGAGGGGCTGCTCCAGGCTATTCATCTCAGCTGAACTTGCACTTGACTTTCCCTAGTCTGATTGATGGCTCTGTTAGCACCCCCCATCCCTCTCCATCACCCCAAAACAGCAACACAATGCTGCCAAATGCCACAGAGCCATTCAAGCACCCAAAGCCACAGCAATGTCAGAAGTGGTGGGGATAAGGGTGGAGGGAGAAGGGAGCAGGGTCACATGATTTGGGGTTTGGGGTAGACCAGTGATACTACTCCATCTTCGCTCCCACCACTTTATAATTACCCTTGCCCCACCCCCAAATCTCATCATCCCCCGCCACACTCTGTGGAACCATCTGCCCTCTCTCCCTGCCCCCAGCACATTTTCCCCTTTTCACTTGAACTTGGGGGTGACTTTCCCATGCCACCCGATCACTCAAACTTCGCCTCTATCCCTGTGCCGCCAACACGCCCATCCCTTCATTCTCTCTTTTTTTGGGGATGTCTGTGTTGGGTGATTCACTGACGCAGACCCCGACCCTTCTCATACCCTGCACCCAAATACTCCCTCTCCCAGCTGTCCCCAAAAGACACAACAAAACACTCCAGTCGTACTTGAACTTGAATGCACCCAATTGTGAAATGGAGAGTTTGTCACCTTTCAGCGCATCTGATGACTCCATGAAGCCGTCATCATAAACTGCTGTCTAGCCTTCTGGCCCTTTCCACACTTATCACCATTCTCTTGCTTCTCAGGACATCATTGTCCTCTTCCATCATTCCCATACAGCTACTTAGTTCATCTGTCTTTCTGTCCTGTCTTGAGTTCATGTATGCTCTCACATACTTTAAAAACTCTAAAATTTGCTTTACAAGCATATCAAAAGCACTAACTCTAAACTCAGGAGGCTCTTCATAGTCTATAAGTACAGGAGTACAGGTACATTATCATCACCATTATCATCATTAACATCAGTCTGTCCCGCAGGGATCAGCTTTAGGCCCTTTACTTTTCAATATTTATTTATCTCCACTTGGGCATTTGCTGCGATCGCTCAGCCTCCGTTATCACTTTTATGCTGAGGATACCCAAATCTATATACAACTCAAAACCTTGTGAAAACTTTGATGTTTGTTTTCTTTCTGACTGTATTTCTGAGATAAAAACATGGATGAATCTTAATTTTCTGTGCCTGAATAGCGGTAAAACCAAAGTTATGCTTATAGGTTCCAGTCATCAAATTCTCAAAGTTGGTTCATTGTCTCTGTGTGTTGATAACTTTGTTTTGGAGACTCAAAGTAAAATGAGGAATCTTGGAGTCCTTTTTGATAACAGTCTCACGTTTCATTCTTTTGTACAGAGCACTGTTAAAGCATCCCTTTTTTCACCTCAGAAATATAGCAAGATTGCACCCTATACTAAATTTCTCTGTAGTGGAAAAGCTGATAAACTCATTCGTCGTCTCACAGATGGATTACTTTAACGCCCTTGTAGCCAGAGTTTCTAAATCCACACTCAATAAGCTCCAATATGTACAAAACTCTGCCGCCAGGGTCGTGACTGGGACCAGGACATGCAATCATATTACTCCTGTTTTGGAGTCAATGCACTAGCTCCTGGCCAGGTTCCGTGCCGATTTTAAAATTATGATGTTGACATACAAAGCATTACATGACTTGGCTCCTCATTATTTACTGCACTGTTAATCCCTTACACCCCAGTTCACAGACTGCGCTCCTCACAGTCTAATTTGTTGACTGTTCCACAAACCCCCTTAAAATCTATAGGTGACAGGGCTTTTTCTGTCTATGCTCCTACCCTTTGAACACTCTTTCTCTTGAATTTAGGGAAGCTCAGACCTATGACATTTTTAAAGCTGAACTCAAGACATACTTAAACTAGCATTAGCTTGCTGATGTTTACTATTATTTATTTATTTTTCTACGTACTGCTTATTTTGTGTACAGCACTTTGAGAATCTGCTTTTAAAGGCGCTCTATACAATTACGTTTATTATTATTATTATTATTGCTGTTGTTATCATCATCGTGCTGTCACTACAGATTTGGGGCCATGGCTCCATCATCCTACACACTTTGGTTCTCCTCCAGTCTGTGTTGAGTATGAAACAATGAAATCTGTGAGAGAAACTTCACTTCATTCTCATTTTTCTTAGTAATGCTACAAATCTACAGATGGGCAAATTAAGAAGAACCAACATAAAGAGTCTTAGTAAGCCAGGAGAAGAGCTTCAATGTACCGTGGCATAGATTCTACAAGTCTATGTAATTGTACATTCAAACCATTCTTCCAAACAATTCTGCCTCAAACACAGTTAGTAATTCATTCTGCTAGCTTTATAAAAGCAGCCACATGTCACTTTTGAGGATCTGAAACCACTATATGACTGACTCATGTTATTGTTGGCATCTTCAAAATGTCAGCTGTGCCAAAACATCCTCACTGTGAGGTTTAATCTGAAGCTTGGCAACACATTCAAATGCTTAAGTGAAAATCTAGACAAATTATCACCTGCAATTCTAATCTCCACAGAATTACGGATGTGAAACCACCACAAGTCACCAGAACAGTTTCAATGAACCTTGGCATAGAGTCTACATGTCTCTGGAACTGTCCTGGAGGGATGAACACCATTTTCCCAAAAAGATGTCACTTGAGTTTGTGTGAGTGAGAGTGCTCTCTTACAAGTTGGCCCCATAGGTGTTCAGTTGGGTTGAGATTTGGTAACTGTTAAGGTCATAGTATAAGATTTACATCATATACTATGTTTACGTTTTCATACTCAAACCATTCAGTGAGCCTTCATGCCCTATGGATGGAGACATTGTCATCCTGGAAGAAACCTCTTCCACCAGGAAAGAAATGTTTCATTACGGGGTAAAGGTGAGCAGTCAGAATAACGTTGTGTTGATCTGTCCCACTAAGGGGATAAGTGGTCCTAAAGCATGCCAGTAAAATACACTCCACAGCATAACAGCGCCTCCAGGATTTCCTTTCATTTGTTACCCATCTGTATGTTCTCTTTAACAAATGTACAACATCACCTTCTATGTCTCCAAAGAGTACACAAATCAGATGAACTAAACAGCACAGAACTGAGTCAAAATCTCTTCTACATAATAGAAGTATGAGCTTGTTCTTTTAGTTTCACTTGAATCTGTTTAGCCTTTGCCTCTAACTGAAACAGAAAAATATCATGTCCATAAGATACTTGAATTAAAATTAAATCTTAAAAATCAACTTTAAACTTCTGAAAAATTCTCCTTTAGCAGCTTCATGAGTCTGTGAGATGTAGCTATCATGGAAGTGAGATTACAGTTTCAATTGATCAAATGTCACTGTAAAACTGTTTTAATCCAAAGGCTTGGACCATTTAATTTTATTTCTATTGTTTTTTTATTGAATAAAACATCTCCACAGTCTATCCACTAGAATCTGAAGTGGCACATTGGACCCATTTAAGTGACATTATATTTTCTGAACTCTTTTTTCTGATCATAATTTGTAGGAGGTTGAGTAGTATGATGGTAACAATAGTTTCTTTGTTAAATTAGAGCCACTTAGTTATGCCTACAGCACCATCTGCATTCTACGCTTCCACAATAGCGAGCCCACATCCACTCGTAAAGCACTATGGGACCTCCTGGCCCTGCGTGTGACTGAGAGAGCAAGTTTGGGGATAAATTCACCTCCCATCTGGGTGTCATTAATAAGCAGAGGACTATGGATCTTCACTTGGACAGAGCACACCCCATCAAACCCCACCTCCATGGGCAGACAGTGACCCTAGGCCCTAAAGGTCATGAGAGAGTGGGTGCAGGGCAAAGAAGAGGGAGCAGCTTGTGTTTGGTAGCTAAAGCCCAGAATGCACCCTATCCTTTTGTTTATTGTTCTAAAAGCTGGCCGTGAACTTCACAGTTTATTGTGGGTTTGCCTCTTGCTAAAACCCTCACAAATAGACTTGGGGGGGGGGGGGTCGCTAGGCGGGAGTCTGGGCGATACAGATAGGACAAACATGGCTAAATCCCATTATTGATGGTGTCCCATTTTTTATGTCCGTATCATCGGGGCTAAACAAATGAAATTCTGTCACAAAATCTGAAATTGAAATGTTCTTCTCTGGGAACCACTGCTTAGGGCCTCCAGTCAGAATTTCACAGTTTGATTCAAAAAGCTGTTTTTTCCCCAGGGATATTATTTGTATAAAATGCATCAGACATGCATTGCTAAATAAACTACACATGTAGCAGCAACATATATAACTCAGGGTTTTGACTACCTTATTAGACCAAATATAGACTTAAAACAGCCTATACTTTAAACTCTGTGAATATCTTTAAAAGTAAAAGAGGAAAGGTTGCTATTTATTAAGCAGGCCTGCTGATGTATTATGAGACAACTTCACTTTAGTACAAAAGGCAGGCCAAACGTAACCTAAACAGATTTAAAAGAGTTTGAATTACTGTATATTGTGCCAGATCCTTAAATCTTCTTTTATGGCCCCCGTTGTAAATGTTTTATAGACCACTGCATAGAATGAGCAATACACCCTGCTGCCTCTTTCACACATAACAGAGCCTCCACAGCCTCTGTGTTTCCATAGCCTCAGTAGTTGGTCACAGTACAAACACAGTGCCATGGTCTCTATAGCTTGGGACAGAGGGACTCTGTCTGTGGAGCTCTAAGTCCAAACACAGCAGGAGAGAAGGAGCCTGCGGCAGGCCTATTGTCTCTCTAATGGGAGTTAACTCCTCACTCTGGCTGGCAGACTCCGTGCCCATTCGCTGCCAGAGCAGACACACAAACGCACAGCTCTTACCTATTGTTTAAAGAGGGATGCTCATTAAAGTGTGCAGCCCAAATGGAGAATGGGTGTGTATAAGACACAAGACCATTTCCGATTGAGGTTTGGCCTAAATTAACTGTGAGGCATGTACTTACATCCTCCTTACTACCCCCTGGGACTTAATATGGGGGGGTAATTAAATTAACAAACAATTAGAGGGAGTGGGTATAACTCATCAATAGTCTTAGTGTAACTGACTATCTTTGACTTATCAAAGGATCAACCTGATCTGGTAGACTTGGGATATATCTCATCTGCCATTAGGACTTCTCATGACTGTCTTAACTTTTCAAGTACACAGGTTTTGGTTTCATAAGCTCTGTTTCTCTTGTTTCTCTGCAATTCGTTTTCACTCCTTAGTGATGCATGACACAAAGAAAAAAATACAAACACATACAATCTCCTCGTGATGTTTAACATATATCATTTCAAAACCCTACTCCATCATGCTTACCCACAGGAATATCAGTCAAAGCAGCCACTTAAAAAAAATATATATGAACTATAATCTTAGAGTTATATATTCTTTGGAAGTCTGTAAGAAACACATGCTTAATAGTGGTCTGTCCCATTATATTATTTTTAAATGAAAATTCCACACTGACTTCTTTGGTCGCTTTCCTGTTTGCTGCTCTTGAAACAGACTCTTCTCACACAATCAGGGTAAGTGCTTAAAAATGGTAATTAGATACAAAGCAGATAGGGTACAGAACTGCGTTCTAATGTACCATTTACACAGTTGGACTAAATTTTGCAGACACCCTCTTTAGTGCAGGCAAATGTAACTGTGTGGAACATGAATGTTTCTGGAAAGAACAGCTTCTTTCTGCATCAGGAAAATTTCTGTGATGATCAAGGAAGACCACAACTATTACTAAGACTGAGTCACAGTTTTCTGACAAAATTTCTGACTAAATGTATTCCATCAGCTGCAATATAGCAACATACTGTGTCTTCTGCTGCAGTTCTCTACATTTTATACCATCTGCTAAAAGACAGAGCAGTTTGTTTTATAATCCCTTTCCCCTGCACTTCTCTGTGATAAAGAACTCAGCATTTGGCCCTAATGCATATTGCCAGCAGCACATTTCCCACAGCATTGAATTAAGTTTGGCTCTAATTGGTAAACATAAGGCAGACCCAGCACATAAGCATATAGCAGCAGAGTGGTTGATCCACAGGGCAGAGAGAATGGATGCTTTGCCCCCCTCCCTCATGTGCATTGCTGGATTGGGCCTGAGCCGCACGCTGTGTGGATCTTTTGGATTAACCCTGTGAACCAGAGGGGAGCCTTGTTGGATTAAAAGTAGCTTGGTTGTGACTCTATAGAGATGTGTGTGTGTGTGTGTTTGTGTCTTGGTCTCGAGCAGCTGCAGGGATTGCCGCCCCTTTTAATGAGATCTCAATCAGAGCAGCCATCCCCCTCCCCTGAACCTTTCCAAGACTTATGGAGATGAGGGGTGTTGGGGTGTGCCAGGGGTCAGGGCTAAAGGTCAGTGCCACTGTCTGGCCCAAGTCTGTCTGTCTGCTTCGCACTGATGGCCATGAACTTGCTGCTTTAAGCCCCAAATCTGGTGTCATGCATAAATTCAGCCTCAATCCTAACACCTATGCATCAAGTACAAAAACGACTCATCTTGTGTTTGAGGTGCCTTCTAAAATGATGAGGACTAACATTAAATAATTTTTGAGACCAAACTAACAGAAACTTCAAGAGCCATTTAAACAGTGATTAATCAAATAATATTCACAATTCTAATAAAATAAGTCAATTTCAGTTACAAAAAAAAGTACCCATAAGCACCTTGAAATCATTCCATTTTGTGACCTAAGCATAAAACAGGTATCTGAAAGTTCCTTGAAGTTTCAGATTCAGTTATGAAGGGTTACATGTATGAAGATGTTTGACCTTTGTTAATTTTTTTTTTTTTTTTGCAATTTGCCTAATGTTTGAGCCTCATCATTAATCAGCTAACATCAGCTACCCAAATTATCTGTATGCCACTGAGTCATGCACTTAATATACACACATTATTAATACCTTCAATTACACACCAAACACACACACACACACACACACATTAATACCTTCAAGTACAGGTGTTGCATTACATTTATACCTACAATTACTGTACAGATCAGCTCTCAGAGTACTATCATTTCCAAATCCTGATCTAATGAACGCAGCCTTACAGGAACTCAGAGTAATTTGCATCATGATTTCACAGTGCAATCAAGTGTACTGCAGAGTCTGGTGACTCTAAATCTTTGCAATAGCTTATAATGTGTTTATAAAGCTCAATAAGATTTAATATGAGATTATAGAGCGGCAGAAAGAAAGCTCAATATGACAAGACTAGGCATATATGCAATGCAGCGCGAGCTGGCCATAAACAACAGACACCCAAACAAGCAAGCACTGGCGCAATAAAATACACAATAAAATAAACTACTTTACGTAATACATCATAATAGGCTAAATAATAGGATAATTACAGCACCACCGTCCAAAAGAAATACGTGTATACACAGAACATCAAAACCATTCAGGTGTCCTGTTGTTTCTAGTATGATTTAGCTTGATCTAAATCCAAACCGAGTCTAAAAGCAAATGTTAAAGGTTGTAACCCAAATTTCCATCAATTCCATCAATACCGTTCCTCAAGTGGATCTCAATTCTTTAGAAATACATTTAGCTCAGATACAATAAAACAACAACAACAACAACAACAACACACACACACACACACACACAAATAAACGCAACTTAAGTCTGAACACAAGGTAAAAACATGTGATATAGTAATAGAGAGTAATGAGCATCATGCTTTGAGCTGAGGAACAACTGCAGTGAACTTGAACTTCAGATGTAACATCTTAAGTTACAGAAAAAAATACAACGCACGTGACTCACAAACAACAACAACAACAATAACGAGGAGAAAACATAAAAAAAAAAAGAAAACCAGCAACGAGCTGTTTGTGTTGATTTCAACGCATCCATCAATCCTATAAATCTAATATAGCAGTTAGGAACTGACATAATATATAATATGCACAAGAAGTATTAAGACAAATAAAACAAGACAAATGTAGCATAATGAATAAACACGACATATTTACCTGGTAACGTTGCGAGCACTAGCAGCAGCGACACAACGCTCATGGTCATGGTTTGGTAGCAGTCCGTCCTCAGCATCACTTTATACTCCAGAGGATGAACAGATATTTCATTTGTCCTCAAGTCAGTTATTCAGTTATAAAAAAATAAATAAATAAATAAAAAAAATTAAAAAATAAAAACCACAACAAGTAGAAGAAGAATAGTATACTTCTGGGAAAAGTCAGCAGAACATGTCTACACTATTATGTTGTTGTGCACAAAGCCGTGTGTGTGTGCACAGAGCGACCGCAGCGCTCTGCGTTTGGAGGCGCACTGCACTCACGCGCTGTTTGCCGCTGCTCAGTACGAGCCAAACAAACGAACAGAGACTCTGGAGCGCGAGGCACAGAAAGCAACCAATCAAACTACAAGGGGCGTGGCTACGCACATGTGTGTTTGTAGCCACGCCCCTTGTTAAGGACCGCGCGCGCTTAATGTAGCTTCATATAGCAGAATCAATAAGGATATCGCTTATCTACCTGTGGTCAAGCACACAGGTCATATACGTAAAGGAAGAAATTACTTATATAGGGTAAAGTCGGGTTAGAGTGAAAAGCTACATTCTCAGAAATAAAGGTCCCAAACTGTAGGCTACTTTTCTTGTTCCTCGGGTGGTACCATCAAAGATACATATTTTGTACCGTCAGAATATAAAGCCCTAAAAGCTAATTAAAGGTACACGACACGCAAGTACAAAAGATGTGTCCTTAATGGTACCACCCCATGTAACAAGAAAAATGACAGTTTTGTACCTTTATTTCTGAACGTGTACCATGCACTTCAATTAATTCTGACATAGTGGTGGGGTACCTATTCATCTCAACCACAATACTTCAAAATCTAATAAATAATGTCAGCTAATGCGACCTAATGCATTCTGTTGATATAAATTTCAATGAAAAGCTCTATAGCTCCAATAAATAGCCAGAATATTATTGTAGACACTCACCAAAAACATTATAAGGGAAACTATAATGATACTGGGTCTCCCTTTGCTTTCCACAAGATGGAGGAAATATTCCTTTGAGATTCTGGTTCATGTTGACATGAATGCATCACACAATTCCTGCAGATTTTTCAGGTGCACTTTCATGCTGTGAATCTCCCGTTCTACCACATCTCAATGGAGTTCTATTGGCTTGAGATCCAGTAACTGGGAAGGCCACCGAAGAACACTGAACTCATGAAACCAGTTTTAGATGATTTTTTCTTTGTGACATGGTGCATTATCATGCTGGAATTAACCATTAGAAGACGGCAAATTGTGGCCATAAAGGGATGGTCAGCAACAATACTCAAATAGCCTGTGGCATTCAACTGATGATTGATTGGTATCATCAAATAAAAAGTGTGAAAGTGTGCCCAAAGTGTGCCCAGAAAGCATTCCCCACACCATTACACCACCTCCACCAGCCTGGACTATTCTCTGGCCATTCTCCGTTGACCTCTCTCATCAACAAGGCATTTCTGTTTACAGAACTACTACTCACTGGATTTTTTTAATTTACTGTATCATCCTTAGTTTAAAAACACTGTTGTGTGTTGAAAATCCCAAGAAATCAGCAGTTATAGAAATACTCAAACCAGCCTGTCTGACGCCAACAATCATGCCACGGTCAAAATCAATGAGATCCCATTTTTTCTCCATTCTGATGGTTGATGTGAACATTACTCAAGCTGCTGGTCCTGTATCTGCATGATTTTATGCATTGCACTGCTGCAACATGATTGGCTGATTAGAAAATTGCATGAATGAGTAGGTGTATAGGTGTTCCTAGTAAAGTGCTAAGTGAGTTTATATTTAAATAATGAGGTGCTGAGGCAATCACTGAAATTACAGGTAAAGGGGTCCCTGGCTGCAAAAATTGATGTAGGATGAGAGGTTCCTGGCTGCAAAAAGTGATTATAGTGACTTGCATTATAATTATTAAAAGCAGACTAACTTTCCTTTGGTTTTTAAGGGAAAATTTATGTGTGCATGATAATAGATCCTGTTTTACTGCACTTCATTTTACTCAATTATAAAATTCAAGAAGTTAATTATTAATGATTTCTCGGACAAAACTAGATGAATACAGTAGAGTCATTCATGTCATTCTTCTCTTCAAAAGTGTAAATAACCATGTACAGACACTCAAAAATGATACTTAGTTACTATTGTGGTATTCTTGTGTTGTTTTACTTTACACTGGTATTTATTTATTTGTTTGTTTGTTTGTTTGTTTGTTTAGATCACTTTTAGTCAAATCATATGCCAGACTGACACACTGGCATAAAATAATATAATAAAAGTGCTAATATGAGGTATGGTTTTATATGAGACATATCAGCTTGAATTATTTGGACAATAATCTAAATAAGCAGTACCTTAAATGTAGGACTAGCCTTACACTACGTAAACAACAGCTGAGCAATTCATTTGTAAAGGAAATTAATTGCCTTTTTTGGTTTGTATTAAACAACAATAGTTGAGGAGACATATTAAAACCTTTAATAACAGTTATAATAATATAATATCAGGTGTCCTTTTTTTAATCAGTTTGTTCTGGTGCACAACAAAATACCAATTTGAGCTGTTACTGGGAACTCCACCCACATAGAAAAGTGCAGGATTTTTTGCTGTTTGTGAAAAAATGATGGTGGTCTCAGCCCCAGCATGAACTACAGAAGTCTGAGTTCTGTTACAATTTCCACTACTCATTACTTTCAGTGCCTGTTGTGCAAAAACATGTTGGTTAAGCTGGATACATGCATTTTAAATTCATGAGGTCTTTTAAATGCTTCCATGGTACTTCAGGCCCCTTTTATCCATTTTAGTATATGACTCAAAATGGCACTGGTGCTGTACTAGTTGTTCAAAGAAAGTCTCAGTGAGAGAAATTATGATGTAAGCATTTGGGATCTCCTTGCTGTTAAAGTGGCAATGGAAGCTTGGAGACAATTGCTTGAGGGCATGCACTAGCCATTTCTCAGAATCATAATCAATAATCAGTAACAAGGACTGGGAATATGAGAAGACTATAGTGCATTTAAATCCCAGTTAAGCTCACTGGGCTTTGTTTTACTTGTTTCAGTTTCACCTACAGACCTGGGCCCTTATTTATCAACATTGCATAGAAAAGGTTGTAAATAGTTTCTTGCGCCTGTTCACACCGGGACGTTTTTCCACAGCGTTTTTTTTTGTGTGTGTTCACACCCCAGGAGTTAATGTACATTCACTCCCTGACAGTAGATGGCGCTTACTGAAAAGTAGAAATACCTGGTACAAAAGGTGGCACTGCACAACTTAATCGCTGAGAAGAGGAAGGAGAAGAAGAGAGTCAGTATTGACTTCTTTAAGCAGTTCACACACTTTTTGTGAACTTGCTAAAGCATGTATGCACTTTTGTGAAATGTAAGGTCTTTGGTGATTTGGCCACTGCAACAAATACTTCTTTAAAGCTAAATCCTTCAAGTTCTCATTTTAAACAGTATACTATTTTTATATAAGTAATGATTTGAATTAATTCAGTGTCACAGCAATAGCATTCACATACTTATGGGAAGTCCCAGATTATGTTATTTTAAATCTAATTGTTTTTGGGAGGGGGTGGAGGGGTATAAGGCAACTATTGTTATGCCTAAAAATGTTTATGTTCCTGCAAATTGATGAAGTGTTGAATATGAATAGTCTTTTTTGTGGTCAATATGATAATACAACGACATAATAATGCGGCACTTAGCTATTTGAATAAAAGGTCAAGAATACTTATATGCATATATATTCCAGGTGCAAAATAAATACCATGGCCTATCAATCAGCAGATTATCATTTGCAGGGAAAAGAGAAAGAAACACAATGATATTTAGTGTAGAAAACAACACTGAAAGAGTTAAATGGATCATTTACAATATATTCTTGCAATTCAGTGTTGTCAAAAAATAGCCACAATGTAATAAATACACTTATATAGTATTTAGTGTGTAATTGTGAATCTGGTGCTTTCAAAGGACACCTTGTTTATGTGTGTAGGCAGAAGGATTTATTAGCAGTGAGTATTTTATTTCGGGTATGTCACTTATGCACTCTCACTAAAATGGTGGGTGCTTGCATCTTCTTCTGCTTTTTCTTCTTCGTTGGTAAGACAGTTTTGTACTTGATCGCTATCATGTCATACTTTTATGTAACTTCAGCAGCTCCGGGCACGTGAACAATAGTGCAAATCTCATTGGTCGGCCAGTTTTTGACTCGGCGTGTAAAAAAACAAACAAAAAAAATGAAATCCTCGACGTTAAAAAAATGTGATGCTTTGAAGCCATGCATTTTATGTCCAGGTTTGAACACTCTCACTGACAGCCATTGGGGCATTAAATGGAGCGTTTTTCATGCTGCGTAAATCGTCCCGGTGTGAATAGGGCTTTACTCATATGATTTAGAAATTTTATGTGCACAATAATATTGGGAATCATCAAATTGCTCATATCCACAAAGTGTGTGCATGTCACTGCTCATTTAAATACAGACACCCACTCAGAAACAAATTTTCTTACCATAAACCCTTCTGAAAATGTTTTGAGAGACAATGAAAAATATATAGTGGATCTACTGTGTCCAAACCTTTGACTTGTACTGTGCTATAGAGACCTTCCTACAATTGTTCTCAACCCATTAGGCAGGTTTCCATATCACACTGAACTGGATAACTGATCTGCCTGCTTACCACAGCCATAACACTGTCCTAATTATCGTTAACCAATTCTGCACAGCTTACCTGCTATTGCCTCTACAAGCTTTTCATACATGGAGGGCTCTTGTTTAGTTACCACCCAGCGTCAGGTGGAAAACCAGAAGGTTCTTCCATATCTACTGCAGCAACATCCAGCATGAGAAGTGGTATGAACAGATACAAATACACATAGAACTGATCCATATCCACTGTGTTTTAGGTAACCAGCATGTTTTAGACAACCACCACCATTTCCTGTGGTAAGTTATTCTTACTTTGTACCCTAAAATAGACAATTAGATGCACAGACAGAAAAGAAAAATCTTTACATTTTCAAATAAATGTGTGTGCCCATCTCTCTCTAGTGCATCATAGAGTCTAATCATAAATCAATGTACTAATTCTGCCAAATAAATATCTAAAAATAATTTCAGGTCTTTTGTAAGATAAAAGATAATGCACTCAACAACATACAGTACTTGCCAAGGTCTAGGCAAGGCCTTGGATTAGTAAAGCCAAATTGGCTCTCCAGGTTGAGTCGTAAGCTGAGAAAACCACCTCAAAGCTTGTGTTGTTGGAACACTGTGTTCTGCACAGCATGACAGCAAAGCCAATTAACAGGCATTAACATATGCAGTGGGGTGTCCAATGCACACACAATACAAAGGCCTTTAAAGCAAAACAAGGGGCTGACAGTGTGTGTGTTTTTTTTCCATTGGGGGTTCTTTGGTTCTTCCTAAAAGACATGCAAAAGAGATCTAATTAGGATTAGGTCTGAGTGACATAGACCCATACTCTACACTGCACCCAATAACAACATGCAACATGTAGAGGAGCAGAGGCAAAATTCTCTTCTCCTCCATTGATCTCTATAGAAGAGTGAAAGATCCACCTGCTTCAGAAAATACAGCATCATTTACCCAAAGGTCTGTGAAAATATCTCCATCTAAACCTGCCAATGGAAACACAGTTCAATTTAATCATCACTAGCTAGTAAAACGTCAAAAGAGAAGTTTTCAAAGTCTGAAACGTTGTTTTTCTTAGTCAGACTCACGTTGAGACATCCATAAATAACCCTAACATGGTCAAATTTGGGCCATTCCTACTATATACTGTAGTTAAACTTAAATGTTTCCCTTTTGTGTGTATCTCAATCACAAGTAAGGTTCTACCATCTTTATAGTCAAGTTACCCCAAAAATGGGAGAAAGGGAGAAAACTTTCATTTCAATTCCACTGAAAGATGCTCCACATACCTCTATTTTAACTCAACCTTTAAAAACAACATTAGTGACAAATCTTTAAAGAGTTATACATTTATTATGGCAAATGAGTTATCACATGGTTGTTATATTAATTTGTTTGCTGGTGGGTTTTTACAGTATTGCTTGCCTCAAACTGTTGGAGAGACTTCAACCTGCTTTTCAGATGATATTCAAAAATTAGCCCAAACTATCAAACTGGTGCTAAATGTTAACAGAATAAAATATATGTTGTCATCAAATGGCATGGAATCTGACTACGATCCATGTTTGTACATTAGTACTTAGTTACTAATATCTTTCCATTTGGCTTGATTGTAAACAATTTTAAATTGTACATGAGAAGTGTAGTTCTAATTCAAGAGTGAAACGTGGCTATAAATACAGAAATAAAGCTTTCTCTTTGTGCCCTCTTTCTCAGAGGGCACAAGGGTGGGTGCAAATACACCCAGAATAAGATGCCAGTCTATCAGGACACCATGATCACACACATTCATATGGGGTGATTTAGTATAGCTACTTACATGTTTTGGGGAGGTGGGAGGAAACTGGACAACCCGGAGAAAACCCATGCAGACATAGGGTGAACATGCACAGAATCTCTACATAGTTGGAACTGGGCACTCTGGAGCTGTGAAACTGAAAAGCTACCTGCAGTGCTATTTAGCATCTAAATTGATAAATAATGATCAATAAGCTACTTGTGTTTTATATAGAAACATGGGATAGCCTTGTTTCAGTGTGAGCAGGTATCTTGAATGGGATCTGTTTGTATATTAAGGCATTTTTCATAACCTGCCTATCATCTTTCTGTTATATTGGAAAGCCATTGTGTATAATTCCTGCTCAATGGCATTAATGCACCTCAGAGTCCTTGTACTTGGGAATGATGGCATCATAACTGCATGTCATAAACTTCAGAGCAACTTAAAACCTAAATCTCTTTTTACACTAGTTTAAATTTTTTTTACTGCTAACTATGTAAGTTGTGGGGCAAGTGTGGCTTAATGGTTAGCACGTTTGCCTTGGACCTCCAGGGTTGGGGGTTTGAATCCTGCTTCTGCCCTGTGTGGGCGGAGTTTGCATGTTCTCCCTGTGCTTCAGGGGTTTCCTCCCTCAGTCACGACTGTGGGACGTACCTGCGATGAGTTAGTAAACCGTCCAGGGTGTGTCTCAAGTTCCCTGGGATAAGCTCCAGGCTACCTGTGTAGGATGGGCAGTATGTAAAATGGATGGATGGATGGAACTATGCAAGTTTAACAAGTTTACTCAAAAAACTTGTAATGTTTAAAATCTTCTTTGTTTCCACCTCATGTTTATATTTTGGTCTTGATTTTTTTTCTGTAATTCAATACTAGTAAATAAAGGCTTGCCTTCAGTTTATAAGATATAGAGGAAATTACTACCTAAATACTTTTCAGCAGATTTATTCTGCAACAATAAGAATATAGTCATTCTTATCATTACAGCCAGACTGTTGAGCGTTCAGCATGCTGTGTGTGACGGGACGGTCTATTGGTTCTCTATGGTTAAACTGTGGGGGCAGTAGTAGTGCTGTACTACCTGCTGTGAACTGCTCATAGTCAGCCAGGCAGCCCGGCTTTATCCTATTAGTCATAGAAAGCCCTATGGTGATGATCACAGGGACTTAATCTGCTCCTGATGGAAGTTTACACCCACCTTAAATACTGCTTACACACACATACATACATAAATGCTTCATTCACCGCTCTAGTGCGCACGCATCTGACAGTCCACACACGCCTACTTACACAAACTCTTAGCTCTATTGTGTCTGTGTGAATGGTCCAGGCAGGGGACAGGAGGATGGGACCTGCAGGCTCTAAAGTGGAAGAGTGAATGAGACATTTCTGTGTTTCTTTTTAATCTGAAATCCTGTTTTCTTTACAGCTGCTAGGGAACGTGCAAACTTGTGTGTAGTGTTTGCAGTTAGGGGTGTGACTGTCAGGGAATAGTGGAAACGACTACCTCTAGGTGGAGGGGGGCCTTAAGGGGGGCTTCACTAAAAAGCATATTCAAAAGATGGAAAGGGGCCCACAGACTGCATTTGCACAAGGCTTGGAAATCTGTGGAACATACCTGTTTATAATACAATTCAGAAATCTGAATACACTGAAGATACTAGCGCTTTCCAGTATATATGTGTTGGACAGTATTTACAATCAAACAACATGCACAATCAGACATTATGTGTACTGTACATGCTACACGATAAAAAAAAAATTAAAAAACAGTAAATATTATTTATTACTTGCACCAGTTATTTAGGCTATTTAACTAGCTTTTCTTATTTAATTTTTGTTTTCCTCTGTGTCAGAAAGAGCAACCTCCAAGTCAGATATCTCCTAAATGATCATTTAAAACAGATTCCGATTCACTTAATCAGCATATGCAAAATAACACACACTTCTTCACTGAGTAAAAGGAGTGTTATTATTTAATAATAGCAGTACTAACAACATATAGAATTCTCAAAGTGGAGTCTGAGAATTTAGCTAGGAGGTCATACCGGAGTTATAATTGTTTAAAGTTCTTACTTTGTTTTAATCCATTATTGACTTGTGACCTTATTTGAGTGCAATATGAACTCTCATTAAGTATAAATGTCAAAACAACTACAATTTTAATTACATTGTAATTGTTATTGTGAATGATAATTATCATCATTCTAAAATATTTATAAAACTCCATACTGTGACATAATGTAAACAAATATGATGGTACATTGTCCTAATACTTGGCTACTAGTACTGACTGACTGTGTTGGTTGTTTGTCATTAAGAAAAGATTATAAAGTGTTAGGATCATACAGTGGTGTCTGAAAGTTTTGCGAACCCTTTAGAACTTTCTATATTTCTACATAAATATGACCTAAAACAACATCAGAGTTTCAAACAAGTCATAAAAGTAGACAAAGACAACACAATTAAACAAATGAGATAAAAATATTGTAATTGGTCATTTATTTATTGAGGAAAATGATCCAATATTGCATATCTGTGAGTGGCAAAAGAATGTGAACCTCTAGGATTAGCAGTTAATTTGCAGCTGAAATTAGAGTGAAGTGTTTTCAATTAATGCGATGACAATCAGATGTGAGTGAGCGTCCTGTTTTATTTAAAGAACAGGGATCTATCAAAGTCTGATCCTGTTTGTGGAAAAGTATCATGGCATGAGATTTCTGAGGACCTCAGAAAAAGAAATGTTGATGTTCATCAGGCTGCAAAAGGTTACAAAACCATCTCCAAAGAGTTTGGACTCCACCAATCCACAGTCAGAAAGACTGTGTACAAATTGAGGAAATTCAAGACCATTGTTACCCTCCCCGGGAGTGATCAACCAACAAAGATCACTCCAAGAGTAAGACATGTAATAGTCCATGAGATCACAAAGGAACCCAGCGTAACTTCTAAGCAACTAAAAGCCTCTCTCACATTAGCTAATGTTAATGTTTGAGTCCACCATCAGGAGAGCACTGAACATCAATGGTGTGTAGGACAGGGTTGCAAGGAGAAAGCCACTGCTCTCCAAAAAGAATGTTGCTTCCCATCTGCAGTTTGATAAATTACCTGAATTTTTGGTTTAAATGAGAAGTGTTATGTTTGGAGAAAAGAAAACCATGCATTCCAGCATAAGAACATTATCCCATCTGTAAAAAAAATGTTGGTGGTAGTATTATGGTTTGGACCTGTTTTGCTGCATCTGGGCCAGGACAATTGAAGGAACAAGGAATTCGAAATTATACCAGTAAATTCTAAAGGAAAATGTCAGGACATCTGTACATGAACTGAATCTCAAGCGAAAGTGGGTCATGCAGAAAGACAGTGACCCTTAACACATAAGCTGTTCAATCAAAAAATGGTTAAAGAAGAATAAAGTTAATGTTTTGGAATGGACAAGTCAATGTCCTGACTTTAATCCAATAAAAAAAAATTGTGTAAAGTCCTGAAGGGAGCAGTTCATGTGAGGAAACCCACCAACATCCCAGAGTTGAAGCTGTCCTATACTGAGGAACGGGCTAAAATTCCTCCAAGCCAATGTGCAGGACCGATTAACACTTACCGGAAACATGTAGTTGCAGTTATTGCTGCACAACGGGATCACACCAGATACTGAAAGCAAAGGTTCATATACTTTTGCCATTCCAGATATGTAATATTGGATCATTTTCCTCAATAAATAAATTACCAATTATAATATTTTTGCCTCATTTGTTTAAATGTGTTGTCTTTAACTACTCTTAAGACTTGTGTGACAATATGATGATGTTTTATGCAGAAATGTAAAAACTTCTGAAGGGTTCACAAACTTTCAAGCACCACTGTAGGTATTTTACTATTTGAAGAAAATGCACACATGGGAAAGAGCTTCAGCGCTCCTGGTTAACTAGTATAGATTTGATTTTATAAGTGAAATTTGCAAATTTGTTTGCAATATTCCTATCAGAAAAACTCATGTTTTTAAGCAATTACTGCCTAAGGAAATTGCAGTTTTAATCGAAAAACCTGCTTGTTCATGCAATTATCTAATCAGCCAATCTTGTGGCAGCAGTGCAATGTATAAAATCAGGTCACCAGCTCTAGTTAATGTTCAGACATCAGAATGGGAGGAAATGTGATCATTCTGAATGTTATAGTGGCATGCTTGTTGGTGCCAGATGGGCTGGTTTGAGGATTTCAGAAACTGCTGATCTCATGGCATTTTCACACCCAAAAGTCTATGGAGTTTACACAGTGTGGTGTAATCCATGTGTAATCCAAATCCAGTGAGTGGGCAGAAATGCTGTGTTGATGTGAGAGGTCAGAGGAGAATGGGCAGACTGGTTTGAGCTGACGGGAAGGCTACAGTAACTCAAATAACCACTCTTTACTGTGGTGAGCAGAAAAGCATCTCAGATAGGCTACAGCAGAAGACAATTTATATACACACACACACACACACACACACACACACACACACACACACACACACACACACAGTGCCCTCCATTAATATTGGTACCCTTGGTAAATATGAGCAAAGAAGACTATGAAAATTTGTCTTTATTGTGTAACCTTTTGATCTTAAATACTCTGCTCTCATGGATATCAAAATGGCAAACAAAACATGTTTATCAAAAATATCTTTGTTAAATATAGGTGTACAACAATTATTGGCTCCCCATGGACTCATATGAGAAAAATATTTGAAGTATATTCCCATTAATATTTAACTTAATGGGAACTAGGAACAGGAAATTGTTCAACCATGACTTCCTGTTTCACAGGGGTAGAAATATGAGGTAACACATACACCAAATTCCCTTAATCATTCATAACAATGGGTAAGACCAAGGAATATAGCTGTGATGTGCAGCAAAAGGTTGTTGAGCTTCACAAAATGGGAAGTGGACAACGCACTGTGTGGACAAATCTCCAAGGATCACAGCTGGAGAATTGCAGAAGTTAGTTGCATCTTGGGGTCAGAAAGTCTCCAAAACTACAATCCGGTCACCTACATCACCACAAGTTGTTTGGAAGGGTTTCAAGAAAAAGCCTCTACTCTACACTCATACTCCAAAAACAAATTCAAGCGTCTTCAGTTTGCCAGACACTACTGGAACTTCAAATGGGATCGGGTTCTATGGTCAGATGTAACCAAAATAAAGCAAAATTTTGGCAATAAACACCAGAGGTAATTTTGGTGCACACAGAGAGGTAGCCATATGGAAAAGTACCTCATGCCCATGGTTAAATATGGTTGGGGCTCTTTAATATTTTGGGGCTGTTTTTCTCCCAGATGACCTGGACATTTTATTAGGATACATGGCATCATGGACAAATATGAACAGATATTAAATTAAATCCTGACTGCCTCTGCCAGAAAGCTTAAAATGGGCCGTGGTTGGATCTTCCAACAGAACAGTGAACCAAAACATACATCAAAATCAACAGAAAACTGGTTTACTGACCACAAAATCAAGGTCCTGCCATGGCCATCCCAGTCCCCAGACTCAAAACCCATAGAAAACCTGTGGGGTGAACTGAAGAGGAGAGTCCACCAGCGTGGACCTTGAAATTTGAAGGATCTGGAGAGATTCTGTATGGAGGAATGGTCTCAGATCCCTTGCCACGTATTCTTCAACCTTATCAGGCATTATAGGAGAAGACGCTAGTGCGTCTAATGTTATCTTAGACGCTAGTGCGTCTAAGATAATGTTATCTTGGCAAAGGGAGGTAGCACAAAGTATTGACTAAAAGGGGGCCAATAATTCTTGCACACCTATTTTGCTTTTTTTTGGATAAACCTGTGTTATGTTTGTTTGATAACAATGAGTAGAGTATTTTTGTGAATTTTTTTTTTTAAACAAAAGATCAAAAGGTTAAACAATAAAGACAATTTTCACAGCCTTCTTTGCTCATACTTACCAAGGTTGCCAATATTTGCAGAGAGCACTATAATATATATATTATATATATATATATATACACACACACACATATACATACACACACACACACGTTTAGTAGAGGATTTAGAAGATGGTCTCCTAAATATTAAGATAAGCTTCATTCTGCTGTGCTCTTCTGGTTTCGAATCCAGTTCATGTTTCATAGCCATTTCATTTATGGCTCAAGTCCCTGTTTATTGATGGTGAATTTTCCTGATATTTCTATATACACCCACTTTATAAATCTGTTGGCTGCAAAGATAAATCTAATTAGTGGTAAACATGAATGTTTACATTAATGAATGAGGGATTTTAATGTTGTCAGGTCACATTTGGGATGCTGTTACACCATGGCCAAACCAATCCACCATTACCAAAATCAAACAAAACACAACCATGAGTTTGTTTGTTTTTTAAACATTAAAAAAAAGAAATTCACGACAGAACTCACATCTATATAAATTACTACAGCAAACACAATACATCTTAAATATAGCTCTGCGATCTTGTTTTTCCATTTAATTTTAAAAAATAAAAACTGTCTCAACACAGATTTCCTCTTGTTGCAGTCAGATGCATTAAAATACAGTGAAATCATTGCAAACCTTTCCAGTAAAACTCCCTTTGGCATGCTGTCCCCTGCTGGTCATCATTATACAACACGGCACAACAAATTGGCAAGAAAGAGGACTTCATTCCTGAACAGGAACATATTTTTGACTCCCCCCCTTTTTAACCTCTAGCTAATTACTAACAATAATGTCAGTGCAGATTTCTGTCCTAAGACTAAACATTACACAGCATATTCCTACCATTATGACCTTTCTATACTGAAATGATTATAGTTCTATTAAATCACAGCTTTCCAGCCCTGTTTTTCCAAATATTCAGAGGAACATGTAATGACTCATTTGCAAACTCTATCTCTCTTTGTTATAAGGTGACTTGCTCCACACAGAAACATATATGCACTTCACCACTTTAAACATACATGACACATAAAAGTGACTTGTAAATGACACCACGGACGGCTTAAAGAAATAAAGAGAACAGACACAAAACAGAAGCGTTAATTAAGCGCGAGGAGGTAAATGAAAATTTGAAGGCCATTGTCACATTATAAGGCTGAACTTTGTAATACAGGATGGCATTAAAACAGCTTATCAAAGGATGCTCCTATTAATATTGCTGAATGATCAGAAGCCACAGTGATGGAGGAGAATTCAGACCACCTTGGCACTCATCTATTGCCTAAACACATGTTTGAAACATTTGAAAATGTATTTGAAACCTTACATCAACCAACTGCTTTCAAATCAGTAGTGGAGATGAAATGAACTTTTATATGCAGAGAGAAGCACTGACACCATGACACCCCTCCAAAACTTACTCCCAGAGTGAAATAAGCTGTTGTTATAAGGCCATCAGGGAGGATGATTCATTCTCATTTAAACTCGGTGTCAACGTTAGGAGTGATCATAGAATCAGTTTAGCATTGCAAAAGTCCTGCTGATACGAAATGAGCTGTAGTTTAGTCTGACTGTGCTGTATGGATTTAAGGTCAATGTGTGTGACTCTGTTACTTGGCAGTTGTGCGAGTATGCAGCTTAGTGAGATGCATTTCTTACTGCAGAATACAACACAGTGCTAGGGGGCTGAGCTAGGTGTGTATGTGCCTCTCGGAGGCAACTAAAAACATTTCACAAAAGGCAGAAAGGGCTGAAGAAGCACTAACACACACACACACACACACACATACACACACACATACACACACACATACACACACACATACATACACACATACATACACACACACACATACACACACACACATACACACACACACATACACACACACACATACACACACACACATACACACACACACATACACACACACACATACACACACACATACACACACACATACACACATACACACACACACATACACACACACACATACACACACACACATACACACATACACACACATACATACACACACATACATACACACACACATACACACACAGCTGTTCAGTGGTCCAGCAAAAGTACAGCATTAAGCATAATGTAGGTTTGGATGTAGTTTGGCAGGAGTTTGTAGCCAGGGGGTGGGGTTTTGAGTATGTATTATGGGTTTAATGACTGGCATGTCACAACTTTAGCACATCCCCCATACACCACCATCCCGCTAAACCACAGCCCCACCTGGTATACATTTACCATTATCCCTTGAGGTGGACTACCTGGGCGGAGCCGAAACAAAGGTCCAGGAAGTGGAGTCAACTCTGTGTGTTTCTGGCTGGATAACTGCTGTTGATAGGAGTGTTTTTCCGTGTTGTATAGCGTCTCATGGTTTAGGGTTTATAGGCAAGGTAGGGTTAATTTTAAACATGGGAAAATGGAAATGTAAGGCTTTTTTTGTTTGTTCAATAAACATCTGGATGACTGAAAGCTGAACACACACACATCAGCAAGGCTCATACACACATACCGTATATTTAAAACAATAAAATCAGACTGCAAACAAGTAAAACACAATAACAAAACAAAACAAAAAAGGAGGTAAATTCCAATTAAACAGTCTTTTGGTTACGAGTCTTTTGCAGGGCACCGGTCCTAATGTTCATATACATTATTCACACCACTCCACTGCATTGTACCCAGGTGTTCAGTCTTCAGTGCTTTTTTTTGGGTTGCCTGTTATACCAATCAGCTCTGTGCTCCTGTTTTCAGATGAAGAGCCGTATGCCCTCCACATCACAGACTCAGTCCGTACCACACTGTAGCTCCCATTTGGAGTCTTTCCTCCGCTTCAGTGGCCATCAGTCTGAAGATTCATCCCAGTGTTGTGGTGGACCTCATGCACTGAGAGTTCCTCTCTCACAGCCTAATCGCTAGAGGCACAGCTAACCACAAGTAACAGAAGTCAATAAGACCCAACATAGAGAGAGGTTATAAGAGAGCGGAACTTAAAGGGTTTTCAAATGGAGGCTGGTCTGGTAAGCTACAATCTCTCTCTCTCTCACACACACACACACACACACACACACACATACAGAGAGGCAGGATTACAGAAGGTGCACTCTTAAAGCGTAATGGGATGAGGAGGCCTTGTCTGTAAAACAAATGGTATATATTGTGATGCTGGTATGATAACGATCTGCTCATCAGACTGACAGATAGATCAGACTGCCACTGAAGCATGATGGCAATGTCTGGTTTACTTGGCAAAGAGAAGACTCAGCCCAGCAGTGAATGTCTACATTTCTGCTGTAGGACAAATACAAAGATCTGTTCAGACACGATAAAATTAAATGAGGAAACTGAAAACAAAATAACTCATTCTTGGCCAAAGAGAATAGTTATCTCGCCCAATGAGTTCTATCATAAGTACAGCGTGCCTAACGCTGCAGAGCGACAGGAGAAGTAGGGCTTCAGAACAACGGTCCACTGACTGTTATATATATAGATGTGTGAGACTTTAACTAAAGGCCCAATTAGGGCTGACTTTGGAGGGATAATTGCAGGAGGCAGCCATAGAGAGAGTGAGAGAGAGAGAGAGAGAGAGAGAGAGAGAGAGAGAGACAGAGAGAGAGACAGCGAGAGAGAGAGAGAGAGAGAGAGAGAGAGAGTGTCTGAGCTGTGGAGCGTGAGTGTCGACCCTCAGCAGTCCAGGGGCACTAGGAAACAGCGTCTACAGTCCACGGCTTTGGGGCTGGGTGGCTGAGCTCTCTTCCTCCTCAGCTCCTCATGGCCCAGGGAACTACTCAGCCTGGCGTAGGCAGCCTTGTACCTCTTGTCAAAAGCAGCTGGAGTGCAGGGAGACATAATCAATGTGACCGAAGTTGATATTATTTTAATTGACTTGGTGGCATGACTGTTCTCAGTTGTTGATATTAGTCTACTTACCAACATGGTTTTTGCCCATAGCAGCCAAAGTAAGAAACAGAAATTCCCTGTACAAACTCCTACAAACAGGAAAGCCAAGTTAGTGAGAGTGTGTCATGTGTTTGAATTTGTTACAGACAACTTTAAAGTCCATATCCAAAGTTATCTCCTAAATCTCCCTCAATCTCCTCAATTTTATCTGGCCTATTGTTATTCTAAAGCATAGTGTGTTGATCATTTTCTTTCATGACTGATGGCCGTGCACTGATGTTACTGGGTTAATTACTGGGTTAATTCACTGGGTTAATTTTCTAGCTGTTATCATACAGCATACTATGATCTCAATATTTGCTCACATCAAACAGCATTACATCCTCACCTCTGTATCCGGGGAGTGCCTTGCTGCTTGGCGATAGTGTCCAGGAAGAACGTGATGGCCTTGTGTACCTCATTCATACCGACACAGCGCAGTACTTCCTCCAGAAAGCTCAGAGTGAAGGGGTGGTTGTGTCTGCGCCATGCGTAGTTACGCATCGGCACTCCACCTAGCAAAACATTAAGGTTTTAAAGTAAGGCTTAGGGCTCTATTTTAGACACAGGAACCTTTAAGGATAATATGAGTATCTTCCTGTTTGCAAATGAACATTCCTGCATTGATGCAAGTGGTGTGGTGCAATGACGACTGTAACGTTTGTAATCTGCTGGTGCTGTGGCTCAAAATCCTGTTCATGTTACTGTCTGCTAAGCACCCCCTCAGCACAGACACAATGGCAAAATGCCATTTTCCTCATAAATCCTGTCCCATTTTATAGAACCCAGTTTTGTGACTGTATACTATTTATGATGCCACACTTCAATAAAAATAGGATACTTTGCCTAAATACAACATACTGAATTGCTTCCTGTTCAGTTTTCACAAAAAGATGAATATTTGCTAATACAACTGCTATGTATCTAGAGAGTGAAAAAAGAGCATGATCAGACATGCAGAAAAAAATGCAGTTGTCCCAGTCAGCCAATTCTTTCTAAATCACTGAAATATAGATATAAATTCTACAAGTGAAATCAAATTCAATATCACTACCAAAATGTGTCCAAATGAGCTCTTGCGGGACACTGATATTTAACTGGATATCACATCAGCACACATAACCATACCTCCTAAAATGAATTCAGTTGGTCCCAACTCTGTTTTACACTTAAGCTACTCTTTGCAAGGATACCAAAAACAGTCTCAGATATATTTGTCACACCTACATGCACAAACACTGTAACAGTATGCTTTATTTTTGGGTTCGTGTCATGATAAAAAAAATTGGGCCCCAAGATTAGTCAATTTGGTGATAAACAACTGCGAATTCAGATTTTTAAAAATGTTACTGTTAACAACATTTACTTGGAGCTTAAAAGATATGCAGATCTGTTGGAAAATGAAATTGTTGAAGTTCAGTATGCATTCTTCATGAATGCGATTCTTCTTACTGTGTATTCTCCAGAGGACATAGAGAGGAGGCCAGTAATCCGTATCAGGCACCAAAGTGTCCCACAGTAACCTCACCCTTACTGAAGTATTCTCAGGGCTCTAGAACACACCACACCAATGTTACACAACCAGATCTACTTTGTGAATTTTCATGTTACCTAACATCTGTGTAATATCCAGTGTAGGAGTATGTGTACGGTTCCCTGGTACCTGTGAAATCTGTGACGCTAGTGGAGAGGCCCGCACCAGTTGCAGCAGATTGCTGGGGAGGCCAAGGCGAGTGAAGTACCACACCAGATTCCAGAAGAGGATGGAGTGGCTGTCCAGTAATTGGACCTGAGAGAGAACGCTCTCTCCCTCGTTCTCCAAAAGACTTTCCAGTTCCTTACGCAAGACCAGAGGGGTCAAGTACGCCACTGTCACCTGAGGGGAGCCACCCAAACGCGAGCTCTAAACACACACGAGAAATTGCACAGCGTCAATCAATTGCAATACACTTGCTGAAACAGAAAATTTGAAAAGAGCCGATAAAGCATTCTTACTAGAGTATTACAGCTGCTCTCGGAGTATGTGCTGGTCTCTGAACTGGAGTCATGCTCTGTCTCACCGTTATACAGATGTTGCAGAAAGCCATCATGTCCACTAGGGGGCCTCACTGCACTCTCCACCTGATCCTCCATGTTCTGGTTATTGTGATACTGACTGCTTTCATGTGAAATGAATATGGCCACATACATATACAGACAAAAAAAACACACACAAAAAAAAAAAGAGAGAGAGATTCAGTGTATAAACTGAATCTTCGCAGCATCACATCCAACCCCGAATTCAAATCCCAACTTAAAACTTATCTATTTTCTCAATGTTATCGGTCCTAATCTGTTGCTATACATCTTTATCAGTGACTATACTATCTGTACTGTGTTTTTCACATTTTGTGTTTGTCCATGATTGTTCATTGTTTATGTTTCATTGTATTGCTATTGTAAAGCATCCTTGAACTCTGGAAAGGCGCTATATAAATTAAACTTATTACAAACGTTTCAGTACAACAATTGTGAAATTCTAAAACTGTATATATCTGTGTATATATATATATATATATATATATATATATATATATATATATATATATATATATACACACACACACATACACACACCTTCAGCTTTATGGTATCGAAACCAACTGTTGTGAAATGGTTTTGAAAAAAGTGATTAAATCTGTACTTTTCATACTATGCAGCGAGTACTGGAGAATGTCCTCGTTATCAAGCAATCCCATAATTCACACAGAGGATGCTAATTGATTTGGAGGAAAAACGTTGCTGCTCAATACAACTGAGGTGGAATCAAAATGAAATTAATAAAAAAAATTAAAAGTTCATGTAAATGACCAAAGCAAAGCCATGAAGCAAAATCTGTTCAGTCTGACAACCATAACACTGTTTACGTAACAACTGAAAAATAAATGTTGTTCTGCTTGTTTATTTCTGACATTTCAGTCTCTATGGATACAGTCATCACATTTTGAATTAAGAAGCAACACAATTTCTAAAACAGAGCTGCTATGCTCAGGATGTGTTACCTGCTGACAGGCCCAAGCTCACAAATCTCTGCATTAAGCAGTGGTACGAAGGTTGCTGAACAAAATGGGCAGCTGGAGTTAAGATTGGAGTCATCAGATGTCCAGCCTGCCATGATCTCCTCATCATACACCAGCGAGTTACAGCTCCGGCAGAGAGTACAGCTCGACATCGACACCTGCGCAAAAAAAATGACAGCTTTATATCTTTATGTCCCCTATTTTCACAAACCACCATAACACCATAAAGCACAACAGTGATCATTAATCATTTTCATTGTTTAGAATTGTATGACAATTTGAACATTTTCTTCTATTCAAATATGTCTTTTAATGGTAAAGTGTTTTTGTATGAACCATGAAAACATGGTGACTGCTACTTAACTGGTGACAGTTGTGGTTATGTCAGATCAGGATATGAGTCAGACATTTCACAAGGAAACCAAGTATAAAAGAAAGGGAGAAGAAAAGAGGGAAGTTCTGCATAAAACCTTGGGTTTTTCTCCTCTGTGAAATTACCTCAAGCCCCGCCCCTTCCTGTGTCGAATCCCATGACTTCCTGAGTGAAAAACCAGAAATTGGAGGGTCTGACAGGTCAATGTCACTACCTACAGACAAGGAGCTCTGGAAAACAGCAAAGGCAAATGACAGTCAGTACCTCTACCTGCTTGTGTTACTAAGTCCCTAAAACTTCTTGAGGAGCCTATGAACTGGAATGTTATTTTGCACTGATATTTTTCTACTGTGATTTTACAAATGGAGTCAGGCTATTTCTGACCTCTGAGGTGGCATTGTATAGTCGCTCTCTGGCTTTCAGCAGTGTCTCGGCCACCTGTGATTTGCGAGACTGTCTCTGTTCAGATGATTTGCGTGACGGCCCATTAGCGGCAGGCCGTCGTTCGTCCACGCTGGCTGCGCGGCGTGATGAGTTCCGGTGACGCGTGGGTGTGAGAAGCTGCTGCAGTTTACCTGCCAGTCCACGATTCGGGGACAACACGTTATTGGAGTTCTCATCTACTGCCTTGCGATTCAGCGTTTCTCGCTGCTCTGCAGGTCTGGTGGATGAAGAAACCAATGAGGAAATAAACCCCCGTAATCTACATAGATTACAAAACTATGACTATTATCTTAACTGTTTATAGTTAAAATTATCTCTTGATCTGCATATACCTGCCATCTCTCTCGGTTGGCTGGCACCTGCAGTCTGTATCTGGCTCTTCACACTCTTTGTAAAAGGTGGATAAGCAGACTTCACTCCGTCGCACTCTAACAAAGTCATCAGGGGGAACTGGGGAGGGTGTAACCATATCCCGAGGACTAATGGGAGGTTTGCGGGAGGCGGGGTCATCAGTGCTTTTGTTTTGTAACATTGCTTTCCTAACTAACATGGATTCTATGGGAAAATGTAAATCACATCGATTTAATTAGATTAGCCCGATAGCGAAAGATAGTGTAAATGCATTTTGCCTGTATTATTTATTAAGCAAATATTCTGCTCACATAAAAAAAATGTTTTTCTTTCATGCATATTACACATATCAGTGACTGGCATGTCTTGGTTTAAAATAACACCCACATAATGCTCATCAAAAGCATCAGAGGTTAAAATTCACAGCAAACTTTACACAGTTTAGTGATTTGCTAAGGGCATATTGCAACCCACACAGCATAGCAATATCAATTTCAAACTATTTTTGCAGCCATGTTTGTCTAAATCTCTGGCAGTCAAGATAAAATCATGAAAGCTAGTTTTATATGTAGTGTGGTTCTGGTGATTTTGTCAGACTCTGAATTGATAGAAAATTAAATGGATTTTGAATTCATATAGATTACTTCCATGTGCATGAGCGCAAAGTGTATCCAGAGTGCATCATTTCTGTTGGATATCTCAAATTTACAGAACAGTTGTATATGTAGCAATCTGTATCCTTCTGTGAAACTGAACAGGAAGCAGTCATACTAATAATACTACTAAGTATCTAGAAAGTAATAAACATTTGCCTGTCACTTACTGTTGGGTCGCATACTGCTTAGACTGTTGCTCTTAGTGATGGGACCAGTCAGCGATTCGTGGCTTGAACTTTCACTCAAACCGCTCCAGCTGGTCTGGCGTTTAAGAGTGGAGTGCGGGTGAAGATTATAGTTGGAGTTACCTACAACACAAAAAATAATTAGAAGCTCAGTTATGAGCACAGCTACCCTACATTTAGTTGGGCTAAACTGTTCAAAGCACACAAACCTTGTGTTGAGCTAATAGAGTTGCTCTTTTGCCTGTGTTTGATTGGTTGCCTGAACTGTGCCACAGCCAAAAGAACGTTGCGAAGCTTGGCCCATCGAAGGCGACCTCCTTGGTTGGTGGATGGCCACTTGCTCTCCAGCACAGCCTGCAAAGAAAGGTGAAGAACTGTGGGTTTTCATACTACTGCTATGCAGATGACACTCAACTCATCCTCTCCTTCCTTCCCACAGACACTCACATTGTAGCTCATCAGCTGAAACGTAATCTCAGCAAAACTGAACTGCTGTTCATCCCAGGTGATTCATCCCCATGTCAGGAACTTGCGATCTCCCTGGACAACTCTATAATCTCCCGTTCGGTTACTGCAAGCAACCTTGTGGTGCTAATCTGACACGCTCATGTCGATTTCTCCTTTAGAACATCAGAAGGATTCGCCCATTACTATCGATACAGTGCTAGTTCAGTCACTTGTCATTTCATGACTGGACTACTGCAACTCGCTTCTAGCAGGTTTACCTCTGAGCACCATGCGACCTCAGCAACTGATGCAGAAGGCAGCTGCATGACTTGTTTTCGACCTTCCTAAATTCTCCCACACCACCCCACTGCTACGCTCCTTCTACTGGCTTCCTTGAAGCTGCCCGCATCAGATTTAAAACACTGACGCTTGCCTACAAAACCAAAAACGGACCAGCACCCACATAGCACAAAGCACTTATCACACCCTGCACTGCACCACGCTCCCTCTGATCCTCTAGAACCGCTCGACTGGTCCCACCATCTCTCAGAGTACAAGGAAGGTATGCATCAAGACCCTTCTCTGTTCGGGCACTTGAGTGGTGAAATTAACTTCCTCCAGATATCCGAACATCTGAGTCACTGGCGATCTTCAAACAACATCTTAAGACCTACCGCTTCCTAAACTACTTAAATTAGCACTTTAAAAAAGGGTGTTGTCTGTGTGCTTTTCTCACTATATTACCTCCCTAACAGAGTTTTTAGACTGATGGTTTTCTTAGTCTGTGACCTAGTGAACCAGTATCAGGATGTATTTATTGAAACTTCAAAGCACTTCTATAAGTTGTTCTGGATAAGGGCATCGACCAAACGTAAATGCTACAGAGTGGTAAAATTTAGGGGTACTGGATTGGGTAAATACCAATCCAGTTACAAAGATACAGGTCACTGGCATGTCAGTGGTATCCTTGCTTTTTTGGAGGACTAACCTTATTGTAGTACCCGTACGTGATGGCGTTAGGAGTGATTCCTGCTTTCTTCATCTCCAGCAGGACCCTGACAGCAAGCACAGGTTGCCCGTACTGCCCACACAGCTGCATTAGGATCCTGTAGCACACCTGCAACACACACAGAATGCTGCATACCGTCAGTGAAATTAACTGACTTTTTTAAATAACAACTTACCACACTCCATAGTCCCAAGGTTAAATCATTGGATGCTTACAGAAATTATTTTGTTCAAAAATGGCTTCTCTATACCTGTTACAAGACGAAACGGTGAAATGACCAAGAGCATATTTGTAAAGAAATAATCAGTCGGCCAACTCTAGTTTATAATATACATCAACGTTAAATGTAGCATGACTAGCATGGACCAAATTTCTGTGCTGAGAATGAGACGGGGGAAAAAAACCCAGTTACTTAAACCTCATTAATAATGGAAGCCTAGGGGTAGTTGCTGGGGTGTCAACAGATGTTTAGGCAAAGCATATTTTTACAGACTGCTATTATAAATTCCTCAAATACATTTGCAAAGTAAACTCTAAATCAGTAGATTTTGTGGTTGACTAAAATAGGGCCATAGTCACAGTTGAGTTAAATGTGCAGTGAGGATTTAATACTGAAATTTTGCACATTAGTATTTAGACCTCAGACGTACCTACAGACTTGAGCACTATTCAGAATGAGAGGGCTGCACACCCAGGGTGGAAGCTGAGTAAAACGTAGGTGTGTCTCAGTTATGAGTGATTCTGACCTTGGACTTGGGCTCATGTGAATATTAAGTCCAGCATGACCAACAGTTTGATGTAACCACAATATGTCAGCCTGAAATATATGCTTTGGGCTGTAAATACATTCCAAAATACTACAGAATGGTATCTAAGGACAGTATAAAAAACATAAATATGACACTTAATTAATTAAGGAGACAGCATTGACATTGCTCATCTCGAGAACTGGGGGGGGTAAAGGGAAGTTGTGTACTCTGGAGTCATGTAAAAGGGCTTTGTCACACTCATGTTATGTGTCCGTGGTTGGTATGAGGTCTCACCTCGTCAGGCAGCACAACCTTCCGTGTCTCCATGTGCTTGAGCACCTCATAGGCAGTCTGCAGTGCCCGCACCTTGGTGCTCTCAGCCCGGACAAATGTGGGCAGGTAGATGAACCACAGACCATAACAGTGGCCCAGTAGGCACTTGGACCACATGTCTGGTACAGCCGAGTACTTCTGCGCAAATTTCTGTGCCAGCTTGATCTCCTGCAGAACAGAACAAACAGAAATAGATTACACCCACACAACACATATTGTTATCATCCTCCACATAAAAGACATTAAAGTACACACACAAGCAGAGTCCATCAGAAAGGAAAAAAAACATGCATGAATAAATGCCCAAAGATAATTTGTGTAGATTTAACTGAACTTTATGCATCAAAGGTAAAATCAGCACACAAGCAGAAACATATATTCATTTTCTATTATGCAAATGAGCCAGCAGAGAGGGAAGATAATGAAACAATGTTTAATCAGGTGTCTACATCTTTGGATTCATTGGGTAAAGTGTACCTGTTTGGTGCGGCGAGGGGCGGGGCTGTTGGGGGCACTTCCCTTCGCTGTGGTACGGAGCTGATCCAGAGGCCGGTCAAACAACTCAGGATGCAGAACAGGAAATGTCTCATAGCTAAATCAATGCACATACACAAGTTAAATAACTGAACATACTACAATATGCTGTAAGTGCACATGAAGAACAACTAGATTGTGTGTCAGGGCTAACCTGTAGGGTGCAGGGCATTCAGAGCCATCAGGTTCTTGAGGCTCCTCTGGTGGCATTATAAACACTGTGTGCTCTCCACTGTGCGTCTCATCAAGATCTATCAGCCTCACCTCCTCTGGCTTCTCCACATCCACCTACACGGAAGAGAACATGAGAGAGGAGAGAAAATTGAGAAACAGTGAGTGTGGGGGTGAGAGAGAGAGAGATACAAGATATATTTCCATCCAAGAATTATTATATGATATAGATATTTGGATAGAAACATGGCTAGTGTGAGACTGCTTAAATCATGTACTTTATGGGGGGTGGGGACTTTCTTTTTACTAAATAGTAAAAGTATTTTCAGTTACAAAATACAAAAAGTATCATACAGACCTTCTGAACACACTCATCAAAGAATTCAAGGCATGCGTGTCTGTCGCTGACGAAGGAGCACTCCTCTATAAACTGCGTGAATAACTGAGTCTTGGTGAGGAGGGAATAAAACTTCTGCTGTGTCCGATCTCGAGACTTTAGAAACCCTGAGAGGAACAGAAACATAAAAAAAATTCTGATTAGTGTGGCAGACTCGTTCCATGCCGGCGCTTTCATCCTAGCCAGGAGTGTTAATTTCGTTAACAAAAACTATGACGAAAAATGTTCATTGATGACCTTTTTCCGTGACCGAGACGAGCCAATGACGAGACTACAACAACGTCATTAAACACTAACTGTGACTATATCAGCATGCAATATTGTTGAACAAAAAAGACGAGTCTAAAATGTAGTTTAAAAAACAAAAACTTGACCAAAATCTCTCTATTTTTATTGACAAAATATTATAGACTTTTTTTTTTAAAAAGTAAGTTCCGCACATAAACGTGATTCCTGCGTATAAGTGTAGAGGGAATGCTCTGTGCGTGGTTGCGCAATGTTGACTTTCCTGATTGGCCATAATACCTACAAGCTGCAGACAATGGGAACACTTCACAGGACCGATCAGACCACCTCAGATAAGTTAAAGGAGTCTTAATGGAGCCGAAAATTTTAACAGAAGCGATAGTAGAAAATTTCATATAAATAAAGCTGTGTGCGTGTACCTGAAATGATCCAGGTTCAATCTATTTTGAACGCACTTATTCATTTTCATTTATTTTCACTACCATAGCTTGCTAAGAATTATATGCACAGTTATGTTAGCCTACATGTGTATTACAAACAGAACATTGGTCAGCAGTTATATAGAGAGATATGTAATATTTGTAAAGTGTTTTAGCGGTCATTTATGCAGATTCTCGAGCCACTATGGACTTTTACTGTACCACTCAAGAAAGCATATTGTTTGGAGGAGACACAAAATAAGTGTAATGTTATTATATATTATAGAGGTATTTATATTTATATGTTTATATTGAATCATTCACATCATTGAAATTAACAGCGGGCTACCAGCCCTGACTCTATGACAGTACAATTTAGCTACAAGTCAGCAGATCAGCTACTAACTCATCAAGAGATTATTAGCATTTAATTGAGTTTGAGTAAGTCAGGAGCACACCCTGCAAATTGAAGAGGGAGCTGCAGTCAGTGGTTCTGTCTGAGGGAGCCTGGGTGATGGGCAGGAGGTAGGAGCGATAGCCTCTGAGGAGGCAGCTCATAAAGCGCAGGAAGGCCTCCTGGATCTCCAGCTCCAACTGCTTTTGACGCCCATAGATCAGGTCGTAATCTGTCAGCAAGAACTCTAGGGTTGCCTCTTCATGACCGGGGGTACAGCCTAGAGAGAAAAGAAGGAATAGTTTCAATCTTTTTCAGAAGTGACTAAATCTGTCCAGCTCTCCTTTTACTTTCTGGTATAATTTATATTGACAGGTGGAACAGATTTAAAAGTACTATATTTTTTCATACTTACTTTTCTCCAAAGTTTTGTGCAGGTGGGTGAGTGAGCTGAGCAGGATTTTTCCATGTTTCCTGGGTAAAGATTTCCACGACAAGGGTTTCTTGTCTTCTGATCTGAAAGATTTGATCGGTTTTCATTTAGTTTGTCGCTGTTGTCCACAGTGATAAAAAAACGAACTGCTGTTTTAGAATTACTTTATATTTTCAGAAGAAGCAACAATGATAGCGGTGCTATTTCTGTTTCATTATGCTACACTAGAGTCAAACATTTCCAGCATTGAGCACACCGGACTATTGTGTAATCGGTTGCTAGGACAACAGGCAAACGGACTCACTGGAAAATAGTGTTGGTGTCAAGATCAACACACACCACATCTGAAGGTGGGTCGTACAGGTCAAAATAGCTGGAGTGAACGCCCACGATGAAGGGCATTGGGGCGCACAGCACATCTGCACACCGTAGCGGGCACAGTGGGATGTACGGACAGGGCCAACGCAATGGAAACGTCATCTAAAAGAGGGGTGGAGAGATTCATTCAATCAATTAATTTGCTAATCGGAAATCAAACAAAGAAAAACCTGCACATAGCACCGGCTGATCGCACCAGTTAATAAATTGGTCTTATTTCAGCATATATTGTGTCACTATTATCAAACCAAGCACACAGACAGAGTGATAGATAGTGGGCATAAAGGGAAGATCCTGACCGACACCAGGGCTTCACTGACGGAGGTCAGCACATCTGGCCGGAGGGAATGTAGCAGCAGCTTGTGCTCAGTAAGAACAGCCAACAGCAGGGTACATGCGTTCTCCGGTCCCAGATTCTGCAAGAGTTTCACAAAGCTGGCACCACTGCAGGCAGACAGCACACATTTAGGATTTCAAAGCAGAACGGTGTTGTCAATGCAGAACTTAATGAAACAAAACTGGACTGGCATCTACATGTCTAAAAACTGAACACAGACCAAAGATGAACAATCCCCAAAATAGCTGAAACAGGAGGACCAGGTTTACCTCAGTGGTAAGGGGGAGGACACTGGCTGACAAAGTAGTAGGTTGTCGTATGGAGAGAGCTGAAAAATAAATAAATCAATCAATTAAAAAAAATATATGGCTGCATTGCACCACTGTTAACTCCATCTGCTGCTTCATCAACACAATACCATCTTCACCCATGCTTCAAATTATTCCTTGCTCATCAATTGGAGAATCAAACATTATGTGAATTGAAGCAAACAGGCAAATGATTCTGATTGCATCAGGATTTGTATTTGCTGGGATCACAAATAATTGACCTAATCTTCTAATGATTACACTGAGGCATCATAGAACCCTCTTTTACCCTGTAACGTGACTGTGCGGTCTTTAAGCAGTGATACCATCAAACTCCTGTGGAGGTAGTGAGGTAGTTAGTGATATATGCACACGCAACTCAGAAACACAGAAAAAGTATCAAAAGCATTGACAGCCCTATGCAGGTCTTATTTGTCATTTATTGGCGTTCCGGTCATAGTTCTACTGCAACCCCTCCAGTTATGCAGTGCATTAGACTCACCTGTACCAGAATGCGTGGTCGCTGTGGTGAAGGGAAGGGCACGTTGTGCAAGAAACTCGAGATATGCCTGTAAAGAGACCATTGTCCGCTTCTATTAGAGCTCTGCTGGACATAAACCTCAAAAATGAAAACACTGATCAGAATTCCTGTATTCTTAGTATAGAGCAACTGCATGACACACGCAGAAAAAACGGCTTGTAATTTTATACACATTATGCTCACACTAATAAAAACGAAAGTCTGTTTGAGCCTAAAATCTAATCGAAGCAGTCTTGGCAATAAACAGGGCAAACACACAGTGCATTAGCACTCATAATATGTACTGTTAGACTCACTTCTCAATGGGCAGCACATGAGGTCCAGAGATGGAGTAGCGATAGATGAAGGTGAGAAACTTCTGGAAGACGGTGAAGAACGGCCAGTGGGAGAGCACACACACGCTCTTCTTCACCTGCACCATGCGGTTAGTGATGGGTCGGCGGTCCACAACACTGACCAGCCCGAGCCGCACCCGCTGCCTTTCAGAGAGAGCCTCCCTTGGGTATGCCTCGTAGAACTGGATAGCAGCTCCATACACCTAAGAGAGAGAGGAAAAAAAAAAGGAGACACTAAATCAGGCCAGGTGAAAGAAGCAGAGATCAGATTACTCCACAGCAGAACAGATCTTCTTGGTAAAATCAAAGTAGATAAGATCAGTCGAAAAAAAACACAGCAGGTCATAAAGGATATTGCAATCAAGACAGCAAGAGTTAGAGGAACAGGTGAGAGAACCTTCAGGCAGAGGTGGAGTAGCTGACCTTATCTCCACTTGCGCTGGTGAGGACAAAGGTGGAGAAGACAGGGAGTTGGTACTTGGTATTCAGTGGCCAGCTCTCTACAGTGACACCCATGGGCAGACAGAAGACAGGGACTGAGTCTGGCAACGCAAACGACTCAAGATCCTCCTCAGGGTAGCGGCTGATCAGCCCTGAAAGTCACACACACACATACACAAACACAATACAGTGTTTAAGGAGAACCAGCTACTGATGTTAAAAGCCACCAAAAAGAGGTCAATTGACCGAAATGACAACCATTCCTGAGAAGGGCTCTAATATAGTCTTGTTTCCTTCTATTACACTTCCCTCTACCTGCAGCTGACCTTAAACCTTGGAGCTTGCACATGGATTGGTTAAAGCCATAACCACATGAGACAGGGACAAAAAAAAAAAAAGTGTCACTCACCTGCTTCATACACCAGGGCGTTGGCTTTCACCACAGCCCGCTTATAGCACAGGTACAGCGCTGGGCCCCACTGTATAACATACAAAAACAAACACATGAGCGCAAACCCCCCCCCCCCCCCCACACACACACACACACACACACACAGAGTCAATTGTTATCCAAAGACAGATATTCAAATCTTATTCAAAAACAGGAAAGCCAAAACCACATAAAACATAAACACAGAAAAGAAGCTTGATGGTAGGGACGAGGAAAAGAAAAAGAAAAGAAAAGAAAAACATATTGTAGAAGCACTACACAAACGATGTGCTGAACAAAATAATACAATATGTGAGCAATAAAAAAGGCAAAGTGCACAGTCTAAGAAAAATCTGAATGAGAAATTAGCTGTATGATGGACAGGGAGAAACTGTACCATGCCAGTGTTCAGGTTTTTGTCCACTTTGCAAAAGGTGTGTGGTGCCACTTCTCCCTTGCTGGGCATGAGTAATGAGATATCGGTCACCCCCAGTGTGTTTAGGGCCTGTGAGTCAGGGGCGCGCCGGAACATGAGGAACGTCTTATGGGTGGCAGGCCCTCCTGAGCTCAGACTGGCACAGCGGCTGTACGGTGTTGTCTCGATCACATGCCAACCCTGCTTCACTGCCTCTTTCCCATCATACAGCACACTGGGACATGAGAGAAAAATGACTATACATTTACGTTTGTAAGTTCTAAAAAATTCTGCAAATCCACAATCCCCACAGACACAGTGTCTCAAGCCATCACTCACACAATCTTGAGCAGCCTAAACATTTGCTCACTGGTGGATTATAAGCAACTATATAGTGAGAGAATGCTGTTACACAACAGTGGATTGAGAATGCTATAGAGCAAATTGAGAACCGTGTTATCTGATGGATCAAGGCTGAGTTTGTGATACAGATTAAGAATGTTGTAGCTCTTCTTTAGCAGAGTGAGAAGCTAGTGAGTGTGTGTATGAGGGTGGGGGGGGACATTTCCTACCCGAGCTCCACAATGGGCGGTTTGTCATGGCTGCGTCGGTAGCAGAGGAACATGTGTGGGTTGTTGATGAGGCCGGCACTGAGCTCCGCTGGATGGCCCCCCAATGTCTTCTCGATGCATGTGAAGCCCTCGGGCACCTCTTCTCCAAGGCCACGGGCGATCACAGCCAGGTCGCTGATGGGCTCCATGCCACGGCCACCTCTCTGCTGACATTCCTCGTCTGGTGGAGCCGAGTCACCCGCCAGCCCCGCCACCACAAAGTAATCCACCAACTGAGGACATTTCTCCTCGGTCATACCGCCGATCTACCCACCACTGAGAGAGAGAGAGAGAGAGAGAGAGAGAGAGGGAGAGAGAGAGAGGGAAAAGATGTAATCCCTGTTCAAACATGCACTTTTATGTGGGAATTTAATGGAAATGAATTAACAGCAATAAATATCCTAAAACATGCTGAAAACCTTTGATCCAGCTGATTCAAAACATTAGCACATAGAACCAACAACAGGAAGCGTGAGACATGAAACAAACATATAAAGAACATGAGATACTGGAGTGATTTAGAATGGAGGAGTGATCTGAGGGCAAAATTCTTTGTCAAATGAATGCCACAGTATGGGATGTAGTCAGTTATTAGCAGACTCTCCAAAAAAACAGGCATAAACAGAGAGAAGATGCGAGTGTAATGTAGTGTTGAAATGTAAATTCTACCAAATCCATTATTATGTGTCACATTCTATTTAAGGAGAAACGCATGGCAAATGTGAATGTGTGTATCCATATCAATTACTGTGTGAATGTTCCATCAGATGTCACTTAATTCATTCAACAGGGTTCACCTGTGTGCAATGAAAGTGTCATATTATCTCAATATAAATACATCTGTCCTTGGAAGGATGCAGAGTTTATCCTTCCAACAATACTCATCACCCTCAGAACACCATCTCCACAGTGAAGCATGGTGCTGGTAGCATCATGTTGTGTAGATGTTTTTCCATCACCAGGGACTGGGAAAATGGCTGGATTCGACGACAAGGTGGCTCAAATTCAGGACAATCAATCTCTTCCAGTCTGCAGAAACTTGAGACTGGGCAGGAGGTTTACCTTCCAACAGGACAATGACAAACAAGACTCGATAGATGCTGTTCACACAATGCCACCTTCCAACTTGATGGAACGTGAACAAATCTGGGCAAAGACAGCAGAATCCTGACGTGCAGAGCTGACACAGACAGATCCTAGAAGAGTTGCAGGCAAAGAGGGTTCTACCAAGTATTGCCACAGGGGGTGAATACTTAGGAAACCAAATGTACCTATTAAAAGTTAGACATATTGTGTAAATCATATTGTAAATATCCAATATCCACTTCAATTCCAGGTTGTAACAATACCAAATGTAATACATTTTTGAGTCAAAGGGTCATTTCTTTTCGAGGTGCTGGAGACACAACGCAGGGTCAGGCATAGTACAGCATTCCTAAAGCAGACAGAGTTAAGCAGCCTGCTCAGGGACCCTGAGGCAGCTTGGTGGTGCTGGGATTTGAATGAAAAACCTTCTCATCAGTAGCCCAGATCCTTCACCACTGAGTCCCTACTATCCCTGCTCTATTACAGTACCACACATCTCAGGGCTGCATGCAAGTGTTTATTTCAAAATGCTATGGCTGCTATAAAAGCAACGTGCATAACATACAGAGTTTAAAATACTGTTACAGTTATCAGTATAACAGTAAGAACCCGATTACATAATTTGCTTTCGGCACGTCTACTCATGGCTTCATCATCAGCTCTTTTTTAATCCTTGTTCCACTCTCTTTCTGACAGATGGCTGCCGGCTGGCCTAAAGTTCACCCAGCACTCTTCCTTCACTCCATCCATATATCCTGTTATTTAGCCACATAACCTCTATTTGCCACCCCTTCACTAATGTTTACACAAAATAACACAGTCATTATTACTTACCAGCACAAAGGCACTGATCTGTGGATATGAGCGTAGCTCGTCAATAGTAGGACGTCAATAAAACAGTTCTGTTCACCAAGCTAAGCCATGATACTAAGAAACAAAGGCTCACTACAGAGTACTTTCACATAGCACACCACAAGGTTAAACATGCAAGGTTTAATTCACACAGGAAGTGCATGTGCTAACCTGCTTCCTAGTGACACATGCACTCTATAAAACACACACACACAGAGATACAAACACACGCAGAGAGAGATGTATGATTTCTAAGACAGCAGAAGAGAAAATATTTCTAGATTAAATCTTAGAAGCACTAGTGAAAGATAAAACACATGGTGCGTGACATTCAATTAGTACTGTGTGAATCAGAGGTCCATGTGAGAGCAGTGGTAGAAAAGCATGTGTCTGTGGAGACACACCTGTTGTGGATACAAAATGACTGTGAGACTCAGCATCAGTCAAGCCAACATCCTCTTTCCTATAGTCTGAAAAGATCGGTTAAAAACTGCTCAAGGTGTTTCGTCTGAAACCTAACACGTTACCATGATATGTGGGGGCAAAGCTGGCTGTTTAACCTCAGAAAAGGTCACACAAGAGAGGTGTATTGCAGCTCCTACTTCGTGTTAAAGCCATCAACACAAAAATGACAAGTCTAAGGGAGTTAATAACAATTTGGAATTTAAACACTGTATTATAATTTAATTTCAATACTACCTATGAAAAAGTAAGCAATGATGCCTTACATCCATCAATTTTCTGTGCAGCTTATTAGAGGTCGACTGACTGATCGGCACTGATAACCATTTGCTGGAACTATCGGTTATCGGCAAAAGTTCACACCGATAGTTTTTTTGCGGGAGCGGCTATGAAGAGTCCGCTGTCATTATACAGTACAAGAGCAGCCTCTAGAGGTGAAATAAAAACTATCACTGACAAATTTTGTTGTGTTATTTATGTGGTTTTAATCATTTTGTATGTCTCTATTTTTATTTGCTATTTGGAGTGTTACTTTTTGGCTCAGATTGTATGTATACCTTTTAGCATCTACTTTTTATATGCTACTTTTTATATATATATATATATATATATATATATATATATATATATATATATATATATATATATATATATATATATATAAAATTTAAAAAAAGGTACAGTACATTCTCATGGTATAGTATCACCCTGGATCGGGTGCCAACACATCAACAGGGCACAATCGCACACCCATTCACAGACAGACATCCTGGAAATGTCAAATCAGCCTATAATGCATGTCTTTGGACTGTGGGAGGAAACCAGAGTACTCAGAAGCACGAGGAGAACATGTTCCATGCACACAGGGCGGAGGCGAGATTTGAACCCCGTACTCCTGGAGGTGCGAACACACATGCTAACCACTAAGCCATAGTACGCCCATGAATTATGACTTATTTGTCCATATCATACCACTAACAGAGGGTATGCACGTGACGTCATGGTAACCGGAACTCGCCACAGTCACGCCCACTGAGTGGCAAAAAGACTGAGCGGCAGTATTAATGTACAGTGTGAATTCCGCGAAAAAACAGAATAAATGCATCTAAAATGGGAAAAAGCTGTTGTGAGATCAACTGTGCTAACAGATTCAACAAGAATTTGGAGCTACCTTTTTACAGAGTGGCAAAAAACCACTCAGTCCTTTTTTACTAAGTGGAGCAGTATAAGCAGAAGTTCTTTTGGCATGTGGTGTTCAGGTTGTACAATAATGAATAATTTGCTACATGTTTCTTTTTAAACGCTGCCTATTTGCACTGAGGAATAATGGGGGGGCTCATTCATTCTCTGACTGTGTTTTTACCTTCACAAATATATAACGTTAGTAAGGAAGCAGTGTTGGTGACAAACAAACTAGAACTAACTAGCTTACGGTTTACCAGATAAAATTATAGAATAAAATAAAAATATTGGTAAATACAACCAGAGAGTTTATTTGTGTTCTTGTCACTTTAATTTCTCCAACAACTCCTGCCTTGAAGTAGGAACAAGCATCAAGGCTTCTGTATGCCTTCAGGCTTTGCTTAGTGTATTTCCCCGGCCTCGAAATCAGGTACATATAAATGTTGGGAAAACCGATTTCTGGCCACATGCCATTGTTGATGGACCACAGGTTCTTGGGTAAATTGTAAGGGTCACTGTTGAGTCCAACTGCCTTTAATTTAAGCTGAAAATCGTTAGTAATACTAGCGTTTTCGTATCTTCCCTTATTAAAACCAGCCATTTTGCTGGATGTTTTGCCCCTCACTCCAGCCGAGAGGGGCGCGTTCCGGTGGGAACGTGACGTCAATGCATACCTTCTATAAGAAATAATTACACACTTGGAGGATACACATCTGTGATCTGCCTGTAGGGACCATAATTGAAGTTTTTGCTTGTATTTGTTATTATATAAATGCCATAGGAAAGTGTGCTGAGCATTCAATGACCACAAAATATTTCCATCATGTGACAGAATCTGGTACACAGAACACGCCGCTTTAGAGCTCTTTCTGAATCACATTCAATTTGTGCCATGCCACTGCACTTGGGTTGACAGTCTATGTTTATTCTCACCTTTAACTTAACCAAACCACATCCCTTACCCCTAACCCTGAACATCAGTCATATTAAAGTCCCTTTAAATTCCAGTCTCTGGAATAAAACTCGTGTTCTGCATTGCTCTCTATTAACCACCTGCTACATGCTGGCCAACTTCCTCTCTCATTAAGACAGAATGGTTGCTTGGCAACAAGCTGAGACCCAGAGCAGTCATACACTAGACTGTGTGAGTATGCACATGCATGAATGAGATGGCATAATTAGTGAACCGAATTAATATGTCGCTTCGACAACAAAAGCAAGAAACGATCATGCCAAGAGGACAGAACAGAAACACAGTCACACAGGGCACGTTTGAAACAACAACCGTTTAAAATGCACTCACAATAAGCTATAGTTAAAACTGATGTTAACAACCTCTTGCTTTTATAACGCACATACAAGCAAATGCTATTCACAGCTAAACACCAGCAGACATCCATGCATTGTTTACAGTCTAGGTATGTACCATCGACATACAATTGCTGTCCAGTTTATTAGGAACACCTGTGCACATGCATATTCATGCAGTTATCTAATCATGTGGCAGCAGTGCAATGCAAAAAATCATGCAGATACAGGTGAAGGGCTTCAGTTTATGTTCATATCATTCATCAGTATGAGGTAAAAATGTGATCTCTGTGACTTTTACCGTGGCCTGAATGTTGATACCAGATTGTTTGAGTATTTCAAAAATTGTTGATTTCCTGGGATTTCTAGAATTGACACAGAATTGTGCGAAACACAAAAAACACTGAGTGAACGACAGTTCTGTGGGTGGAAACGCCTTGCTGATCAGAGAGGTCAGAGGAAAATGACCAGATTGGTTTGAGTTGCCAGGATGGATATATAACTTAAATAATCATTCTTTACAACCGTGGTGAGCAGAAAAGCATCTCAGCATGCACAAAACATCAAACTTTGAGGTAGATGGGCTACAACAGCAGGGTTCCACACTTGTCAACCAAGGCTCACCAGACTAGACAGGTGAAGATTAGAAGAAAAAAAAAAAATCACTTGGTATTTTTCCAGTCTGCAACTGTCCAGTTTGTTTGAGTTTGTGCCCATGATCGGCTCAGATTCTTGTTCTTGGCTGACAGGAGTGGAACCTGACGTGGTCTTCTGCTGTTGTAGCTCATCCACCTCAAGGTTTGATGTGTTGTGTGCTCCGAGATGCTTTTCTGCTTACCACTCTTGTAAAGAGTGCTTATTTGAATTACTATAGACTTCCTGTCAGCTCAGACCAGTCTGGTCATTCTCCTCTGATCTCTCTCATCAACAAGGCACTTCAGCCTGCAGACCCACTGCTCTGTCCTGGAACATCTGAAAAGCGAGTTAGTTCCTCTTCTTATCAATGTTATAGTAACAGTCATTCACTCAGCAGCCCCCCCCACCCTCTCTCTCACTCTCTCAAAAAACACAGCTTGTCACTGAGCTGGGAAACTCCCTCAATAAATGTTAAATTTCTTTTATCCAAAGCGACTTACAAATGAGAAAATACAAGCAAACATATACATTAGGTGGACCAATATACACTATCTTTGTTAAGCCATGGACTAATAGCATTTTAGATAATCTTGAAAGTCTGAAACATGTTACAAAGGTTTAAAGGGAGAAAAAGCGTGTGAGTAGCCTTGCATCTAATGTCAAGCAAATCTTCCTTTTTGTTGTGTTATTTATCCTCATGAGAGTGCACAGGGTTACAACCAAAAAAAGCAGTGAAAGCACACAAAAACATGATCAAGACACCCACAGAAAACTGGTAGGAGTAAATGCATATGTGAACCCATATCACCCAAGTGTGTATAGTGTTTTAAGACGAGTGAGTGTGTGTGCAAGATGAATTCTCCTGCTTGAAGCTGAAGGTGTGAACAGCTGATAAATGCTAATAAGCCTGACGGTCGCAGCAAAGCCTTCAGTGTTTGTTCACACATACACTGGCTGCAATGCATGCTTTCTGTCTTTGCTGCTACAAATGGCTTCGCATATTGTTCAAACAAACCTACAACAGTTCTGTCTAGTTTTTAACAACTAGACATGCTAACTAACCAGGCAAGCTAAAATCCCTACCAAGCCGTATCTGTGCATTTTCTTCATCTATCATTACTAAAACGTGTGTTGTGCGAGTGTGAGATCCTTCGGGTCGGCTCATCCTGTGTGCTGACAGAGGAAATGGAGAAGAGTGACAGAGAAGCCATTCAGAGTGTGTGTGCATGTCCAAACAGAACAGGAGGTGTCAGGAACTGTGTGCATGTGTGTGTGTGTGTGTGTGTATGTGTACGAGAGTGAGGGTGTTGGGTAGGCCCAGGCTGACAGAGTGACACCCACATCACTGCTGAATCACAAACAATACCAGTCTTTCCCTTACAGGCACACAGCCATATTACAATGCTTTACTGTAGCACTGGTTGATCAGTCATCAGTTGACCTAGCCATCTATATGTCTTTGGTACAAAAACACAAACAGTGCTCCAGGCTGAGACTTGACTAACATCAAGCCATCAACACCATGAGTTATAATCACTTCTCTCCAGTGTCACCACTTAACAATCAATACTGCAAACACAGCTTTGTTTGCAAACTACAGCAAACTACAGCTCTGCTGTAAGTAATCCCTGAGCTGCTCTGACTCATGAGGCAGATATAGTATAAGATACCAGAAGGTGTGTATCAGGACTGGGATCCTGCAGGATGCAACAAAACATTCGCATGGACGGGAGGTTATTACTTTTATCCAGCTGCAAGCAAGTGGTCAGATATGAAGCTTGTGGGACAAACAAGGACCATGTTCATTAGCATGGCATGCATTACAGTATTCATTTATTCATCCTTAGTAAATGACTGGTCAGGGTCATGGTGGTTTAAATTAGGCTACTAGTGTGTTTATTATTTGGAGAAATAATAATACAAAAGTAATCCCACATCTCTAGTTGAGACCAATTGTGAACTCGAGTGTTGTAGCTTGACGCTGAGGAACTTTCAGAGCCAGAATACTTTAACAAGTAAATAACAACACTTCCAGTTTAGGACACACCCACTTCGAATTTAATGCTATGCTCTAATTAATATATATATATATATATATATATATATATATATTATATATATATATATATACACACACACACACACACACACACACACACACACACACACATTCAGTGGCCACTGTATTGGGTACACATGTAGCTTGAACACATCTACGAACAAGCTATTTGCCACATTCTCTCCCTCTATCAGTGGACAGGGACCACCATCGGACAATCATTGAGCAGATATTATTTGGGGGTGAATGATCACAGCAATGACAGCACAGCAATAACACAAATGTTATAGTGGACTCAGTGTGTGTTGCTGGCACAAATGTATCAGACAGCAACTCAGTCTCATTACTGGGTTGAGAAACAGTCTACCAACCAAACATATCCAGATTGCAGTGGTCAGAAATGTAAAATAGTAAAGGGCTAGAACATGATAAACACAAACGGGGTATGAAAAAGGTGTGTCTAACAAACTGGCTAGTAAGTGTTGGATGACACATACATGTCTACTGCATACCCAGTGACGTCTGTGCACAATATCCACTCACTGATTGAGTAATAGTAGTAGACACTGAGCATGTAAGAGTGACCTCCATGTTAGTATAAGTTTGGTGTGTGTTTGGTTGCTTGGTCACATGTTGGTTGTGTTCGTCTGTCAATGCTGACAGAGCAACAAGTTCAAACAGGGGTCTCTATTTAAAGCCACCCTCAGAAATAAACTGCTCAGTCATACAGGAAACATCAGCGAGTGCAGCACACTTCCAAGTATCTACATATTCTAAAGATTCTGAACAGACTGATTGTTATGAATATGAAAGTCATGCTTTGCATGGTGGAAGACACTGAGAATTATTAAAGCGATAGTTATAAAGTAGGCTTGCTGCGTTAGCCGGTGTTTCAGCCACACACCGATTACATCACTTGCCCACTGCAGCACCACCCCCACCGTCGTTTTGCCGTTTTATAGTAATAAAAATGATTTATTTCAGTTAGAGAATGGATGCTACAATTAAAAACTGAACGTGTCTGCTCAATGCAGCATGAGTCGAATTAGTCAGAGTCGCAGCACGGATCAGCAGGAGTCAGATTTCATTTATTACGTGACGAGAGTGAGGCGAGCTGACTGACAACACGATGGTGGAAGATTTGGTTTCAAAAGTTCTACGTTTAATAAGCGAGTTTGTCATTGTACTGTTTGGTAGTTGTTGTGTTTTTCATTAAGAATAATAACGAACCCACCATTCAAGCAATTGCCACCCCTCAAATTGCAGCTAATTCGAAAGCGTAACTGAAATGCGCACAACCGCATGGGCATTCATAAGTGAGGGGGAAAAAGACCCCCCAGTGCCGGCCCCGCCCGCCGGTGATACCAATAATACCTGTGTTGTCACATGTCGATTAACCAGATTGTGATTGTGCCCTGCGATGGGTTGGCACCCAGTCCAGGGTGTCCCCCACCTAGTGCCCCAAGTCCCCTCGGATAGGATCCAAGCTCCCCTGTGTAGGATAAGCGGTACAGAAAATGGATGGATGGATGGAAAATTGGTAGTTGTATAAAATACAGGTAAATCTGCTCCATATTTTACTTTATCTAGGTGAGAATCACGAGTAAATACATCCTTGAGCAGAGCTTCCATCAACATCAAGAGATGTTTTGATAGAAAATCAAAAACAACAAAGACTTTAAACTTGGACTTTTAAGAATTCAATTATTTGGCAGCAGCACAATACATAAAATCATACAGAGGCCAAGAGCTTCAATTAATGTTCACATCAAACATCAGAATGGGGGGAAAAATGTGATCTTTGTGACTTTAACTGTGACATGGTTGTTGGTACCAGAAGAGCTGGTTTGAGTATTTCAGAAACTGCTGATCTCCTGAGAATTTCAGACACAACAGTCTCTGGAGTTCACACAGAGTGGTGCGAAAAGCAAAAAACACTGAGTGAGCAACAGTTTTGTGGGTGGAAACCCCTTGTTGATAACAGAGGTCAGAGGAAAATGGCCAGATTGGTTCAAGCTGCAAGGAAGGATATAGTAACTCGTATAATCACTCTTTACAACCATAGTGAGCAGAAAAGCACCTCAGCATACACAAAACATCAAAGTTTGAGGTGGATGAGGTGGATGAGCTGGACAGCACAGTTCAATACTTTAGCTGGACAGTTGAAGGCTGGAAAAGACCAGGTGATTTTTTTTCTCTCCAAATTTTCAACTGCCCAGTTTGAGGGAGTCTGAACATTAACTGAAGGTCTTGCATGATTTTATGCATTGATCTGCTCCTGCATGATTGGCTGATTGGATAACTGCATAAATGAGCAGGTATTCCTATTAAAGTAGACAGTGAGTGTATATTTAAATACAGGTGGCACAGACACAGGGCTGTAACTGCTAAATCTGTGCAAAAAACCCCCCAAAACAACCCAGGCAGTATTTATTATTAACTGCTTCCATAGAAACAGGAACGACAAATTTGCACCTGTGCTGTCATGTTCAGAGTAAACATGAACTATACATAAAAGTTTACATAATTACAACAAGTCTATGCGAAATGCGGGTACGAGTACGGTCCGACTACATAATCCATCTGCACTATTTTGTTGTTAGCCTTGAATTTTGGCAATACTACTCTTATTCAAGTGGTCGAGCCTGTTTCTGGCCTGGCAACAATGATATGCACCAAATTCAAGCAAGAACAGGCTGAAGCACACTAAAAATGTGTCTGAAAAGCCATGTTCTTAAACAGGGACTTGCAAATTAAATATACGTGAAATTCTGTGTTAAATATTCAGCACAAGCAGGCGAAACAAACTTTCTGCACATTGGTTACTGAGAGTTACTGAACAGGTCCCTGGGTATCACTAGATTACAGGCACTAAATGGAGTCTACGGGTCCCTATGAAGGATCACCATAGTGATCCATAGTGTGATGTTTATTGTGCGGTTTTCAGACAAAAAAATTATTAAAAAGATGTAACTTTTCAGGCTTGCATTGATGAATACTGTATGTGACATCATTTTTCCATCATACTTACCCATTAAACCTTTGCCAACATACATAAAGCCAATGACAACAAACATTTCTACTAGTCTGAAATCCTGTCTTTCTGAACAAGTAATGAAAATATAAAAGATGGTAATGCTTAAAGCTAGATGAACTGATTTTTGTACGTTGTAATCAAACCAGCTTTTACTGTTTGGCTCTGATCCGATACCCTGGATCAGTGCTGCGCTGACACCAGCAAAAAATGGTGCACTGGATATTGGAGAAAAAATATTGTATTATGGTAACAAATGGCTTGAAAATGGCTTGAAGATTGAAAATGGATTTGGAAAAGAAATGTATACTTTTGTTAGGATTGATTTTATCATATTTACCATGCAAGTGATTTCTGTGAGAGTTTAACTGCAATCTTAAAGCTTAGTAGTTTGTAAAGAAAACAATATCAAATGAGTATCAGTATCAACTGATCCTCAAGGTTTTCAGTATCGGTATCGGAAATTAAATAATGGTATTGTGCCATCTATAATTTTAGGCGATAAGTGGAGATGCACCGACGTATCGGCCAATAAACGGTATCAGCCGATAAATGCAATTTTTCCCGCTATCGGCTATCGGATGATAGTTTAAAAACATCCAATGATCAGGGCCGATTATATCCTGTCAATAAAAAGAGGGCGGGAAAACATCGACTTCGTGCTGTGTGTTAAGATGTCTCTTGCTAAAATTTTACACCGGACGCAGCAATGAAGCTGGAGTTTCGCCGTCGAGTCTATCCCCCCCCCCTTACTCAAGCTGCTCGCACTGAATTAAAGGGCCAGTACACTTTACATATTTAAATGAGGATGAGTTCACAAAAAAGTATACACACTGCACAAAAAAATATATTTATAGAGTAGTATATTTCATATGCAGTTAATGTTAATATATAAAGTTTATATTATATATTACCAGTTTGATGTTAATAATGAAGTAGAAATGCTTTTGTTTGTGGTGAGTGAATGTGAGACTAACAGGAGGTTTTTTAGAATTCATTCAATGTTAATATGAATTAATAACATTCAATAAGTTAAGAAATCTTACTTTAATCTTCAGAATTTAGTTCATGTATTAATGTTAGAGTAATGTGTTTTCTGTTTATGAGACCAGATACTGTGAAACAACTTGCTGAAATGGAGAAAATAAAGTTTTTATTTGCATTTCCTTCAGAATTGTGGAATAAATTATATTAATTTAAAAGAAGGCAGAAAAGGCAGAACTATCGTTATCGGTATTGGCCGATATCACCCTGAATAATCGGTTATTGGTATCGGCTGAGAAATTTAGTATCGGTGCATCCCTAGAGATAACACCACTTCAATCATTATATCGCTTTACATTACTTCCTTACACTGTATTTTAAAGTGTATTTCATTCTTAAATGAAGTACTGGCTAATGCACGTGTATCTATCAATCACCACTGAATGATACTGCTACTACAGAGAACCTCAGCTGGCCTCAATTAGGAAACAGAAAGTGATGAGTGTAACAAAAAGGAAGTGAGAGAGAGAGCGTGAGAGAAAAAAAAAAAAGAAGAAGAAAGTTTAGGTTTATTTTAGGTCATCTCCAGGATTGATTTAGCGCTGAACTAGTCTGCTTTCCTGTGTAAGATCGAATGCAGCCCGGTGTAACTGGCAGTGACATATTTTAGTGCACAGCATTCAAGTTCACACGAGCATAGCATGTAAAACTACACACAAGTTATGACCTGCCAAGGCTAGTGCTGCTCACACACACCACTTCTGTCACAGCAAGAGACACTTTTCATTCAGTGACTCGATGCCTCAGTATTTTACAGTTTAAACTGGCATGTGAAAGACCATGACGTTAGACATCAGTATCTGTTAGGAAGATGGATAATAAGCACGGACGGAAATCATACAGAAATTGGACTCGGGCCTCTGAGAAAGGCTGCAGATACAGTGTTTGTGTGCCGAGATTCCCTGTAAAGACAATCTATTCATTACGACCACGCAGCCACAGTTAGAATGATACGGCAAATTACTTGTATGATAACCAACACCACAGTTTACACTCCAACACAGTCTAGTGAGCTGTGAATAGCATATAACACATTTATACCACAGCGCTGTTACATTTTCAGCTGTTGTTATCGATTCCATAGTAACAATTAACAAAAAAAAAGTTAACCAAATATAGACATGTAACATGATATTGTAAAGCTTCTTATGCACAAATGTTGATTTAACATTTAAGATCACTGTCCTTTAAAAAGCCACTCCAGCTACTTTTGCTCCGTTGTCACCCGCCCCACCCCATGTTCAAACACCATCTGTGTCACAGGCCATAGAGAATAAAAGACAAGCTGGTGACGGAAAAACGCTTCAATTTACCAAAATGTTAATGCTAATAGGAACCAACTAACAGGAAATTACACAACTTTAAATGGAACTATAAAAAGTATACTACATTAGGAACTGCAATCTCTAAACAAATGCTGTGGTGTACGATGAATATCATGGGAAAAAAAAAATCATAGCTAGCTAGCTGTGAACTCTCCATACAGCTAAATACATGTATTAGTCATATTAGAACTCAACCAGGTCAAATATAATTGAAGTCAGAGTTAATTAAAACTCTACGTATAGCCTATATACACTGTAGTTGAGCTAAGTTTCCGTTCTGATGCCTAGCTGGTGCACCGCTGAGGTGCTGGAAAACAAACAAACAAGTCGTGCAGTGCAGAGACTCACGAAAGGTCCCTTCTGAATGTGGAAGAGCTGGAACTAATGCTCATTTCAAGTAAACAACAAATAGAACAAAATTAAACTTTGAAAAGCGAAGCAGACTACCAAAATGAATAATACTGTGTCTGTAGTGTGTTCGTATTGATGTGAATATTAATACAATGCTGTGAGCATTGCTGCCTCATAGCTCCAGGGTCCCTGGTTCGATGCTGAGCTGTTCAGAGTTTCTGTGCATGTCTGCATGAGTTTCCTTGGGGTTTTCCAGCTTCCTTCCAGTAGAAAAAAATGCCAGTAGTTGGATGGGCTCAGATAAACTGTCCCAGAGTGTGAATGTTTTTTTGTGTCATGCCCTGAAATGGACTGATGTCCCATTCAGGGCGTGTTCCTGCCTCGTGTCCAGTGTTTCTGGTATAGGCTACGCATCCACTGCAACCCTGACCAGGATCAACTGGTTACTGAAAGTGTGTGAAGTGAGATCCTACTGCCCTCGGCTCCCCGGTACATTCGGATTTCCGTTTACAAATGACATGTCATGCATCATAGTGTGAGGTTTCCGCATGCACAATTATAGTTATTAATGTCATTACCTGTATTATTGTAATTACTCCATTGCTATAATTATTAATGACTAATAATGATAAATTATTACTTGAATACAATTAATACAATTATCAAGAAAATCTGGAATTTGCATGCTCGGGTTTTACAATCTGACCATCACTGTACACATCTTCGATGAGTAAGGAGCATTATCTACTACAGTAAAGCTGAATAATATCAGTATGTGTCACTATTTTTCACATTTGCTTATAACGGTATAACATCACACAAGTACGGGCACATGCTAATAAGTGATTTGAACATTTTTTCAAATCACTTGTGTAACCTTATTAGAGGTCAAAAACAGAACACAAACAGTATGGAGTCATATAGCCTTATGTGTGAAGACACTAAACACTGAATCTCCTCATGTAATGAACATGTTCAAACTAATTCTCAAAATGTGACCGCTCGAACAATAAAATGAAATGTGATCATTGACCATTCATCCATGTTGATGCACCTGGACTGTGCTGTGGTGTGTCCACATAGCCGCATCACCCCAGCTCTCGACTTTGACCTCTGTTGTGTGTTCAACTGCTCGAGTTCCTCATTGAAAACTTTATGGCTTAATGTGCCTTTGTGGGTTATTTCCTCTGGCATTCATTTTTAGATCCATCTAAGCACTTTCAAAAGTTCAGTTCCTCAAACGATCATCAGCTGTGTAATAGAAGACTTTTCCTATGCAATAAGCGCACAGCTTAGCTGAAGAGGTGACAGATTAGTTTGTTCCGGCTGTGGTGCTTGTACTGTCCCCGGGACTTGGTTACACTAGTTAAATATGCAAAAGGTTGTTGTATATGAGGGGTCACAATAAAGAGGGCCTATTGCATTATTTAACTTCAGTGCTACACTAAGACTAATGCAATAATGTGGGACGTTGGATGGGAAAAAGTACTAGACGCTGATACTTTGTACTGATACTGCAATAACACACAGACCTGGCATCACATCTGTCCAACTAGTACAAAGCTGATCAAGGCATCTGAAATGATATTCATCAAACAGGCTTGAAATAAAACACCTGAGGGAACTCTGTGTGGTTAGGGTGGTCTGTGTCTGTGTGTGGTTAGGGTGGTCTGTAGGTCTGAAACCTACTGCATCAGTTCATTTACAATTTTGAGTTACTAGCAAACAACCAAACCTACAGAGTACTTAACGTCAAGTAATTTCGCAGCGAAGGAGAAGCTGTTTCAGCTCAGCCTCGTCCTCGCCCATCCCCGACTTCGAACTTTTTACCCAAATTGCAACATATTATTTTAAACTGATGGGGTGTGTAGGACTGCTGATTTGCAAAATATCATATTGTGATGCGAGAAGACAGCTTGACCAATTCCAGTTAGCGTGTTCAATACTTTTTTCCTGCGTCATTCCACTTTATTACACATCACTTTATTTATGGACTTTAATGTTGTGAATTCTTTATATTTGCAGATTTCTTGAGTTAATACTGATGTCTGGTGAAAATTTCATTTGAATAACCTCACTGGAAATATATTTACTGAAAAAAAATGTTGATACGTTCTATACTTATTGCCCCCCACTGTATATATCATGATTTTTAAATTTGTTTTGCAAAGATTTGCTTGCAACAACAAATCACTGGAGCCATAGCTTAACAAACAACTGCTAATAACTTATTTTGTATTCAAGAATCCAAACTGGTTGCTCATTTCAGTGACTAATGGTGTTTTTATCTAAGCGCAGATGCCTTGATGATCAAGTAAATGCCGCAATGTTAGGAGGAGCTTGCAAAATGTTAAAAAATACCACAGATTTTCGCCAAGGCGAGACATATGACGTCATCACAACAAACATTCAGTCAAAGCGGTCTTTTACCTCACATTTATCAACAAACATCACTATGAAACGCTGCAAAACTATTTTGTGCAATTGTATTTTCCCCAATTCAAGTAGTTTTATGCAAATAAATAAATAAATAAAGCACAAAAAACTCAGCAAAATCAAGCTAGCAACAATTACATTAAAAAAAATCCTGTATGGATTGAGTACATGCTTTATCTTGGTCGGGGTCACAGAAGATCTGAAGCCTATCCCGGGAAAACTAAGCATCAGATGGGAATACACGCCAGTCCATCGCAGGACACCATATGCATACACACATTCATACACCCCTTTATACTCAGGGGCAAGTTAGCATAACCATTCCATCTACAATCACAGGGAGGTCATGCGAAATGAAACTCCGGACAGACCGTAACCCAAACTCAAGGTCACACCTGGATCTGGACCCTGGAACTGTGAAGCAGCAACTACAAATTACTTACTTTAATATCAACATTTTTAATGAGGTGACATTTAAACAACTGATACAAAAACAGATTTGAAGACACAATCAGTGACTTACGAAAGCAGAGATTCTGATGAAACTCGCAATACTCTAAAAGTAAACGATACGAACATGAGATACATATTAGAACCAGTCTACCAGGTGAAACTGAGCCATCATGGTGTTTGTGTTGTCAATTAACTACTGAAGGCAGAGAACAAATCTCTTATTACACTGAAAACCGTGCTATAGAGTAGAGTCAGTAGAGTCGTCCTGCCAATCCACTTCTAGAAGAAATACAGCACAGGAGACGACATGTCCCGATGTGTGGAGACGTAACGTCACGGCTCACTGACTGCTCGTGTTCGTGATGACTTACAAACGTGTGTGGTGTCTGTTAAACAGCAAATATGACAACCAACACACTCCACCGTTCTTTAGGAAAAAATCTGTTTATGCTAGTCTATGGAGGGTTTCCACAGCTATCCGGACAAAAATGTTCATTCAAACATTTATTTGCAAATGTATTACAATAACATTTTAGTGAACAACAAGATATAATGGCTGCCAAAAATTTTAACTGTAAAGTCCTTTTGACATCCCTGCTGACACCTCCCCTCCCCTCCCCATATAGAAACAATCACAGAAATTCTAATGGTTTCCACTACAAATACTATTACAGACATTCAAACCATGTTAACCATTACTGGTCCTTATTGGTATCCACTACACATAACATGCCACCAACAGAAGGCAACAAATTACCAGTAGACACCCACAGGGAGCATTACACTTTCCATTGAAACCAATACAATTCCCATTAAAACCATTACAAATTCTACAAGGGTTTCTATTGTTTTCTTTCCAGCAGGGATTTGAATGTCATACAAAACAGAACATTATAAATAAATAAATAAACACACACACGCCTTGTAGAGGTATCGTACTCCTGAAAACCACGTTATGTGTTGGACAGAAATGTTGTCAGTTGGTGAAAACACGGACTTTCCTACACACACACCTTGCATTAACACCAGCTAACGGAAATATTAGCAAACACCGGCGAGTCCGCTCTTCTCGTCTATTTCAAATTGAACGTTTTTGTTTTTAGTGTTGCTTTATTTATTACACATATATATATATATATATATATATATATATATATATATATATATAATGTGTGTGTGTGTGTGTGTGTGTGTGTGTGTGTGTGTGAGACATACAGACAGAGAGAGAGACAGGTTCTATGAGATTCTGCACCAGCACTGCTACATCACACAGAGCAGGACACACAGCCAGCTCTCTAACGCACGAGCAGAAGGTTCAGCTTTGTATAGAAAAAAACCCAACACACAAAACATTTCATTTTAATTCGGTAGGAAAATCACTTACCACTTGACCTGTGCTGGGAACGGACTCAGCGCGGTGTTAAGTGACATCTCCGGGGAGGTTTAGGTCATTTTGAAGCCAGGCTCGTCCATTCGGCCGCCCCTGATCGACAAACACAACACGGGCTGAAATCCGCTCTGCAAGGACCAGTCGCTCACCCACTCTTTCACTTTATTTCCGCGGAGCTTTCAGAAAAAAACGAAAAACAGCAGGGGTTTCCGTGATGACGCTATGCGGCCGCACAGTTCAGCCATCACGAAGTTTAAAAAAAAAAAAAAAAAAAACCACTATACGTATATTAAATGGCAAATACGACAGAGCGCTGCTGGTTTTTAGCCCGTAGAAGGCGCAGTTAAAACGCCACAGCGACACCAGCAGGTCAGGAGGAGAACAGCGGGGGGGTGTTGGGTATTTTTATTTATTTATTTTAAACGAAAATAAATAGCCAGATACGTTCTTATAACTATTTGTAGGGCTGGGCAAAAATGACAAATATGTCACGATACTTAGATGTTTCTACGATACACGATGCGTATCATAATATATAATTTAGCTAACAAACTGTCTGCAAAACACTGGTATAATCAACAAAAAAAACGTTAAGCTGACTTTGATGATACTTTTCTTTAATACCTACAAATTCAAAGTTAATTAAAACAAAACAAAAGCATTACGTCAAATCAACGGCATCCGTTCAGTACCATTTAATTTGTAATGATTAAAAACATAAAAAAAATACATCATACCAATGATATCTCAAAAGTGTATCGCATATTCATTTATCACAATACAGATATTATATCATTACATCACAGAGCCCTATTTAATAAAAAAATACTGTTTAATTTTAAGTATAGAACATAAACTACATAACATTTATACCACAAAGTAACAGCTTCTCTCTCCGACTAATTACCACCTAGCCTATTTAAACAAACAATTTGATTTTATTTGTAGAGCACTTTTAACAATGGACATTGTCACAAAGCAGCTTTACAGAAATACATCGAATCAGAATATAAATTTTTAACTTCTAAATTTATTCCTAATGAGCAAACCAGAGGCGACAGTGGCAAGGAAAAACTCCCCGAGACCACATGAGGAAGAAACCTTGAGAGGAAGCAGACTCAAAAGGGAACCCATCCTCATCTGAGTAACACTAGTGAGATTATAAATAACTCCCTTCTATAACTGTGTACTACATGGTCAAAAAGTGCACTTGTTAACCAGGAAATTCCTTTTAGTTTTAACATTAAGTCTACAAACAAACAAACAGGCCAAGGCTGAATTAGCAACAACAACCTCAATAAAATGATAAATGATTATCAGCTTGTCCTACCTCCACCATGATTCAGGACTCCTATAGTTGGTAAAATTGTAGCTTTCTGATATGAATGACAGACTATAATGCTAAAGAAGGCTAATGTTTTATGAATATCTACTGTTTTTATTTACAAAACCAAATGACTGCACACTATTTAGTATAGTATGTGAGTTCAGTCATGACCTGAGGTAAGAATAGTCAGTGTAGTCTGTGCATAAGATGTAAGAAAAACTAACCAAGTGAATGATTTCAAAAAACCTTCTTAGACATTCAGTTCAATTATTTATTTTTTTTTGTAAAATATTATGAGGATACAGTCTTAAAAATATTCCGTTAGAAGCACCTATATTTTATATATTATTTACAACAAATATGGATTCCCTGGTTATCAAAAGAATGTAAAGCAAGAGTAACGGTTCAAAAGGCATGACTTATAACGCAAATATATATATATTTTATATATATATATATATATATATATATATATATATATATATATATATATATATATATATATATATATATTCCACTTGGATATAAACAGAGACTGGACAAACGTTCACTCAACTCAAGCACAACGACACAGAAAACGGAATAAAGAACATTGTTTTAATTCTGTCAACAAACACGAGACAATCAGTTGTGTTCAGCTCAGCTCTGAGCCGCTGTTCAACAGCTCCCCCTGCTGGCGGAAAACAGCACTGCGCCCTTACTGAAGCGTGCAGCGCCTTTAATACACCCAGGCCAAGTCCAATGCGCATTTGTACAGTGCAGTTAAAGTCAAAAGCGTGCATAACCGCTTGGCATGCAGTTGTAACATATGAAAATAGGTTTTAAAAAAATGTCTTTGCACACATCTCATTAAAATAACGTCCACAGACATGATTGAAAATCTTTCCAAACGTTGTGTAGAAATGGTGAAAATACTCTGTTTGGACTCGGTAACAAAGCCTTGGTTGTGAAACGTCTGTTATATTTCTATTCACAGTCTTGGTGTCTCTTAAATCAGTTCTTTTAGAAGAAAAAAAAAAGCCCTCTATTCCATTAATCCTACAGCTCTGTGGAAAAAGTTGTGAAAATCAGAGACGACAAAGATAAAACTGCTGGGTATCACAGCTGTGGACAATCATGAGCAACTCTAATGGTTACAGAATGTCAAAAAATGCTGCAAAATGAATAGCGACCTGCACTGGTTTGAACATACTTCATATAACCTTCTCACATCCCTGTCCTGTGATAATCTTGTGCAAGTAAGTGAGCAGACCAAGATTGTCTACACCATGATTTCAAGATGATGTGGCACAGAAGGAAACTGATCTAACGATCAGCAAAAGGGTACGAACAAGAAATGTCAGGTATGCCTCATGAGCCTTTTGACTTCACAAATTTTCTCTCGCAAATGTCCACAAGAAACCTTTCAAACCCCTTCCCCAGACACCATGACATTCATACAACAGCAGATACTAAGAGTGCATTACACGATACCTGAATTTTATCACGCGAATGGCCAAACGTTTGTGATATGGCAGCTCCACAGGAATGGCTTGAAAACATTAACTTTGTTTTCAAGTGCATTTTTTGTATAAATCTAAATTAGTGCAGGAATAAGGCTACTTTACAGAAAGACACTGCATATATATATATATATATATATATATATAGCTCAGTAACAAGAGGTGGTGTTGAAGATGGCCTAAGATGGCACTTCGACTTTTTACACAAAACTAAAGAATCTGGCGCTGAAGATCAAGTCTGTGGTAAGGAACCTTGGTGATGCGCTTAATGTTGATTTGACAAATTTGTTATTAGGAATGCTTTCTTTCATCACATGAACACTGATCATGTTAGAGCTTAATTAAATTGCTGAACCCAACCCCCCATGTATTAATTAGGATCACCTAGAAAGTCACAAATACAAGCTGCAGTTTAAGAATGCAGCTACTAGGATATCAGTTAGCGGAATTTGCTCACATTTCACAGTGCTTGTAAATGATTGAGTATATCCTTTTTGAGAATCACATTCTACACAAGTTTCGTACAAAGTGATGAGAGTTTGAAATCAGTGAAATCTAATGATAAATCAAATCATCTGTCAGAAAGTCAGAAAATGCATTTCTGTGCAAATACCAGACAGTATGGCTTGAAAGCTCTGCAATCTAGCACCTTTATCCATTTCTGAAAGGGCCTGACAGAATACACATCGAGTCCTGATCGGGTCTTAATGAATATTTATGAAACTCAAACAGAAAAGGAACGTGAATTTGACTCCTTTTACCTCTACGCACTTCCAATCTGGAACGTGCCTTTTTCGGTTTCTGTCATTTTACAAATCTTTTCCTTTTCTGCTTTCGTCATCAATCCAATGCACTGGATTTTATTAGCTATATTTTCTATTTAAAAAAATACCTCATTCACCGTTTTAAACAGTGCATGCATTGAAAAAAAATCAGTTTTATCAGCACTTATAAACACTTTGATAGGAATTAGAAATGTATGAAAAGTGCTAGATAATGAGTTTTTTCCCCCATAAAGATTATGAAAGGTTGCAGCAATTAATAGAGTAAGTAGCCTAGATATTAAGGCTAAGCATGAAGGTACCAAGCCACTGTAAAGCACAAGCATATAAAAAGAGAAAGCATGGACTTATCCATATACTTAAAACAATTGTTTTGAATTAATCATTACAGTAGAACGAAAGGCTTCTCTGCTCTGGACATTCTGGCATTTGAGACATGCCTATGCTTTCAAATTCACATGGCGCACGCACAACTAACATAACTCAGGCACTGTTAATAACATGCACATAGCAGTGAAGGGACAGTAAACACTGCAACTGTACAATATTTCAAAAATAATCAAATATGCTTTTTTAAAATTAAAAAAACAAAACAATATTTAAAAAAGACATAAAAAGAAACAACACTGGCAGAGAAGGAAAAACCGACAAATAACCTGTGGCTTAAACAATAAAACTCTGCTGAATGATGACGCTTTGGTGCATTCTATTCAGAAATAGGCTTCTCTTCCTTAATTTAGAGATTTATATTATAGGAATACATTTATATACACTTACATCTAGACTTGCTCTGTTAAAAAATAAAATTCATAGTACATACTATTTGTTACATAAAATATGTAGTCCTTTGAATATGGCCTTGTTCAGGAGTGGGGATGTGCAAAGGCAGGTAGAGGGAGCAGTAAGAGGTGCATATCACAGTGACTGAAGATTTGACTGCATTCTTGAGCTCCAAATACACGCGCACACAGACGCATGAACGCACGCACACAGACAAAGACACACACACACACATTCCACCAGGGACAAGCAAACCACACAAGGAACAGCCATTAGAGTGCAAATGCATTGGTGTGTGGATATTTGTACGCAAAACCTCCATTTGATGCATCTGCAATGCTAAAAGCACAGACTACGTTACATTAGCAGGGCTGCAGCTTTCAGTTCACATGAACCAAGCTCCAGTGTACCAGTTCAGCCTGACACAGAAGACACAGACACACACACACACACACACACACACACACACACACACACACACACACACACACACGGCCACCATCACGTCACGTCACGTCACATCACATCCGCAAGACGCAGGCTTGCTTTAGCAGAAGCAGGGTAAAAAAAATCTATTTGGAGGCATTTTGGTCAGCATCCTCAAGAAGATCAATTGTAGAGAGATATTTTGATCTTTTTCTCCTGACACTTTGGAGGAGAGAGAGGCTGCTGATATATCGAAGCCACTTTACAGCAGATTAAAGTCAATTAAAGACTAAAAAGAAATTGTTAGGTTCAATGGCATGAAAATAGAGAATAAGTGTCACCTAATAACCAGCTTGGAATTAATAAATACTCATTAAGTAAAAGAGGGTGTGGCGGGCATGCCCTTGATGCAAAGTGTACAGTCGGTGATGTACAGCGACACAGTAACGTTGGTCATATTTCTATTTTGGCAGATCTTTTTCTGTGAGATAAACACTTGGTCTGTTTTTGAGAATCAACACTCAGGGAGACAATAAATAGTAAAACGAGCGTCTCACGGATTTAAACGTTTTCTGCGAGTTGGCATCACATGCTTGACTCCTCTGTGGAAGTTACGTAATCTGAAGTGCACATGTCAACATGCAGTTAGGACTTAGACAAGCTAATGCCTATATTTATGTTTGCATCTGCAAAAACAGCTGGACTAACACTTTTTTTATTATTTTTTTAAAATCAAGAACATAGTTGGTCCCTTTCAGGAATCTCTTCAGCAGGTTTCAAGCCTAAGTGGAGATTGAGGAGAAATCCCACTGGAATGCCTTAAAGACTTCACTTCTTCTTACTCGCAGATTGGGTGGACGTCTCCTGACTCCTAATCAATAAAATCTCCCTTGTCTTGTTCATTTGAGTCGGTCAGAGCGAAACGAGTCCTCCACGGCAGGGTCGGCCAGCATCAAGTCTCCATCGGTGAGCATGCTGAGGCCATCCAGAGCCAGAGGCTCCATCCTGAGTGTGTCGTCTGAAGAGAACGGGTCCACTTCGAAGCCTGGCACTCCAGACAATGCACTGGTGATCTCTTTAGACAAACCAGGAGGAGAGTCTCCTGCACAACACACACACAGAAGCAAAACATTTCTGTTCATGACTAGTGAATTACGCATTCATAAATACAGAATAAACATATAAAGCATTTTCACAACTACAGACGACTAAACATGCTAACTTAACACGGAAAATAGCAAATCGAATTTAGACCCGTCACATAACATTAATCCTAATCTTATAGGATTGCCTGTTCTTATCTATAAACCTTGGACACTGCACTCTTGCAGGATTAAAGCTGACACTGGAGTTTTTGTATCTGCTACAAAGTGATAAATGAATGAACTTGTTCAAACAGAGATGGCCCATATACACAAAGGAAAGCCATGAGAATACACAGCCCTGCAGTCGATGTTAAAAATTTGAGCTTTAGACTATAAGTAGGCTTGTGCAATACAACACTTTGATCATCTCTACATGATCTTACGTCGCCACGAGGTCCAGTGACATTTACTCTGCTGTTACCAGACCTACCAATCTTTACCTGTTTAGCTGTGCAATCTAACATCAGTCTACACTCCAAGGAGTGTACATTTGTACAAGTAATCACTTAAGAATACACAAGCAGAGCAGCCTTTTCTCTTCAATTAAAACAGGATATGAGCAAATCGACATATTAATCTGGAATCGTTTGTGCAAGTGTTAATCAACCTGCAGCTATTACCAGACACTGCCTGGAAACCCCACCCCTCCCCCTATCTAACACACCCTCGACTGACCTCGCATGGACAACATCGCTTTCTTTCACAGGAAATGGAGAATATTTTGAGTTTTGCGCGTTAGATCCGTTTTTGGCCAAAAGGGAAAAAAGGGCCAAAAATGTAACTTAAAATAAATGAAATAGGCCTAGAATAAAGCATCAAATCTAACTCTCTACAAATAATGTTAATTTGTTGGTTTTTTTTCTTTTCTCCTGACCCAGTCACTGCAGACCATGTAGATTTTAGACAAACCATTTTATGCAAGGATTATACTGAAAACATACTGTTCTGGGTTTTTCTTTTATTTTCCCTGTTTATGGCACATTACTGCAGAATCACTTAAAAATTTACCATGCAGCTCAGTTCATCCACCATGTCGCTGCTGGTTAGCATTTCCCGACTGCACTGCTGTTAAAATTAAACCCTCCCATACTCTCCTTAAACTTGAAATGGTGAAAATGCTCATTTTCCTGTCTTTTTTAGTCTGGTTAATTTCTGGAGTACATCCTTAATCATGATTTGTTTAATGGTAAATTGTGAGCTTGGAAAAATCAACAATACACAAAGCCTAACTGTAAGTGTATACTGCTCATGCACTCCAACTTTAGGGCTCCTTATTTCACACACTATTCCTACATCCTGTAACATGTACATAAAATATGCTGAGTTGCCTTTAAATGAATCAGAAAAGGCGAACTACTTTTTGGTCCCAATGTGTGCCTGTTGCAACATCGGTGCTTGTCTTGTACAATTATTGGATGTGGACTTATCACAGGTTCACATCCAATGCCTTTAGGATAGACTTGCACTGACTTTAAACGCAGACTTAATGCAATACTCGTGCGCACACACACGCATGCACACTCACCAGTCAGTATGATGTTGGGGACAGGGTGGTGCCCACTGCCATAGCTCTGGTTCTGACTGGGGTTGAGGAACTGCTGTTCTGAGGAGTCCAGTAAGTCTAGCACCCCTTGGTGGCTGGGGTAGGAGCCATCCTGGCCTTTAGTGGGGGTGTCCAGATTGTGGTTAAAGGACAAACCCTCTGCGTGCGCGTCAATGGTGAACTACAGTATGAAAACACATACAAGAAAGGACGATAAAAGACCCACATGGATGTTAGGGATGGATCAGAATGATCTGACATTAATTATTAATGGAGCTGACTAGCAGGTTTCTAAACAATAATAAATAAATAAATAAATAAATAAATAAATAAAAACATCAATGAAATGCATAAAAATGTAACAATACAAAACATACATCAGTTTCAAAGAGCAATGACTCCAGACCCATCCTGAATGTAGAACACACACACGTGTGAGAGATCTCTGTGTTAGGAGCAAGATCAATAATATTTAAAATATTTTTTTTATAATTTCTATACGTAAATTTGAGATGAAAGTTTGGCACAGTGGGTAGCGCTGTTGCCTCACAGCTCCCAGGTCCCAGTTTGATTCTCGGGTTACTGTCTGTCTGTAGTTTTGCATGCTCACCCAGTGTCCGCCTGGGTTTCCTCAGTGTTTCCCACCGCCTCCCAAAAACATGCATGTAGGAGGATTGGCTATGCTAAATTGGCCCTAGGTGTAAATGTGTTTGTAGGGTGCCCATGAATGAATGAGTAAATTAATTAAATAATCAGAGTATTATTTTGTCTCAAAGGCAGCTTGTTCTTTCCATTTACATTTCTAGGTAATGCAGGACTATACACTCTCTAAGCACTTTATTAGGAACATCTGTATATATAAAGGTTCTGGTAACTCAAATAACTCTTTATATCAGTGGAGTGTAATAAAGCACCTCAGAATGCACAACATGAAAACCCTTTTGTGGATGGGCTACAACAACCGAAGACAGCCAAGGGCAGGAATCTGAGGCTACAGTGGGAACAGGCTCACTATTCTGATGTTAGATGTGCACATCAACTGAAGCTCTTGACCTGTATCTACATGATCTTTATGCATTGCACTGCTCCCACAAGATGAATGAGCAGGTGGTGTTCCTAATAAAGTGAATGGTGAATTTATGTTATTCATTTCAGGCAACACACCGTAGTTGTCAGTTTTGTAAATATAGAAATCAAATCATAAGAAGGCAGAACATGAAAAATTCAGACCTAGCTTACTGGTAGTCCCCGCCCCCACATTAAAACTAAAAAAAGTTTAAACCATAAAGCCATTCCCATTCATTTAGTCAAATAATGGTTGCTATAGTGCATTTGTCTCTTACCTGCTGAGAAAGGTTCTGGTTTTGCCTGCCAGTAAGTTGTAAGCCCAAATATGGATCCTCCAGAAGGGAGTTCAGTAATAAGGAATCCTAAAGCAAAAAAGGAGATATTAAATTAAAAATAAATACAATACACAAATACATGCTACATACTGGGCTCAGAGTTACCATACCAGAGAAACCATCAGAGTTATGAATGAAGGAGTAATGTCTGACACCTGTTAAGAGTGCCTGTATGTAACACTGATCTTGCTATCAGAGACCTTTAGAACAAAAGAAGCCAGGAAACAAGGCCTAAGACAGAGCTATAAATACAGTTGCAATCAAAATTATTCAACCCCCATTGCAAATGAGGTTTATTGTGAAAATGTAAAGACTTTCAGCTGTTTGCAATGAACAAGTAAAACAAAAGCAATTGAAATAGTTCAACACAACGAATGCTTCAGGTGATTTCCCCAAATTCAACTGAAAATGCAACTTATAATAACTTCAGTCTCAAAATGATTCAACGCCCTAAATAGAATCCCTCACAATAGCACCAATATGCAAAACAGGTGTTGTCTCAAGCAAACCATCAAGGGCTTCATTCGTTGCACCAGGTGTGCTTGAGCTGGAACACATGAAATACCTGAACTGGCTAGAGGCAGAAAATACATGAAATACCTGGACGGGGCAAAAAAAGGAAGCCATCAACAGCTGTAACCAGATTTCTGAGAAGGCAGGATGTAGCCAGACTTGGTGGCAACAGGCACTGAGGTTTCAGTGAGCACAGTAAGGCGTGTACTAAACACAGAAGGTTTCCATGCCAGAACTCGAAGACATACGCCACTACTGACCGAAAAGCACAAGAAAAGTCACTTCAAAATCATATAAATAAGCCACAGAAGTTTTGGGATTCTGTTCTGTGGAACGATGAAACAAAATTGGAACTTTTCGGCACGATGGATCAGCGGTATGTCTGGAGGAAGAAGAATGAAGAAAGAACACTCTGTCCACAGTCAAGCATGGTGGTGGCTCAGTGATGCTCTGGGGCTGCTTTGCATCCTCTGGCACTGGAAACCTGCAGCGTACGGAAGGCAAGATGGCTTCACTGAAGTATCAGGAAATCCTAGGAGAAAACGTCATGCTATATGTGAGGAAGCTGAAGCTTGGGTGTCATTGGACCTTCAAACAGGACAATGATCCCAAGCATACCTCAAATTCCACCAAGGCTTGTTTGGAGAGGTCCTGGAAGATTCTACAGGGCCATCACAGTCAGCTGACTTGAACCCCATAGAAAATCTCTGGTGGGATTTGAAGAAGGCGGTTGCAGCACACAAACCCAAGAATATTACTGAACTGGAGGCCATTTCTCATGAGGAATGGGCTAAGGTTCCTCAGGAACGCTGACAGAAGCTGGTGTCTGGCTACGCAACTCGTTTGCAGCAGGTCAAAACAACAAAAGGATGCTCTACTAAGTACTAAAGATGCTTACCATGAAGGGGTTGAATAATTTTGAAACTGGAGAAATCGTTATAAGTTGCATTTTCAGTTGAATTTGGGGAAACCACTTGAAGCATTCGTTGTGTTGAACTATTTCAATTGCTTTTGTTTGATTGTTCATTGTCTGTAAATGTTGACAATAAACCTGATTTGCAATGGGGGTTCAATAATTTTGACTGCAACTGTAGATAAAGCTACACACACAAAGTGCTCCTCTCAAATTCATATGCTAATTCAGAAGACTGTGTTCATCGACAAAGGTTCAGATGAAAGCGGTAACCCCGGATAGGTCCTGGGGTGAAGAATGTATTGCATTCTAACATCATAACAGTGCAGCTACAACATAACTACAGCACCAATAACACAAGGCAGCTTAAAGATGCAGCCTTAGTTTAGGCCTCTCTGAATCTAACCACATCCTTTTTCTGAATTTGTGGGTAGAGAACTGTAATTACAACAGTCTTTCCTCTCAGATAAACACCGCTCAAGCAGGAATGAGGCTGCTTTGCCTGATATATTTCACTGCATGAGAGCAGTGATTCACAAATTACTAACAGAAGCAAATTCCTAATCCGCCATGGCTGGACTAAGCAAACCAAAATCAACTCTATAACAACTGGCATCACTCTATGAATAAAACATTGCACGATTATTTCCTGTTTACTATCAACGATCAGTTTAAACGAGTCACCTGCTCCGAGTGTTGCAACTTGACACTGTGGTTACTACACAAGGGACAGACCTAATGGTTAATAGACTGCAAATATATAAACTAGTAAGACTGTATTCTCAAAGAAACTTACACGACACATTAAAACAGTACTAATTGTGTTTCACTGCACAACAGATTTTCTCCTCAACATACCAAGAAAGTATACAAAATATACTACAACACAAAATAGAGCATGGTGCAGAACTTTTTTGGTCTTACGGTGCACAGTCAGAAATCACAGAAGGAGAAGCTACTTACACTGTAAAGTCCAAGTTCGCTGGCGAGAGACTGGCTGATCTGCTGAAGTTGAGGAAGATTCTGGTTCTGTTCGTGTGTGTGTGTCTGTACATCAGGTTCCTGCGCTCTCTGCGAGTTCACTGGCCCTGGTGCGTCTGCTGCGCTGCTGTGGTTTTGGTTCGGCTGCGGCTGGAGATGGGAGCCCTGTTGTCGTTGGACGTGTTCAAATGGAAAGTTCTGCGTTTTATGCAGGTTGTGCATGTTTTGCATGTGCAGCTGCATGGACTGCGGGTGTTGTGTATGTGAGTGGGGTTGGCACTGGGGAGGCTGTGCTGTCTGCTGATGTTGCTGTAATTGTTGGTGCTGGCCCGACTGTGGTGAGGAGCAGCCTTTCTGTGCATCACTGCCCTGGGCTGGCTGAGACTGACCGAAAGGATAAGGTGGTAATCTCTGGTCCATCAGAAGCTTACTGGTATCTAGTGGCACACCCTGGACAGAGTTCAGGAAGAGCTTTCATCACTCAGACACACTGATAATTCAATACAAATGTTGGACCCAATAAACAATTTTAACATACAGCAATCAACAAAGCTGCTGAATTCTTAAATCTGATTGGTCAGAAGGTGTTTATTACTTTTCTATAACGGCATCGCTCAGACAGTGGTGCCAGCTGTAATTCAAATCACAGGGTCATATTAAGGCACTTGTTCTAACACATTATCATTTTGTTATCATGATCACTTCGATAGTAACACTCATTCAGAAGGATCTGTATGGTGGATAATATATTCTACATAATCTAGGGCTAATAATTAACAGATTTTTAAAATTAAAAACAACAAAAAAGTTATTTAAAGAACAATTTATGATTGTTGATATAGTGAACTTTCTGTAGAGAGACTTTAAGTAACTTTTATGGAAGGAGTCTCAGGTAGGGGTGTGTGATATGTATCATCTACGATATCTCCTCAACCACCACCAGTGTGTAGCATCCGCCTGGATGACGCGACAGCACCTATTGCGCGCCAGAACGCCCACCAGACACCAGTTATTAGTGGACAGGAGAGATGTAGGCAATTCAGAGATGGAGATTATTAGGGGAATTTCACCAGGCTCAGGGGTTTTACCCTTCCTCTTTTACGAGAAGTGCCCTGGGATTTTAACTGACCATAGAGAGTCAGGACCTCAGTTTAACGTCTCATCCGAAATAGGGTGCTGTTATTACAGTATAGTGTCCCTACACTGCATTAGGCCTTAGGCCTCATACAGACCACATGGTGAGCACCCCCTGCTGGCCTCAATAACACCACTTCCAGCAGCAACCTTAGTTTTCCCCAGGAGGTCTCCCATCCAGGTAGTGGCCAGGCTCAACCCTGCTTAACTTCAGTGGGAAACCAAGCAAGAGCTACAGGGAGATTTGGCTCAGGACGTGTGAGCTGACATCATAGAGTACGTCACTCACTAAGCAAAAACCAATTAATCCACCTTGAGTGTCCACGCTGTCACTGTGTGACATAGTCTAGTAGAATACAGCGTGCAAGTGAAGCTACTGTAGCTGGCGAAAATGCACAAAAGAAGATAAAAATGAGCAAACAAACTCATTTGTTCGCCGGGAGATAAAATACAGACACCACCAGCCTCACAATCCGTGTCATTAGATTTAATTGCGAGACTTGGGTCATCCTCGCTCGCATGCAGGTGCTTTCACTTTGATGTTGTGCAAAAGACACGTCTAAACCAACCAAAGTGCCAGCACAAAAACACACTCAGCAAACTTTAGCGGAATCGTTCTGCATAAAAGTGCCTTAAGAAAAGAAAAGCAACAGCCGGCAAGACAAACACTGGTGGATTTTGTATTGTTTTTACTTGAATGATTCAGTTTTAAGTAAATAAATAAGACCCGTTTTCCTTAAATATGTTGTTTCCATTAATATCATTAGTAAGCAGTAATTAATATCCTACTAACAAGAGTGAGCTAGTACAATATAAAACTTCTACAAACACATTTTGAAGGATGAAAAATATCGTCTACTTCTCGTTATTGACTGAAATCCCAGAAAATATCGAGACATAATTCTGTCAATATCACACACCCTAGTCTCGAGTTTCAGTGCTTTGTAACTGTCCTGTGGTTTCCCATCTTTAATTAAACTTTGTTTCATTCACAACCACTTTTTTGAACCGTTTTCCAAACTAAGTAACTAGTCAGCATTTTCACTGGTCAAAGCCACCACCAGGAATGTAGCTGTATGCATGTGCAAAGAGACATTCTACAAGCATATGCTAAAAGTTTGTGGTCAGCAGGCATCTCTTCGGTGACTGTGGGGGTTGTTTACCTGTGTAATTGAAGTCAATGTGGTTGAGATGGTGGGTGAGAACTGCTTGGAGTGGTGCCTGCGAGACTCCGGGCCCGGGGGCAGGTTAAGCGGTGAGAGCTGACCCCGCCTGCGGGGGGAGGAGCTTAACTGTGGCTGCACCTGGCCGGGTAACAGCGTAGGGTAGGAACTCAAACAGGGGCCTGACCCCACTGCACTATTCACCGACTGGAGGGACTGACCACTGAGAGAGGAGTTGCTTAGAGAGGAATGAAGGGACTGGTTGCTGATGGACGACTGCAAAGAAGGGGAGGAGCTAAGGGAGGACTGCAGGGAAGGATTGCTAAGTGATGACTGCAGTGAGGCAGAGCTAAGGGAGTTGGGGAAAGAGTGGCTGCTTAAAGATGACTGGATGTTAGGGTTGCTGAGAGAAGACTGGAGATTAGGGTTACTAAGTGTGCCCTGCAGAGAGGCCAGGAGACCTGCAAAAGTAAAAGAGATACAGAGCGCGTGTCAAAATTGCCTCGTCTTCTATAAAACGCGACTTCTATATGGTGCTTTTTGAATTACACAACCCATAATAAACAAGCAAGGGGAAAATAATAATCTACTAAATGTTAAAGGGAATCTCCAGCGTGTGTGCGCAAACCACACTGAAAGAGTGCAGCGAGGAGGCCGCATCCTGTGTGGTGATCAAAATCAGCCCAGAGGAGATAAAACACGCTGCTACTTCCGATTATATATACACCTACTACTGCCTTCACTGTCAGATAAACACTCTGCTGGGCCATGGACTTAAGTTACTAAGCCGCCTTCAGATTATCGAGCTGAACATGTCCAATGGAAATTGTCAAAGGACCACCCCCCCAATAACATCATAATGATCACAGTGTTGCCTTGACCTAATTAAATGATTAGCTACTTTTGCTTGTCATGAGGACACTCACCTGGAGAGTTGAAGGCATTTGTGGTATTGATGCCGAGCTGAGTGAGGGTGGAGGCTAGGTTGCCAGTGCTGTTGCCCCCGCTGAGGGAGGGGTAGCCAGGCTCATCTGGGTCGAGTGGCGTCGGCAGAGGCGAGGGGAAGTGCAGACTGGACAGATCAGGCAAAGAGCCTCCAGTATTCAAGGCAGACGGGACAAGAGGGGCGCTGGACTGCTGATCTGGTGAAGGGAATATACTAATAACCAAGAGAGAGAGGGTGATAGAGTAAGGTTGTATTCGGGAAGAAAGATTAGATAAGTTGTGTATAAAAGATAAGGCAAGGGATAAATTATGGAACAGAAATTAGTCTTTTCACTGACTTCAAACATATTGGAGAGTTTAAAAAAAAAAAAGTTCTTGAGACGTACTTGATTCCAGGGACTTCACAAGACTTTGGTCGGGAGGACAGCATGTGTAACTAGAGCACAGAAAGGCAAATAAATCAACTATGTTCAATGATACTGAGAATACAATTATTTTAACAAGATAATAGCCCCGAATACCTTCTTTGTGTCCCATGGTTTTAGAAGCTTGCCTTCATCTAATATACTCTCCTCTATGGGAGGGACTGGGTATGGAAACACTATGCAGAAACAGGGATGGTAATCAACATCTCAGTAGCCATTTTATTTTTAACCTAACAGCATGTTCTACTGGTATTATAAATTGCTAAAATTTTTCATGACCGCTGGGGTTATAAAAAAAAAAATTATAACTGACTTACTTCTCCTCCCTTCACCCTCAGTCAAACCTATAATATAGACAGAAGAAAGTGAAACAAAAAAAACAATGAAATACAGACTGAAAAAAAAAAAAATCAGACACACTGCAGGGGACCAGCTACAAGAATAAATAGCGTGTTAGCACCTGGAAAGAGCGCAATACTTACCGCTGCGTCTCACATGTGGGTGTAGGGTGTGTCCTGCACTGTACAGATCTCCTGTGGGAGGGTTCATCACACTGGTGTGCAGAGCAGAGTCTGAGTTCGTTCTACAGAGCAGAAGAGAACATGGTGAAAATGAAGTGAAGATGGCTAAACAACTTATGAGAAGGGTAGTAGTCTCAGGAGATGGGGACTGAAAAGACAAAGGAGCAAATGATTTCTCTTATTGCTCCTTCCTGCAAGTGGGAAAAAGCAGTTTTCACTGACACAGTCAGTGCAGAAGTAATAAAATACCCTCGAAATCACAATAACACACCAAATAAAACTATGAGGATTTCTCCACAGTAATGCATCTCCAACAAGTCATGCAGAACTGACTAAAATATAATAACCCCAGACTGTTTACTCCGGTCACTCAGTGCATGTGCAAAATATAAACAGCTCACACCTGCTCTCCAACATAAGCCTTTTACAAACTTACCGCCCTACTCCTAGTGCTGTCAGAACACCTCATCTTACGAGGTCAGAAAAAACGTCAAGAGCGGAAAGAACGGGAGAGTGGAAAAGACAGTCGGACACAGGGTCAAAGAAGAATGGAAAGTAATGGAAAGCAAATGAGATGTAGATAGACTGAGACAGACAGAGAGAGATAAATAGAGAGAGAGAGCGACAGAGAGAGAGAGAGAGAGAGAGAGAGAGAGAGAGAGTATTGGAGAGAGGCGAATTCACCTGTTGAGTGCTGTGTTGGGAAGACGGAACAATGGGTTCTTGTCCATGGAGAAATTACTGGACCAGTTCCTTTGTGATTGACAGAAAAATGCCCATTATTTCCAGCACCAAGGGGAAAAAAATGGAGCAGGCTTACGAAAGTACCGAAAGCAGCCAAAGAGAACAATCAGAAAGAGGGACACTGACAATATATACAGTGCATAGAGCCTTTCTCTTGCCCTATGACCCAAGCCAGTACTGAACAAGATATGTTCAAGAGAATTTACAGCAGAATATCAGGATATTCATCAACTAACAAACAGCCAATACAATTTTTTTTTTTCTTTTTAAACAGGCAAGCCAACGTGTCTCTATACTTACTTACTTCACAGGTTTCCACTGTGGGCGAGTGGGCATGATTTATATAGCTGATAATCAAAGTGGGAAGACTTCACTGACACAATGGAACATGTCTACACGTTCACGGATTCCTCTAGTCATAAATTGGTCAATCCACCAACAAAGATTTCAGAAATTATCAACTGATATTAGAAGTTCAACAAACCAGTTGGCAATATGTAACTGATTAAGTACTTCCTCGTTTAATTAGTAACAAGTGATCCATCTGAAAAGTCAGTATCCCACTCACTGAGACTGAATCTGTTCCATTTAATGAAGCCAGAAATGGAAAGAAATGAATAGTAGAAATGAAGATGATCCCAAGTCAGACAAATATATGTTTAAAAAATTTACAAAAAAAAGCTTAGAAAAGTTGCTAAGGTCAAAGAAAAAAAAGATGAAAGAAGATGCCTGAAAAGCAACTGAGGACAAAGCTGTGGAAGAGTGGTGACTGAAGCAGCACCTTTGGGTTAGTTCTGTCAGTGCTAGTGTTAGTGCTAGTGTTAGTGCATCACAAACCAAAAATCTGCATGCGCACACACGGACAGAGTTTAACTTTCAACCAGAAAACAAAATGCAAAGTAAAGTTAACATGCGCCACAAAGAGATCACAGTTAGATCTAATTAGTCAACATTACCTTCTCCAGCTCGGGTCAGGGGGTGGAGACAGGTATGCAGGGCTGCAGTGAGAGCTGTCCATCTGAGGTCAAAGGTCAAGGACACAACTGTAAACAAACCTCTTTTCAATAAGTAAACATCCCAGTAAAATCTTTTTTTAAAGGCAAATATATATATATATATATTATACATATATATTTTATCGCTTTTTCTGAGAGTGAAGCAGACCAGCAATTTCTCACAAATATTCTCATTTGCAAGAATAATCAGGAGTATTAGGTAGCTCTGCTTGTGATTTTACCCTAAAAAAAAAAGTTTTCATTATTTGAGAGCTGAGAGGATGTAAACTTTTAATAGGATTTCAGCCGAATATTTAATTGTAACGACTTAACACAAAACATAATCACCCATAGCAACATAGCTTGCTGTGCAAAGCAAAGAACCGATTTTTCACTGTTCTAATCGTACACTATCTGTTCTTAAGATATTACCTCATATGACATTATAGCAAATGTAGGTGTACTGAATGAAAAGATACATGTCTCCTGTACGGTCGGCTGGGGGAAGCGAAGCGTCTGTCTCTGGGGACTCTCTCCACCAGTCCATGGTGCCGCGTGGAGCGGTTGGATTCCAAGTTCGAGTGGAACGGGCCCTAAGGAAACGCACGCATACAGAGACTCATCACAACACAAACAAAATGTGCACAAGCTCATTCACAAGGACAAATAATGAGTCTTTGTGCATCTTGATGCCATTTTGTTGGGTAGACTGCCAAAACTGGTCCTTATATCCTAGGAAACTTGAGCAACAATTGGTTTTACTTGGCTACAGCAGCACTGCTTTTAAACATTCAGTCCTGAGGTGCCCGACATTCAGAATTTTCAAAGTTTGGTTATTCACTGGATTTAAAAAAAAATGGAAAAATGTCATTTTCACACATATAAACTGAGACTATTGACATTTTACACAATAAAACCCACAACACAGCAGTGACACTGCAAGTTAAATTATTTTATTGCTAAAAAAAGTTTGTAGATTACTTGTAGAGAATAAACTCCAGAATAGGTTATATTTTATACAGCACATTCCTTGCGGCTGAAGATATTCTAAATTACTAGTTCACACAGGAGCGTCTAAGTATTTATTTTGTTATAATAGACATTTAACATGCTTTGCTTGTGTGAAGTTTGAATCAAACGTGTATGGCTTAGCAACTTAATCAACCTGCCACAACGGCTGGCACATCAGAACACTAGCTCCTGGCACAGCATAAATAACTGGACGCACATTGGCACTACGACAGCTGATCCGGTATACTGGCTGTAATTCTTCTTAAGGTATGGATTTTTGTCAATAATGTTATACCGTTATAGAAACATATTTACATGAGAAAACAACGTATAAACACATAATCTACATGGAATTCCAGGGTGACCAAAATATACCAGAAAATATACCTTTTCCAGATTAGACCAGATTTTCTGGTCCTTGCGAAACTGAAGAGACATCACATCATATGGTGCTATATGCTGATACCAAGATCATTTTCTACTACCGGATGTCCAAAAAGTCTCCATACATAGGAGAAATTAACACACTTTTTTAAAAACCAAAATGTAGCTTTATTTACTAAACATCCTGTACATGATTGCCATTTCTTTGTAAACACGGGAGTCATCTTTCCCACTCATGATAAACTCGTGTTACAACATCTAGCGTTAAGCACGTAACTTCGAATGTGATCTTTGTGCTGCATCTTTTCCTGGTGCACCAATATGTTCTTTTGTCAAAGGCATTCTTAAAAGGCTTTTATATATACATAAAGTACATTTTGCGTTAATTTCCCCAATGTATTGAGACTTCAGGGACACCCTGTATAGCGCCATATAAACTTCCGCCCATAGCACCAACTACCAAGAGACACAGTGACATACCTGGAGGTCGGCTGCGTTCCTGCCGATCTGATTGACGTTTGGCAGAGAGCCTCCATAGTAAGGGCCCTGTGTTCTAGCCAGTCGCACCTTCTGAGCCTGAATCTTAAAAAAATTAAAAAATAAAAAAATCATAAATCAAGAAACAAAACACTAAACACTTCCATGTAGCAAATGCTCATTACAAACTGCCGACATTGGAGACTCCTACCATAAATTTTAAATGTCTCCTTGCAGACAGCTTCACCATATCAATCTGTTTTCGTTGTTAAATAACACGATTCTTATTAGGCTAAGATTATTTGAGGCATCCACATTACGAGTCCCTGTGAATGAGCTGTTACTATAGAAATGCTAAAGTGTACCAACAGAGCTGGTAGAGGAAATGAAATGTTGGAGAAAAAGAACTGCGAATTCGACAGTGCAGTGGTGTAACTTCTAATAATTAGCATATTTTTTGTATCAGACAAGCAGTTAAGCCTGTTACGTGAAAGAATAAGAGATAGATTATTATGAGACATGCCATGTTGCTGTATTTCATATTGGAAACGGCAGTGAAGGATAAGAAGATGAAGAATGATTCAGATAATACACTAATACTGTGGAATATGGTCATAATTTCTCTGTTAGTGTTTCCATTTATTCGTGGCGAAATCGGCTGCTGTCATCTCGAGCAAGCTGAAATGAGTGTTATTGTGTTAGTGCTGTTCCTCCGCCTCACTGTTCTAACCCACTCCAAACAGTACAATCAAGCTTTTGTTTCTGTACACATAGACCAAAAGCAATTCACATTCCACGTCTTTTAAAGGCTTAAAATTGGCACATGAATGACAGCGACAATATTGTTTTGTGCTGGAGCCTGCGTGGCACTCCACCAACGTTTATTAATGAAAGGAAACGAGAATAAAAGGCAGAGTGCCATCCATGGGCAGGGCCATACATGATACAAGGTCACGGTCAAGGTCAGCTCACAGAGACAAATGTGTCTAATCAACTGTGTATATGGCAGGACATACAGAATGTAATAAATACATTATTCTGCCATGACCTGGTTAATGAGTTTTTCTGAACAATCATTTACAGACTAAACAATGATCTAAGAGGCTTTTCTGTTTGAGGGCCTTTGAGGCACTGTGTTTTATCATTTTTAAATCAGCAGAAGGTTTGTGTATTTATTGGTTTCAAAGATGCTGATTTTGAGCTCAGATTCTTAAACAGTATCTGTGATTTAGCTCAAAAGCTTGAATGAGGAAAAAGACGGCCTTAATCACCAGTGTCTCACTGCAGTGCTAAAAACACATCTCCAGGTCTTCCCTGCTCAGATCCAGCTACAGATGAAGTCCATACTGGATCAAACCATTTTATTCATGGCTTCAGCCCACCCAACACCACTATCCACATCCTCTACTGCAAAAAACACCTAATAGTAAGAGTTCTGAGTTTAGAAGGGCCAGGATTATAAATATTAGAACATTTGGCTACAGCTACGTGACTTTACAAGCAGTTGGACTACAGTGGATTACAAAAAACTGAAACAATCAACACAGACATACAAAAATCCACCTACGAGTTCTGTGAAAAAGTCAACATTTTAATAGCATAAAGGTCTATATTGCATCTATTTGCAATACCATAAACAGAATAAAATGGTAAACATAGCCTCTTATGAAAAAAGCCAGCATTTAGAATCTTACTAGCAGCAAACTTTACTTCATTAACCTTTAGTAAGCGCTTTATCCTGGTCAGAGTGAACGTGGACCCAGAGTCTATCCCAGGAACACTAGGCAAGTGTTATTCCATATTTAACTAACACTCCACTGCTAAAGATGAGCAACTATCGAACATGGATTTAACCAAACAGAACACCACAGCTGTGAGGAAATCCCAACAGATTCAGAAAACTAATACTCCAAGTATACAGTACAGTAGACCGAACAAAGTCAACTTTCATAATACTGACATTGTTACAATGTTTAAGGTGTTTTTTTATACACCTAATGCAAATTTATTGAAACAGGTGTTTCCTAAACTAGAATGAAACTCATGTCCCTTGGTGTTTGGTTCGGGCGCAAAACGTCATCATTTTTAAAAGTGGGCCACACTCGCAAAAAGGCTAAGAACCGCTGCTCTATACCAAGGGGCTCCTGAGACAGATTACAACAGATTACATCATCAGGAGATTGCAAGTTCGAATCCAGACAATGTTACAGTTATTCGACGCCAATAGTCCTCAAGAGCAGAACTGGCTGTGCTCTCTGGGTGGGAAGGATGCTGTTACTCTCTCTTCTTTTCAACCACAGTGGTACTCGCCAATCATAGGCTTCTGTGAGCTCATGTATGCGTAAGAGGGCAGATAGCGCTTTAATCCGAGTGTGTTACACAGCAGTTCAAAAAGCTGTAGAGATTGGTTTTGTAAGTCTTGGAGGAAGCATGTGTTGGTCTCCATCCTCCCCAGTTGGAAGCTGCCGTATGTTAGGGGAGAGCTGGCTGGCGGGTTGAAATTGGCCAAGACCAAATTAAGGAGAAAACTCTTAAGTACTGCATACTATAACAGTTGCATAAAACTGACAAAAGTAATTAATCAACTGACATGTCAATTCACCTTGACATGCCCACCTATGATATTTTTACCACATTACCCACCCTATTTTGTTTGGAGCGACAAACAAATTTAGCGAATATCCCCATGAAGAAAGCAATTAATTATAGAGCTCTGCTGTGCTCTGAAAACAACGAGATCAATACTATATCAGTGTGTAACTACACAGCAGAACAGACTTCTATTACTTTACCCAAATGCCAGTAATTAAACAACTCTAAGGTCCAAAGAGCACATGGCCATTCTCTACCTTGACCGCCTGTTCGAAACCAAACAAACTGCTCTCCACATGTGCTACTGGCACAAAAACCAACAGCAAAACATATAGCCAGGTCAACTCAACACAGGGGCCAGGGACAGCTGTAGTTGGACCAGCTGGAATTACAAGACAGCTCCATAAGAAATGTGACATGAAACAGTAGGGCAGTGAATAAACAAAGTATTCTTTTTCTGGTTATTTTCTAAGCATCTATACTGTACAAATGATTTAGTATAAATCTGCAAGTTGCACAATCCTGACATCTTTGTAGCTTAGGATTTTAAATTCAATTAACAGTGTATAAAAAGTGTGCTTTATAAACAGTTTATGCTTCACTCAGGCGTGAGTAAAACAAGACGAAGTGTAAAACATTGGCAGAGCAATGCTTGGGCTCGAGTTTTACACAGCACTAATGTGCCTCCGACAGCCAGCGTGGATTGAAATGCTTGTTAAAAAGAAGTGTAACTACACTTTCGAAACTTGGCCGGCGTGAACTGGCCTCAAGACTGAGACAAATATCTGAAATATAAACGCCAGTTCAATGTTACAATCACATCAGTCGCATCAAGGCTTTCAATGCTATAATCTGACTGTATTGCATTAGTTATCCATCTTTCCTGTAGGAAAATTGCATAAACTCCAATAATCCTTGTTGGGAAACAGCACAAGGGCTTCATTAGGAGGACAATACATCACTAGGCATATTTCAGCAAGCACGAGTGATTCTGATGAACATTCACAGAGCATTCGATACCGCTCCACACCACAATACCACAATTCAATACCACGATGAACAGCTGAACTAGATAACAAGTCGCATTTAATCACTTTATTTATTCATGAAGGCAAAAACCTCTGAAACTGCATTCAAATTACAAAATCTGTTTCTGGCCTGGTGCCACAAACTCCATTCAGAGGCCCATAAATGAGTTTAGTTACTACAGTACTATGCAGCCACAGACCGCAGTACACATCCAGACTCTAGCACTAAATCATCATTTACTGTCAAATATAAACTTGTAACTGTTTGTGGATTTTATTTTAATGGGGGGGGGGGGGGGGGTTTGCCATGTAATACCAATTAATGGGTATCATTATTATTATTATTATTACTACAGTGTTTCCCATACATGGGCTCTACTTGGGCAGCCCGTCCAGGTCGATTAAGACTTGCGCAGGTAGATAAAATCCGAATTCCAATTTTTTTTTTTCAAATCGCAATTGTCAGTTCATAATGAATACAAACCAGCGGACCTTGAAAACCCCAACCATGTTTTAAACGTTAACACTACACATATTATTTTAACTTACGAGGTTACAGTAACGTTAGTTGGTCTGGCTAGCTAGCTGTCTAATGGGAGAGCTAGTCTCAACACCGAACTGAACACTCAGTGCAAAGTGACGCAGCTCTAACCTTATCGATAAGTTAAGACAACAGCTTAGTAACGTTACGGAGAGCATACAACTACTGACTTTTGTGTACGTTTTATTTCTCCCATTCACTGGCTTTCTTGTCTCTCATCAGTCGCCGTCTAGCTTGCCCGACCATTGCTGCTCTCTCTCTCATCATTTTAAAAATTAGTCGAGAAGCCGACAACAAGCCTGACTTTATTTTTAACATTATCAAATGAAGGGAGATGTCCTCCATTCGTCCTAGTAACATCTTTGTACTCATGGCAGGGTTGTACAGCTCTGATCAGTCTGACTGCTAAACTCTGCTGTGACTGCTGCTGCGGACGGTCATGGAGCAGACACTTGGTTTATAGTTGTAGCGTCCATCGTCTGACTAAGTATTGATAACACGTTTATCAATAAGTATACCCCCTATAAACAGGCGTTGGAAAAAAAATTTCCAAGCCAAGGGAAATTTTAATATTCCAGCAAGCAATGCCAACTGTGCAAATAGGCACATTTGAAAATGTATCCCATAATGTAAATAGTTATTTATTTTGACATGTTCATCAAAAATCAGTCTGTTTTGTTCTTTAATATATTTTGGAAAATGTATTTTAATATGTAGTTGTTTATTTCTTAATATAGTTATTTATTTTTAGTAGTTATTCATGTGAAATAAACAGTTCATTCATAAACCTTTGTTTGACTAGTTTATTACTGAACCCACCACCAAAAGAAAATTCTCAATTCCTGTGGGAAACATTGGATTATTATTACTGATTAAATTATTAATGTTAGGAGTACATTCATGACTTCATCACTACATGATCCTAACGACGATGTGAAAAAGTGTAAATGTTGGAATCGTAAAGTCTTGTATAAAAAAACTTAAAAAAAAAAAAAACACTACGATGCTATATACAACAAGCGGATGTCAGAATCTAAACACCAGGACATGGTTTAATGCAACCTCCACTTGAAGACAAGCACAGAGAACTGACTACACATTAATGAAACCACATATGGAAAAAACTGATTAATTCCCAGTTCATGCTGTTGTGAGAAATCATATACACACATTCATCTATTTACTTTACCAGCTGAGGACACCGTTCACTGGTCTCACACCTCACTAACCAAACCCGAAAGGGCTTGTGATTCTATATGGTGATGTTTTTCCAACTGAAACAGGAAGTAAGGGTGGCAACAAGTTGATCTGCTTCATGCTCGATGAACACCACACCACTGCTGAATCTACACAAAATCCTGACAGTACCTTAGCAGCTTAACATGGGAAACAGTGAAGAGTTTAGCGAGAGCCTTTTTTCCAATCTGTGGAGGATATCTCTCACTGGCTTCTTCACCAACACCTGACCTTTTTAAATCGACTTTTACAAGGACAATATCCTAGACAACAAAACGGCATGTTTTCGGGTGTTATGTCATATGTTTGAGCTGAGGTTGAGCGTCGGTGACACTAATGGTGATGAAGAGCTTCAGCATCACCGAGAGATATCTGACATGTCTGAATGCAAGACTTAAAGTTACATATTTATTATTAGAAGTCTGCAAAACCGATCAGACCGCACGATAGTTTTTCCCGGTTGTGTCCATCGTGGGAGCGGCTGAGAAGACTGCGCTGTAATTATACAGTACGAGAGAGGCTTCTAGAGGTGAAATAAAAACGATCACTGACAAATTTTGTTGTGTTATTTGAAGTGTTTTTGATTTATTTTGGATAAGTCTATTTTTATTTGGAGTGTTACTTTTTGGTTCAGTTCGGATGCATATACTTTGTTTACTTTAATATCTATTAATAGATCATTGATATTAATGTTTATATATTCATTAGGGATGCACCGATGTATCGGCCGATAATCGGTGTCGGCTGATAAAGGCTGTTTTTTCCCGCTATCGATTAATCGGCTGATAGTTTAAAAACATCCAATGATCAGGGCCGATTATATCCTGTAAATCAAAATGGGTGGGAAAACACATCGATTTCGTGCTGTGTAAAGATGTCTCGTGTGGAATGACGACAAAACTGCAGTTTGTAAACTCTAATTTCTGCACCGCTAAAATTTCATGCTGCAGCAGTGAAGCGGCGTGGAGTCTAATCCCCGCTACTCGCGTGCTCTTCCCGCGCTAAATTAAAGGGCCAGTACACCATTGAAAGACTTAAATGAAAATGAGTGGCAAAAAAGTAGTATGTGTGTGTGTGTGTGTGTGTGTATTTTATATATTATATATATATATATATATATATATATATATATATATAGATAGATAGATAGATAGAGCACAGAAAAATATATTTCTAGAGTAGTATATTTCATATACAGTTAATGTTAATATGAGTTAATATAATAATAAAAAAAGTTTATTATATATTACCAGTTTGATGTTAATGATGACGTAGAAATTCTTTTGTTTGTGGTGAGTGAATGTGAGACTAACAGGAGGTTTTTAGGATTCAGTCAATGTTAATATGAATTAATAACATTCAATAAGTTAAGAAATCTTACTTTAATCTTCAGAATTTAGTTCATGTGTTAATGTTAGAGTAATGTGTTTTCTGTTTATGAGACCAGTTACTGTGAAACAACTTGTTGAAATTGAGAGAATAAAGTTTTTATTTGCATTTCCTTCAGAATTGTGGAATTAATTATTATTAATTTAAAAGAAGGTATAAAAGGCAGAACTATCGGTTATCGGTATCGGCCGATATCACTCTGAATAATCGGTTATTGTTATCGGCTGAGAAATTTAGTATCGGTGCATCTCTAATATTTATTTTACTTTAAAAATCACAGTACATTTCCATGGTACGGTCAGTACTAATTAATTTTTGTAAAACGTGCAGCTATATTTTACTCAGTGTGTTATGTTTTCATTCAGTATTAATTTAAAAAACTATCGGTTGATTAATCGGTTATTGGCAGGTACCACACAATTTACGCATGTCTCTGTATTGGTAAAATCTACAAGCAGTCGACCTCCAAAAATTATTTGTGTCAGGGTTAGTTCAAAACTTTACTCAGCGCTAGGGATGTCAGGATACCAAAAATCTAGTAGTCAGTACCGATACCACCAAAAGTACACGATATTCGATACCATGGTGTGGTATAAAAAAACAAATAATTTTTAAAAAATTTAATTAAAAACTCCTGGAAGACATCCTCCTCTGGCTGATACTGGCAAAAAGGGGGGGGGGTATTTTAGTTATCTTAGATATTTTAGTTGTCTGACAATGACTTATAACAAGTGCACAGGTGCACCCCCCCCACCCACCCACCCCTTATACTCTGAATGCAAGCATTAGTTTAAATTCACTAATATGGTGGCAGGGCAAAAAGATGTATTAAAAGCATGAACATTTGAATAATTATTAGTGACATTAGGCTACATTTAGCTGACAGGACACGGGCTGAATGGCGATGCATGGTGGCCCATTAGGAGGTAGTTTATAACACTGAAATGTGTTAGCGTCGTTAACAAATAACTGGCTATCGCAAACATTGCATTGAGCATAACGTTAGCTGGTTTCACGACCACAATGCCAGATGCCTCAAACAAACATAATATAGGACCGTCTTTCAGGTGCTTCGCCAAATTCCAGGTGTTTCCTCGCTTTGTTTGAAATGAACGATAGCATCGGTATCACACTGGCAACCGATGCTAGCTTTCCTCTCAACGAGTCGGGGTGGAGCTAAACTTGTTAAGCTAAGCTAATCTGCTGTAGTTTTCCCCGTGTGCTTGTAGGCAATCTTCTTCTTCACCACTTGTGGACCGACTAAAACACTTGTGCGTATTCGCTGCCCCCATCAGGTCCGGAAGAACGGCAACCTCGGTACCTTAATTACCAACAGTACCTGCGATACTGCAGAAAAACAAGTACCGTCAGGTTTTAAGAATGTTGGTACCAAAGTATCGGTTCTCGTGACATCCCTACTCAGCGCTGTGTTCCAGGTGTTTGTATTAGCATCTGGTATCTCTGATTAAGGGCTAAAACATAAAAAAATGTAAATAAATACAACTGTTAATGTAATCAATTTTTCTTCATTTTACGCTACTTGATATGATATTACTCTTACTTATGGAGAAGCCCCGATGGTTTTTAAAGATGGAATCACATAACCTGTGACATAACCGCTAAGTCACACAATGTTTCTCCTCTTTGAAATGAATAAACCGTGTTTTTTTTCCTCCACCAAGTCATGACTTTAAAAAAAGGGAATAGTGTGCGGAAAGAAACAGCCAAAAAAAAACACCACCACCTAACCATGTTTGTAGCTAATATAGAGCATGGTCTGCCCCTGGGGGGGCGGGACATACGTTTCAGAGACTATTTAATTGGACGGACACAAAACGAGTACAGGATGAGTCATGGGGGGAAAATGATTTGCTGGAAGTGCACAAAAGATCAAATTAAAACGAGAACATCTCCTAAACTTGTGTGAACTTTTCTACATATACTGTCGTGTTGGTGTCCATAAAGTTAAGTTATAGGTCCAGAAATTTCTAAAGTATCCATTTTTATTCCAGGAGCATTGAAATAGTTAAAGATGTGCGCGTGTTGTGAGAGCGGTGAAGCGATAAATCACAGCGCGCATCATCACACACGGAGCTGCTCGGCTCCCACTGCTGCAGTCGGCTAGCATGTTTATTAGCCAGCCGAGTTATCGCGCCACGTTTACGGTGTAAAAAGTTACAGTCAGCTAACGTTACCTTACACATTCGCACAGCTGCTAACCCACTGTTTTCATCGTTATAGTAAATACATATTCATTTACAAACATTATTCCTCTCAACTCTGTCATGAAGCAACGCCGCGAGCTACTTACTATTAGCCGACATGCTAACCAAACAGCCAGCTCGCTAACGTCAGCTTCCTGCTTCTGCGCTAGCGAGTCCGTACAATGTTTATAACGCGAAATGACTTCTTGTTTTTACTAATGATTCATTCCCAAGTCATTAAGACGTTATTAGGATTATTTGTTCAATCTCAGCTGATTCAGGTTTTAACCTTCAAGGCAAAAAATAACATGTTAAAATGTCTTATCTATCTACCCCAACTAGCCACATCACAACATAGTTAATCACTAGCTAGCTGCTAGCTGTGTAGTTAGCATACCTGTGTGTGCGTTCAAGTGCAAGTTTGTTCCAGTAAACAGCACCACTACGCTTCTCACACAGAACACCATTCGTGGTGTATGTTAGTAGATAAGTTATAACACAAATAAGGTAAAAAAAAAGATGAGTTCGTATCTTATAGCTTGTTACTTGGCAGGCCTTTGCTACGAGGTTGGCTTCCCCTGATATTGCTGCTTCTTACCCTGGTGGAGGTGATGTCCATCATGACCTCCTGGAAGGCAGCAGTCTCCTCGGCCTGGCGCTGAGTGTGTAAGGCGATTTTCTCGCTGAACTTTCGAGGGTTGGAGGCTCCGGATCCCGGAGCGCCACCGGCTCCAGGTCCGGGTCCGCAAGCTCCAGCACCCGCGGCGGACATCTTCTACAAGCCGCTGTGTTCAGCACACATCCAGACCGAGCGCTCAACCTACTGAGGGAAGAGGAGGGCTTTCGCAAGGGAGTGGGGAGTGACGAAGAGCCACCGAGGGCGCGATCAACACACACGCTTTTACTTAAGGATGCTCATAAATACTGCACATACTTCTCCTTACATCATCGTGCGTAAGAAGCGACAGTACAATGCAGGGAGTGCCTCCGAGCTCAGACACACAGCACGCTCCGGTTATCGGCTTCACTACACAAACACAGGAAAATAAACATCACACACAGGACTGGCCAATATGACCATATCATATCAGTATCCTGATAAACCATGTCACAGTACACTTCCTAGATATCGTGGTAGCTTTTCTTTATTGTTAAAAAAAAAAATCATAAATCACAAACAAACTTACTGAAAGTAGAATTTTTCTTCACCTTTTCAGTGTTGAATACTGTTTATTTTACAAATTAATTCAGCATTAATTTAATTAATAAATAAACGTTATTTCTGTAATCATTAAATAAAGTTTAACTATTTTTTCATCTTTCTGTTTTTTTTTTTTTAAATGGCCAAACCTATACAATATACTACACCGACCAGCCATAACAATAAAACCACTGACAGGTGACGTGAATAACATTGATTATCTCATAACAGTGACACCTGTCGAGGGGTGAGATATATTAGGCAGCAAGTGAACAGTCAGTTCTCGTCAGTGAGACGCCCTGGGCAATGTTCTGCTGGGAAACTTTGGGTCCTGGCGTTCATGTGGGTGTTACTTTGACACGTACCACTTACTTAAACATTGTTGCAGACCAAGTACATCTCTTCTTGGCAACAATATTCCCTAACGAACAGTGGACTTTTCAGCAGAATAAATTGCCCTGCCACATAAAAATTGTTCAGGAATGGTTTGAGGAACATGACAAAGAGTTCAAGGTGTTGACTTGGCCTCCAAATTCCCCAGATCTCAAGCCAGTTGAGCATCTGTGGGATGTGCTGCACAAACAAGTCTAGTCCATGGAGGCCCCACCTCACAACTTACAGGACTTAAAGGATCTTAGTACCAGCTACCACAACACACCTTCAGAGGTCTTGTTGAGTCCATGCCTTGATGAGTCATAGCTGTTTTGGTGGCACAAGGAGGACCTACACAACATTAGGCAGGTGGTTTTAATGTTATGGCTGATCTGTGCCTTTAGGAAGTGTGATATATTTGTTAGATCACCCACCTCAATTACACATAAGAATGACATTTTTCCTCTACTCCCAAACAAAAATTCTTATAAGAACTTTTTAAAATAATATTTTCTCAAAAAAATGTATCCTCATTTAGTACAAATTCAACAAATACTAATGTTTGAAAAAAAAAACATTCATTCATTCATTCATGTACAGTAACTGCACTTCAGGCTCAAGGTGGATTTGGAGAATCCTGGGAATACACCCTGGATGAGATGCCAGTCCATTCCAGCACACAGTGCACACACTTTCTCAAATCAAGTCACCAATCCACCAGCAGACTGGTGGATTATTGTGTGAGGAAACTGAATAAACTGGAGGAAACCTGCACAGACACAGGGAGAACATATGAAACTCAGCACAGACAATATCCTATATTCTGGCTTAAACTGTGACCCTGGAGCTGAGGCAACAATTCTACCTGTACCATCCCTCTTTGGATAAACAATTTTTAAAACAATTTCAGTAACCATTTTCTGTTTCATTGGGGGTCAGACACACACTATATAACCAAACGGATGTAAAGAGCCTTCCTAATGACTCAGTTCAGGCGTTTCAGCCACAGTTTGGGAAATTTCTGCTCTGCTAGAGCTGCCCCAGGGAACTATAACTGTAAGTGTAGGTGTAAGTGTAGGTGTAAGTGTGAAATGGAAGAGTCTTGGAGCAACAAAAGCTCAGCTATGAAGCAGTAGACCACACAAACTCACAGAGTTGGGCTGCTGAGTGCAGCACATAGCGCATAAAAGTCTCCTATCTTCTGTTGCATCACTCACTGCAGAGTTCCAAACTGCCTCTGGAAGCAACATCAGCACAAGAACTGTGCATCAGGAGCTTCATGAAGCGAGTCTCCATGGCTCAGCAGCTGCACATAAGCCTAAGATCACTATGAGCAATGCCAAGTGTTGGCTGAAGTGGTGTATAAACACAACGCCACTGGACTCTGGAACAGTGGCAACGTGTTCTCTGGAGTGAGGAATCATGCTTCATTATCTGGAAGTCTGATGGGTTTGGTGGATGCCAGGAGAACGGTACCCACCAGAATGCATATTGCCGTGGTGGCCTGGGATTGTTTTCAGGGTTTAGGCTAGGCCCCTTAGAAGGGTAAAGTTAATCCTACAGCATACAAATACATTTTAGACAGTTTCATAATTCCAGCTTTGTGGCAAAATTTTTTAAAAGGCTCTTTCCTGTTCCAGCATGACTGTGCTTCTGTGTACAAAGCAAGGTCCATAAAGACATAGGTTGAAGAATTGGTGTGGAGGAACTGCAGTGTCCTGCATGGAATGACTGTGCCTGACCTTACAAATGCTCTTTTGACTGAATGGGCACAAATTCCCACAGACACACTCCAAAGTCTTGTAGAAAGCCCTCCCAGAAGAGTGGAAGCTCAAAGGAAGACCAACTTCATATTAATGCCCATGGTTATGAGCTTGTCCAACTAGATCATATAGGTGTGATGGTTAGATGTTCACATACTTTTGGCCATATAGTGTATGTTAACAATCACAATGAAGGTAAAAACCAATAAGCTTTTAACACAAAAGATATTGACCTCCACAATGAAGGTAATATATATCATAAACTACCATTATACATAGTCAAGGCCATAATAAAAAGATCTGAAACAGTTGAAAATTTGCCAGAATGTGGAGTTAAATTCTCAAACATTTTCAAACAGTGACAATCCTTGGTGTGCTCGTTCTTAGTTCAGTTGCATGGCAAACTTTGTGGTCAGTCACGAGTGCTTTTAGTTTTGATGTGCTGTAAAAGGGTTTTTACTGATATGGTGTTAGCTAAAAGTAAGCTTGTTTGTTCATGTTCTGTTAATCATGTTAAACTAGAAAACTGCTCAGAAAGCTACCTAGCCAAATAAGAAATATAAACCATAAATGCTATTTGCTAGCATTAGCTCGCTAGCTATCTGGCTAGTTAATGTTAGTTAACAACTTTACCTGGATCTTTAACTAGCTGACAGTCTACATAGTTTGGATGAGATATTCACAAACCAAACCTTAGACTCCACTTATAAAAGCTGTTGGAAAGGCTGTACAAAATGAACCCTTCTTCAGAAGAGCCCACAAATGGCAGCTCCTGAATGTCAAGTGTTACGAAAATTATAATCAGAATTGTTTGTCATGGTCAGATTAGATCAAGATTATCATCAAAAAATATTTTGGCTATTGAACAGCATCAGCATGTAGATGGTTTGTTGTGACTAGTAGTGTGTAAAGTCATAGATCAAAGCACACAGAGTGACATATTTAACCATCACAAGCCATCCAATCAGTAACACAATCTGACACAAACAGGAAACACTACATCCAGGGTTATAACACACTGTAAGAGGTTAGTGACGTTTTCATTTTAACATATTTACTTAAAGGAGTGCACGGTGGCTTAGTGGTTAGCACGTTCGCCTCACACCTCCAGGGTCCGGGGTCTGAGTCCCGCCGTGGCCCTGTGTGTGCGGAGTTTGCATGTTCTCCCCGTGCTGCGGGGGTTTCCTCCGGGTACTCCGGGTACTCCGGTTTCCTCCCCCAGTCCGAAGACATGCATGGTAGGCTGATTGGCATGTCCAAAGTGTCCGTAGTGTATGAATGGGTGTGTGTGTGTGTGTGTGTGTGTGTGATTGTGCCTTGCGATGGACTGGCACCCTGGCCAGGGTGTACCCAGCCTCGTACCCGATGCTCCCTGGGATAGGCTCCAGGTTCCCCGTGACCCTGAAAAGGATAAGCGGTATAGAAGATGGATGGATGGATGGATGATTGCTGACAATTTATTATAATATTTATTATATTATATACAATATGGCTAGATATTTTAAAAACATACAACATATCTACTGTAGTAATCAGGGTTAGGAATAAATATTGAGTTTTAATTACTGAGTTTTATTTTTCAGAAGTATAGTATATCTTTTCATTGTTATGCTGAGTCTTAATTTTATTTCCCAGTGAGCATAGACAAAAATAATTCAATTGATCATGTCCTAAAATGTTTAGAAGATGTTAAACATTGGCTGGCAAACAACTTTTTACAAATAAACGAAAGCAAAACTGAAGTTCTGATTTTAGGTTCCTCCATGTCCTCCTTACCTGGTCCTCTCTTGTCAAATGTACAATATCATGTAAGAAGTCTTGGAGTGATTTTAGATTCATCATTACATTTCAACAAGCAAATTAGTGCTGTTAAGGGTAGCTTTTTCCATTGAGAGCTGTCGCTAAAGTCAAATGTTTTTTTTCTAGCAAAGACCTGAAAATTGTGATTCACTCGTGATTTCATCTTGCTTAGACTACTGTAATTCATTGTACATTGGTCTTCCTCAAACTGCGTTATCCCTCTTACAACTAGTTCAAAATGCAGCAGCTAGGCTTTTAACAGTGTCTAGAAAGAGGGATCACATTACCCTCGTATTAGCGTCTCTGCATTGGCTTCCTGTGAAATTCATGGTAGATTTTAAAATTCTGCTCTATGTCTATAAGTCACTCTCTGGTCTCACACCCGAACATATCAGTGATCTTCATCCTTACTTCCCCACTAGAGCGCTCAGGTCGTCTGATCAACTTCTTTTGAGAGTTCCTCATGGTCGCTATAAAACCAACGGCGATCGTGCCTTTTCTGTTGTAGGTCCTAAACTCTGGAACAGTGAGGTCAGCTTCCATGTGAGGTCAGCTTTTTCAATAGCCACTTTTAAATCTTCATTGAAAATGCATTTTTATTCTCTAGCTTTTGGATAGGTCTTTTAATAGGTTGAAATATGTAAATACTTAATGTTGTATTTAAAGGTATCTATTTATTAATAATTATTATTATTGTCACTATATTTTTAAACATAACTGTGATGGCTTATTTGGTTGATTGATTTGTAAAGCACTTTGGGTCAACTTCTGTTGTTTTCAGTGTGCTCTATAAATAAATGTTGACTTGACTTGAGGTTGAATTATGGGTGTAATAATGGAAGCTCATATCATTAAAATCATTTGTATTTTTACACTGTCATATATATATATTTTTTTTTGCATATGGTCATTTTATGACAGTAGACTGATATTGCTTGAATGATATCTTGCTCATGTTGCCTGTGGTATGATGCACTTTCTGTTCACGTGACCGTAACTGGTGTACTAAATGCTCAGGAGATTCTGCCAGGCCGCACTAAATCCATTATGGCAGGATCTCTGATCTTCGTCTTTCACTTACTAACCCATCCATTTACCAGTCACTTACCATAACAAAAATTAGTTTGGATTCTGTTGCGTTACTCTGTGATTAACATCAGTTTTCAGGAAAAAGCATAAAAATGGTCTGAAGCTAACACTTTATGTAATTATTACTATTATTATATAAACAACATTATTATTATTCTCATTTAAATACAGTGGTTTTAATAGTGTTGACTTAATTAATACATTCATTATATTTCTAATGAAAAATTTATTTATTGGAAGTGCTTCTTCTTTCTCCTTTTCATATTCTTATTCTTAGGTCCAGGGAAATGCTGAAAGAGGAAAAGTAGGCATGCACTGATTATTGTATTATATTATTATATTTCTATTATATATTATGATTATGGCCAAACTTTTTATCACAGTTGATGATATTATCACAATATTGTACTCTCATTGCAAGTGTCTAAGTAGTCTAAATAATTATTACAACATTAAAAAATATCGTCATTCCTCATGTGTTCTGTTGAGCAGCGAGACACATTCTGTCCCCCAGGAAGACATTGTAAGCTCTTTATTTTGGACACTTGTGATGGAGTGTAACCTATCAGCATCTGTCAGAGTGTGTAATATTCTGAATGACCAGATAATGTGTTCTAAACAGATACAAATAGAGAGAAGAATAGGAGGTGCACTATTCTGAGTGGAGACTAGAGGTGTGCATGAGGATTGGGATTGCTCAGGATGCGACAAAAAGTCATGTGAGTTGGAGATTTTTACTTTTATGCAGTAGTGAGAGAGTGGTCAGATATGAAGCTTGCAGGACAAAGAAAAGCCAAGTATATTAATATGAAAGTGCAGCGCTGCAGAATGCATCTACAGTTCATTCATTCATCCTTGGATTAAATTCGGATACTAGTTTGTTACACACACTTTAGGTTTGCTTAAGGAGCACTAAACAGATACAGACACAGATAGTGGTATTGCGTTACAACCCTAGCATGTAGTTACGAAAGTGAGTATACTGTATTCCAAATGGGACATGCTTCATTTCTGCCCAAACATCCTGCCTACCTAGGGAGCCTACTGTATATTTAGCTATAACTTATATAGTGTGTATAAGTAGTGCAGACTACACTTTTGTACCACATATGTAAATATGTTACAGTGTAAGTTATGGTGTATCGCGTAACAGAGTACTCACCATGTCCTGACCAGCTTCCCTCGCCCGAAGCATAGCAACAATCTGCTCGAACTACACAAACACACATAAATACATACATGTATATGGCGGTAAATTAGAGTGTTTCATGTATGCCATATGCATATGATGATTAAATAAGCAAGTGATATATCTGTAAATATGTAATTGGTAGGTGGGGTTTTGTTTCCACACAGCCAAAGCTAATTCATGTAAACTGCATGAATCAAACATGGCACACTTTGTATATTGCTAAAATCTACACTGTTACTAAAACATTTTGTCAACTGCTAAAAAAAAGAGTAATCCTCTGTGTGTGTGTGTGTCTTTGCGTATGTGTGTCTTTGCGTGTGTGTGTGTGTGTGTGTGTGTGTTTGCGTGCATGTGTGTGTGTGTGTGTGGACCTAGGAGCGCAAAAGCTTGGGGTCCCCAGTCATATTTAGCAGGTCATAGTTGTTCTCGCCTTGCATTACCATCCAGGTGATGTCCTTAGCTTGAGTTGAGTGGATTTCCTCCACCAGTGGTAACATGTACTCATCTGCAGAGAGACAGACAGACAGAGAGAGAGAGAGAGAGAGAGAGAGAGACAGACAGAGAGAGAGTAAGACATGTGTGAGAGTGAGAGATGCTACTTTGGGGTTTGTTTGGTTTCCTATACACAGAAGTAAACGTTTTCTATAGGGGTGAAGTTAACGGTTCCTGCCATCCAGTCATGTAACACAGACGGGGCTCAAGCTCCAAGCAGGTAGGAATTTCCTGTATACACTGCTGTATTTAAGGAAACACTTCCCAAGTCGTAAGGAATGTGCAGAGCAGAAGTGTATTTGTGTGTGTGTTTGTATATGAGTGTGAGTCTCACAAAGCATCCAGATCTGTTCATCCACATCAGCTGACTCCAACACGTAGATGGTTAGTGGCGTCCGACTCGGTGTAGGCATAGCAGTCTGGGAACATAGGAGATTATTATTATCTATTAATTTTCTGTACTGCTTATCCTACACAGGGTCGCGGGATGCCTGGAGCCTATCCCAGGGGACTTACCCCTATCCCAGGGGGCACGAGGCGAGGGACACTCTGGATGGGGTGCCAAGCCATCACAAGCCACAATCGCACACACACTCACACACCCATTCACACACTACAGACAATTTGGAAATGCCAATCAGCCTACAACGTGTGTGTTTGGACAGAGGGAGGAAATCAGAGTACCCAGAGGAAACCCCCAAGGCATGAGGAGAACATGCAAATGCAGCACACACAGGGTGAAGGCGGGACTCGAACCCCAACCCTATTCTTCTTCTTCTTCTTCTTCTTGTTATTATATAAAATTTTAATTAAATAAACAATAACATTGACATCATTGTACTGGAATGGTGTGATGAATTTTTGTTGTGACAATAATAATAATAATAATAATAATAATAATAATAATAATAATGTTGACCCAATACCACAGTTTCACTACATCACTGAGCCAATACTCCATGGTTATATAATATTTTGTAGTATTAAGCAAGCAGAATGTTGTGTTATTGGTATGTGTGTGTGTGTGTGTATGTGTGTGTGTGTGTGTGTGTGTATGGGCTTCACTGGTACCTGTGTATCCTGGGATTGCTGTGTGTCCTGTGTGTCCTTGGTCATCTGCTCATCTATCATAGGTGCTGGAGTTGCTGCAGCTGGTACTGCTTTTATACTCGCAGTCGGTATTGGTTTCCTACATGCAGCTGGTACTGCTTTTATACTCGCAGTCAGAATTGTAGTTGGTACAGTTTTAGCTGCAGTGGGAACTGCAGCCGAAACTAAAGTTGGAACAGCGTCCGTGACTGTAGTTTGGTTGTTTTTAGCCATATCTACCACCTGATTGGCCTGCAGATGTGTCAATGCAGGCGCAATCACTTCCGGAATGTTCTGGAAACCTATATACAGAAAAAGCGATAAGATTCTGTAATCCAAAGAGTATCAATCAAACACAGTCACAGGCTGCATGCTTAACCACACTCAATTGTGCTAAGTAGTAGGTCAAAATCATACATTTGTGGTGAAAGCTACTTGTTAGCTAGCTGGCTAGAGTTTATAACTGCTATAAAAACTGCCCCAAAATGCATTTCACTATTCTAAATAATATAGCACCATAGCACAGAAGCAGGATGCTGTTTTTAACACAGCCACGGGAAATGGTCAGGTATCTAAGTAGCAGGCTAACACTAACTCCTAAAAGGAATCTGTTTTGACACATGTTTTGTATACTAGCAGTTTGGGTTGTAGACAGAGGCAGGGTTCAGTAATAGGCTGCTAAACCCTAATCTAGCAAGCTGACACACCCATTAGTAGAGTAGGATGTGGTTTGTGAAGCAGCCGTGGACAGTTTGGAGCACACACTGTGTAACATAAGCAACAATGACATACAAACAGATAGATGTGACTCACTCTGCAGATGGAGGTCCTGCGTAGCCCCGTGTGTACTTGGATGAGGCTTGACTTGATGGATGCTTGTGCTATTATCAGTGGAGTTCTCAGCCTGTAACACACAGTCAGTTACACATTTATATCACCTTCTTTCAGTTAGCTCCTCTATCGAACTAGCAATAAACTTTTGTGGTAACTTTAGCTAGCTGGAGTAGCTTAAGAGAAGAATATTAGGTCTGCAGTTAGAAGCTGACGATACTGAAACTAAATGCTTTATAACAATTTTAGTTTGTACCTGAGGAATAGCATCCATGATTTTGTCACAGGGGTGCAGGTTGGTGGTGGTTTATTACAGGCTTTTGGGCAGCCTGTGTCCCCTGACTGGAGAGAGAAGCCTGTCTCTCCTCTATGCGCTGAATCAGATGGATGTGAATTAAAAAAGAATAGAATTCCACAGATTTACAATATTAGTGTGTGGATATTTTTGTATGTTTTTAATCAAGTATGAACAAAAAACATTTTCAGTCCACTAGACCTTTGTTACGAAATCACACAGAGATTAATCTTAAACAGAAACAACAACAACAACAACAACAACAATAATAATAATAATAATAATAATAATAATAATAATAATAATAATAATGCAATGAAGGGCTCATCCTCATGCATAAAGGAGTGTGTGTATCATCTGAAGCTTATTGCTAAGCGATCGCCTCCTCATTGGATTTACCCCTGGAACTATATGATTCCCTATTTGACCCCCTAGAGTCAGCGGACATCAGTACTCTCTTACAAAACAGCACTTCTCCTTGTTTTAGCATCAGCAAAGCATTGTGGGTGATCTCTATGCCATGTGTGTGCACTCTAATGCAAGTAATGTAAGTACCTTAATGAGATACAGTTCACTGGTGTTTGAGTGGCTGCCCATCTATCCTCTTCTGTTTGATTCGGAGCCCAAAAGACTGTATTTACGGTGCCCTGTGAAAGCTTTACGCATGTACAGCACTGTGCAAAAGACTGAATCCACACTTTTCTTTCAATCAAATAGCCATTCAATGTTTATTGTTAATACATTTTTTGGCAAACAACAATGATGGAAAAATGTACTGTACATTAATCCTATTTTCAGTCATGCAGTACTTATTTATCCAATTATTATTAATTAATATTTATATGAATTCATTTATATGAACAGATTTTATACTGGTTTTACTGTTGAAGACCTGTATGATTTAAATGTTTAATAATTCCAAAGATTATTTTTATTCTTCAGAAATCACACAAAGGTCTTATTTAATCTATTTCTTACTGCTATATATCAGTCAAGTGTCAAGTGAAGTGGTTTTTTATTGTCATTTCAACCATATACAGCTGGTACAGTACACAGTGAAAGGAAACAGTGTTTCTCCAGGACCATGGTGCTACATAAAACAACACACTAACCACATGTGATGACACAGAACTATAAAAAGACCTACACATTCTACATAAAATGCACATGCAAACATCACAAGACAGTACAGTAACTACTAAAGCAGGTCAATGGGCACAGTAGGTGACAGTGTAACGCTGACTAGTACACAGTTCCAGTGTCCGATATAACAGGTTGTCAAAAAGAATAACAATTTAATAAAAATAAATAAACAAACAAATAAATGCTGTGAATATAAAGATAACATACTATAACATAGTATTCGGCAGATTATATTATATGATATTTGGTGTAGGGAAAATGTTTGGGTTTAAATTGTTGTATTCGCCACCATTATATGTAAAGAAAATTGGCTGTTTAATTTGAGCTATTGTATTCTCCACCAAATATGCAGGATAGACTAGCAGATCAGCTTGAAATGGGAAATTTGTCTAATTTAGTATTTCTGATCAACTATTCATAAACTGAATTTAGAGTATTCATTAATTATGCATTAGATATTACCTCCAAGGCAATCCGCAATGAATATCCTAAATACAGTGAAACATTATTTGAAGAGTATGTAGCAGGATCGGCAATTCAAGGTAGTGGCCCTTGTAAACAAATAAGACACTCGTGTTTAAAAACAGATGAAACTTTATTGAACTATTCTACACAGAAATATGGAAGCCCGTTTCTGTCACAGTTGCGTAAAAAAAAAAAATTACACCGTACGTCATAATAACGAGAACCTTTCTCATAATAATGACTTAACATCTTGTAATAATGAGAAACTTTCTCGTATTAATGACTTAACATCTCGTAATAATGAGAAACTTTCTCGTATTAATGACTTAACATCTCGTAATAATGAGAAACTTTCCCGTAATAATGACTTCACATATGGTTTTTAAGTCGGTTGTTGTTGTTGTTGTTTATTTGGACCGTTTCTGAAATCTGTACTTTGCGTTTTACAACTGAAACGCCGCCTTAATGTTTCTGTTTAATAACGTTATAATAGCCTGTGCCTCCGTCTACCCGTGTCACTGTAGTCCCAGAATGCTAAATGCTCGTGACGTTCACATGTGCACGCGGTAGTTTACGTCACTGGAAGTGGGAAGTGGGAACTGGGAAGTGGGAAGTGGGAACTAGGAAGTGGGACTTAGGAAGTGGGAAGTAGGAATGTCTGCTTACGGTGACATCGCTTTTGACAAGTTAAGAAGTGCTAGGGGTTGCGTCCGAAATTGCGTATTTACCCAACAAGCCAAGGAACAATATTCTGAATGTTTTACAGTTGATTTGAGGCCTCTAGTTCAAACACTCATTGGGTTTAATTGAGTTAGAATATTACATACATTTACACTACTATACAGTATTTATTTTAAAACATATAGTATGTACATTCCACAAACAGAGCCTTGTGTCATGAAAGGGATATTTTTTTTTAGCAACATTTCACATTTGGTGTGATGTCATAATGACAAAGGGTTCAACTGTTTAATTGATTTATAGGGATAATAAAATTGCTATGAAAAAATTCTCAATTTTTAATATTCATCTTTGTGCAGTGTAATAAAAACCTATTCATGCATTTCCAAGTTGGTTTGGCTTGAGGATTCATTTTCACGAATGTCAAATATAAAACTAACTTTACTCCACTGTGACATAAAGGTGGTGGAGTAAGACATTTATCTCGTTTTAGTTTCCCAACATTTCTTTAGAAAATGAAAATGCTTTAGACGGAATGTGCATGGACCATGTAACAGCACAGCACATGTTCAGTTTAGATAGTGACTTGTTACACACAGTAAAATATTCGTATTTATTGAAAGAATGTATGTAGCCGGTATGGAGGTAGACAGTGGCCCGTGCTCATGTTTATTTATAACTTATACATAATTTGTCATTATAAAGCTTTAATCTATAGACAATGTTACACAGGACCCTAATTATTTAGTCAACACGCAGCACTGAGTGTTCGGAATCTTAACGTCTCAAAAAAGGTTGCCATTTTATTTTGAAATTAGAATTAGAATCAGAATTGGAATAGTGTGTGTATGTCATTGTGACACCATGAGAGCTGCACAGATATGAGACATTAAACTTTGACATGCAGTCAATACTTGTCAATACTGTTGCTGTGCAGCAGACATGTTTTTAACAAGAACACACTTTCAAAGAAAATGACTTCTAGCTTGAAGACAGCGAAGGTAAAGTTTTACATTTTGACTTTTAAATACAACAGTGTTGAGCAAATGTTTCCAAACCTGACATAGGGTTACCATGCCTGTTGTGCTTTATTAAAAAATATAATGCTGCAATTTGTCCCATATTTTTGTACACAGGTACAGGTCTTAATGTGAGATGGGTTATCTGTACGTAACAATGAATCCTGATAGGAGAAAAAATAGCCATAAAATAATCAGGCTTTAGGCCAGTGGTCACCAACACTGTTCCTGGAGATCTACCTTCCTGAAGACTTTAACTCTAAACATAATTGTGCCCACCTGACCATTTAAGGCATCATAACTGGTCACTTTACTAAAATAGTCAGACAAACACCAGAACATAGTACTGTCAAGAAATCATATTCTTATCTAGAGGTATTTTGGTGTGGTCTTTAGAACATGTAAAGACTAGACACCAAAGTTTGAATATAATTAAACCAAAAAGGACCTCCTGTGACTGCCTGGTACATGAAACTTTTGCCAAATATTAGTTAAGTGCACGTTTTTACATATCTATTTTTAAAATAATGGGTACCCCAGCTGGTCCAGGGGCTGTAAACAACCACTTATACAGCCACATTACCTTGTGTTGATCAAATTAAGCAGGATGAATAATGCTTCTTGTGTTTTCTTCCCTCACAGACAGATCAGTGCTTACCGACACCTCTGGTGAAAGCTACCACATGCCACTGTCCACAGGCATCCAGTCTTCAGGATGCTCCTTCTACAGCTTCCACAAAAGCTCTACCTGGTGTGTAAATACTAATTTTAACAGAAAAGCTGGTATTTAACACTATCAAAACTGTTAATCTGACCTGTCAATTAAAAACATTTTAACAGAAATTCCATCAGGCACCTATTAGATAAAGTCACAGGACATGTTGGACTCATTACAAATGTTGATGAATTAATCTAATTTTAATTAGAAAATGTCTGGGTTACGCGTGTAACCCTGTTCCATGAGAAGGGAACGAGACGTTGCGTTTAGCATAACACTATGGGAGCGCCTCTCATGCGCGACCGGCATCTGAAGCTTGTGTAAAATCATGCCTATTTATAGGCCTGCCATGATCAGGTGACGTGGCAATTAAGCACGTCACGTGATATAAATATGGCACCTGTGAACTGCGCCATCAGCCTCTATTATCTGAAGCAAAGAGGCAATTCACAGGCCTGCCCTGGTATGAAAAAGCTAAGCAACGTCTCGTTCCCTTCTCAGGGAACAGGGTTACATGCGTAACCCAGACGTTCCTTTTGAAAGGGAACTTCGACGTTGCGTGTAGCATAACACTATGGGAACGAGAATACCCACTCTGTCATACCGAAGGTATGGCCTGTTCCAAAAGACCCAAGCCCAAGGGTCACTGAAGACACTCGAGCCCGGGGGGCATGAATATCCAGGCTGTAACAACGAATGAATGTGTGTGGTGTAGACCACCCTGCAGCAGCACACACATCCTGTAAGGATACCCCTTTGGACAAAGCCTTCGTGGAGGCTACCGCCCTAGTGGAATGAGCCTTTATGCCCAGAGCCGTAGCGAGACCACGCGCCTCATAAGCAGTAGAGATTGCTTCCACTATCCAATTAGACATGCGCTGCTTTGACACAGCATCACCTCTACTGTTGCCGCTAAAGCAGACCAGCAGCTGCTCCGACTTACACCACTGGCCGGAGCGGTGGATGTAAATACAGAGAGCCCTTACTGGACACAGCAGGTGCATTCTCTCTTGTTCTGGTGTGGGGAATGGAGGAGGGCAGAAAGCCTGCAACACCACAGGGTGGGCAGCCGATGTAGGCACCTTAGGAATATAATCCGGCATAGGATACAGGAAGGCCTTGGCTAATCCAGGGGCAAATTCAAAGCAGGAGGGGGCAACAGAGAGAGCCTGTAGATGTCCTACTTGCTTGAGAAATGTCAGGGCCAGCAGAAGAGCTACCTTTAGAGTCAGAAGCTTCTCAGAGGCTGACTCTAAGGGCTCAAATGGGGCCCCTGACAGACCTTCCAGGACCACAGAAAGGTCCCAGGAAGGTATGTGCGGCCTGCAGATGGGCCTCAGCCGCCTGACACCATGCATGAACTTCGAAGTTAGAGGATGTTGCCCCACAGAGGCTCCATCAACAGGGGCATGGCTGGCCGAAATGGCAGCCACGTAAACCCTGATTGTAGAAGGAGCCCACCCCGCTGAGAAACGTTCTTGTAAGAACTCCAGGACTGTAGCCATTGCGCAGTTCACAGGGTCTACAGTGGATCCCTGCGGATGGGAATCTCCCAAGGAGTGCCTTCTAGCAGGGATATTATCTCTGAGAACCCTATTCGAGCTGGCCAATAAGGTGCTACTAACAGCAGACATAGACTGTCTTGGTGAACTCTCGCTAGAACTTGTGGGAGCAGAGCAATCGGGGGAAAAGCCTACAGATGTGACCTCGACCACATGTGCACCATGGCATCCAGCCCTAATTGTGTGGGAGGAGTGAGGGCGAACCACAGCGGACCGTGTGTTGTCTCCTCGGAGGCGAACACATGCAGTCCCGCTTGGCCAAACCTCGCCATATGGACTCCACCACTTGTGGTTGGAGCCACCAATTCCTGGGCTTCAGCCCCTGCCTCAACAGGATGTCTGCCCCTATATTCCCAGAATGTATATTGCACTCACTGACAAACTTTCCTTCTGCCCAGAGAAGAATTAGTTGCGCCTGCCTGAACAGGGGGCGCGGACATAATCCTCGATGGTGGTCAATATATGAGACCACCGGTGTGTTGTCTGTAAACACAAGGTGATCTCTCAATTGAGGAAGAAGGAATTTCAGTGTTAGAAATATGGCCCACATTTCTAGGTAATTTATATGCCACTCCAGGTGAGGACTGCTCCAGAGACCGTGATCTGGACAGCTGTCTAAGACCGCGCTCCAGCCCGTGAGGGAGGTGTCTGTCATTACTGTCTTGTGCCGAGACACCCCTAGAGTGTGACCCAAGGCTAGAAACCGGGGACACACAAATTCTCAGAGCACGTAGACATCGCTGCGTGACACTGATTACTCTCAGAGGTTTCGTCTTTGGACGAAACCCCCAACTTCTCAGCCCCAACTGAATGGTCTCCTGTGCAATAGGCCCATAAGCTCCAATAGTCTCCCAAGATCCAGCTTTATCTTGCTCAGTGTTGCTAGGATTGACCATATGCATGTTGGGGATAGAAATGCCCTCATCGTAGTAGAATCCTTATAACTACTATAAAAGTTGTCCACTGCACTGTGGAAAGCATACTTTTCTGAGGTTCAACCTGAGCCACAAGCTCTTCATGTGGGCGAGAACAACATCTCGATGTTGAACCGCCAGTTCCCTGGATTGTGCTAGAATTAACCTTGTCCAGGTAGTTTAGTACATGGATGCCCTAGAGTCACAATGGAGCCAGAGTGACATCCATGCACTTTGTGAAGGTGCGAGGGGATAAAGCTAGCAATATTTCTATGTGGAAATATGCACCTTTTAGATCTATCGTCACAAACCAGTCCTCAAACTGAATCTGTGGAACGATAAGTTTGGGCGTCAGCATCTTGAACCTGTATGTCCGAAGAGTACAGTTCAGATGATGTAGATCTAAAATTGGCTGCATACTCCTCAATTTTTTGCGGACCAGGAAATAACCGCTGTAAAAACCTCCCTTCCTCAGGGAATGGGGTACATATTCTATGGCCCCTTTGTCCAAGAGGGATCTTACTTCCTGTGCTAACGTCGGGCTCTGGTCTGTGCTGACTACTGTGATGAGCACACCTCTGAACCGGGGGGTGTCGAGCTCTAAACTAGACCCGGTAACCCTTTTCTACAGTAGACAGAACCCATGGAGACACATTTGGCAATAGTTTCCACGCTGCCAGACGGTCTTTTAGTGACGTGAACTATTCCACATTCTACTGGAGGGAAAGCATCAGATTTTCATTGCTCTGTGACAGCCTTGGCTAGGGGAGGCCCTACAGTAGCACTGGAGGCTAACTGCCCTAACAACCTCATGTCCCCTGATACGTCCCTCCATGGCCCCTCAGGACTGCTCTTCTTTGCCTGCTTGGCCTTTATGACCATTCTCAGATAAGGCCAAGTAGCAGGCTGCGACTGTGGCCACCCGGTTCCCCTGGCTGTCTGCGGGGGTTGGCAGGCTGCCATACTCGCCTTCTGTGTCTCCCTCGCACTAGTGCTGGCCCGGGCTCCAATCTTGGATGCCCCGGTGAACTCGACGCAACAGGAAAGGAACTGGCTGAATGCCGCCATATGTCGAGCTCACTCAGCAGGTCTGCTTGGTAGACCTGCAACACTGTCATTGTCTGCAGTGACCCACAAGCAAGACTACTACTGCATAGGCCTTGCCCACCAATGCCACGCTGGCCTTACATGGTGGCTTGGATGGCAAAGCCGGCCCCCTAATTACCTGCCATCGATGAAGAGCGGTAGCTCGCAAGCACCTCCTCCACCTTCAGCATAGCTAAATAGCCATGCCGTTCATTCCCCACAATGGCCGAATAATCCAACATTGTGGGGTTATAAATACGGCTTATGCATGGTTTTCCCCCAGAAGCCTGATATTTTGTCATGTACTTCTGGAAGAAAGTTTTCTGCAGTGTGAGGGATTTACTTTCACTGGGGAGAAAAAGGCTTATCCAGCCTTAGTAATCACTTCAAGCAGCTCTTTATATGCTGCTCTCAGTTTTTAGCACATCCTTCTGGCTCCTCTGAGTCAGAGAGGAATTATTACAATTATTTTTGTGTGTGTGTTTTTTCTTCTCTTTTTTACCTTTTTGGCTTTCCATAGCAGATGGAGGAGTCGCGACGCGAGCTCCAAAATCCAGCGGAGAGCCGGACCTGGAAGACAGAGCGAGAGATAGAGCAGCGCTCGTCTCTGGTTCTTCTTCTTGATCCATAAGAGATCCCCCGGACCAGAGACGGCTAGCTGCCTCGGCAGCGGCCAGCCCAGATCCACAAGGCTCTGAAACCCAACTTGCTTTGGCTTCCGAGAAGAGCGCGAGTCACGAGCTGAGCTGCCTGATGATGGCATTACCATGCGCAGCCTCTCGAGGCTGCCATCGCATGCTCCACCCCTAAACACTTCACCCAGAAAGTGTGCACTACTCCCGTGATGAAACAGGAGCAAGCCGTAACACACTTCCTGAATTCTCTCACTCATTTTTTTTTCCTCTCGCTCATTCCTTTTTTTTCTTCTCTTTTTTTAAAGGGATAGAAAAGTCCAGAGATTTTGAGAAAAGATAGAGAGGAAATGAAGTGCCTTTTGTTTCTTTACACAAACCACCGAAACGCAGTCTTTCGCTGAAGATAATAAGGCTGATGGCGCGATTCACAGGTGCCATATTTATATCACGCGACGCGCTTAATTGCCACGTCACCTGATCATGGCAGGCCTATAAATAGGCATGATTTTACACAAGCTTCAGATGCCGGTTGCGTGTGAGAGGCGCTCCCATAGTGTTATGATAAACACAACGTCGAAGTTCCCTCTGAAAGGGAACAATGCAGAAAATAAACACAAGTCACTTTAAGAGAGATGTTAGGTAGTTGTGAATAATAATGAATGATACAGACATCTGGTATAATTCTCTAATATTACAATAAAGATATTTACTGATCCTTTATTAGTGTGCTGATTAATTGGGAAGAAGTTTCCAGTCTTGGCTGTGTTTAGACTGTTTAAATAGTCTTAAAGTATTAAATATATTTGAACAAAATCAAAATTAATTCTATTGTTTGCTTATTTTGCCATTCAGGGCACATTTAGCAAAGTTTATCATGCTGAACTCAGGTTCAGGGCTAAACAACACAATGTGTGCAATTCCCTTGATAAAATCTCTGAGTAATGAATAGTAAAGAGAAATGGAATAGCAATCAGAAGGGATATAAAAAAATCTTGCCTGATGTGTATTTTTCTGTGGTTATACAGGAAAAAGAATGACACTCATAGAGCAGCTTAAAGTACAGAAGAATAACAATTCTGGGAATGCTCAGGTGGAGCACATCCACAAGCTCCGGGCTCCTACTCCACCTACTGTCCCCAGAAGAGGTACCTCTCACACCACTGCTCATTTTAAACAGTTTATCATCCACTAAACATACTGAAGCAATTGCAGTCAGCATCTAAACTAATTTCTGAAGCAATACAGCATTGTTAAAATAAACTACAGTGCCTTGCATAAGCATTCACCCCTTTTTCCATGTTTTTTACTTGAATATTATGGAATATGTTTTATGTTCATTACATATAATCCCACTTAGGTCCATTTTCATTCCAGGTTGTAACACTATAAAATGTAGAAACTTTCAAATGGGCCAAATACTTATGCAAGACACTGTTAGCTGGCTAGCTATTAAATGTATATGGCACTACAAGTGCTGAAACTTTGTTCTGTTGGACAGTCTAATCACATTTATTGTGTTTCTAATACATACTATGTGTTGATTTGGTTGTTTTCTTGAAGGACGAAGGCTGCTGCCAGCCCAGCAGGAGAGTCTAGAGAGTATAGCGGCTCATCAGCCCGACATCAACACATCATGGTAACTATTAAAAAACAAACACTAACTGAGTCATCTTTAAGTTTTCATTATTAATTTATCTGTAGTCAACCTTGGGTTATTGTTTGTATACTTTATGCCCAGATGAACCTGATTTCTCTAACTCTTACTCTCTCTGATTGCTATAGCGGGACTCGGTGGGTGACTGAGTATGTGGAAAACTTTGGCTTGTCGCAACCTGTCCGCGTACCTCCGGTGAAAACTGCAAACTGGAAGGCCTCGATCTTTTATAGCACACATAACCATCATTCTGCAGACAAGTGTCACCACACCGAATACCAGGCCCTCTACAGTCCTGAGGTAGTATAAAACTCTGTACTAATTATGAAAGGGCAGTTACTCCAGCCGCTGTGTTTAGTGCCGACTCTCTCTGTTCTTACCACAACTATCCTACCATTATTTTTTTTTCTTCCAAATGAAACTGTGCAGAATATTGGGTCCCATAAAGAGGGCCAAATGGATTAATTACCTCTCTCTATATATGTATGAAATTGTAGTTTAAATACTTGTAGTCATTTTTTCATCACTCTGTACCTTAAATCTCTTTTTAACAGATCCGCACCGCACATTTCAACCTTACTCTGTACAGAGTCTGTAAAGTTTTACATTTTGACTTTTAAATACAACAGTGTTTAGCAAATGTTTCATAACTGGTCACTTTACTAAAATAGTCAGACAAAAACCAGAACAAAGTACTGTCAGGAAATCATATTCTTATTTAGAGGGATTTTAATGTGGTCTTTAGAACATGTAAAGACTAGAAACCACAGTCTGAATATAATCAAATATGACAGTTTGTGTATAATCAAATGTAAAAGCAGTGCAGATCGCAGTAGCAGAATTTAGCCACTATACAGTAGAAGGTAGAACTGTAGACTATGGAGATATGATCTAGATATGTATGAACTCTTCATGATTACAACTTCTTTGTGACCTTCTGACATTAGTTACATTAGTTATCTAGTTTATGTTGTAAATTGCAGTGTCTGGGTTTGTTTTTTTTTGTTTGTTTTTTTTAAACCAAAAAGGACCTCCTGTGACTGCCTGGGACATAAAACCTTTGCCAAATATTAGTAAAGTGCACTTTTTTACTTATCTATTTTTAAAATAATGGGTACCCCAGCTGGTCCAGGGGCTGTAAACAACCACTTATACAGCCATATTACCTTGTGTTGATTAAACTGATCAAATTAAGCAGGATGAATAATGCTTCTTGTGTTTTCATCCCTCACAGACAGATCAGTGCTTACCGCCACCTCTGGTGAAAGCTACCGCATGCCACTGTCCACAGGCATCCACTCCTCCTCCTACAGCTTCCACAAAAGCTCTACCTGGTGTGTAAATACTAATTTTAACAGAAAAGCTGGTATTTAACACTATCAAAACTGTTACTTTGACCTGTCAATTAAAAACATTTTAACAGAAACTCCATCAGGTACCTATTAGATAAAGTCACAGGATATGTTGGACTCATTACAAATGTTGATGAATTAATCTAATTTTGATTAGAAAACAATGCAGATAATAAACACGAGTCACTTTAAGAGAGATGTTAGGTTGTTGTGAATAATAATGAATGATACAGACATCTGGTATAATTCTCTGATACTACAATAAGGAAATTTACTGATCCTTTATAAGTGTGCTGATTAATTGGGAAGAATTTTCCAGTCTTGGCTGTGTTTAGACTGTTTAAATAGTCTTAAAGTATTAAATATATTTGACCGAAATCAAAATTAATTCTATTGTTTGCTTATTTTGTCATTCAGGGCATGTTTATCAAAGTTTATCATGCTGAACTCAGGTTCAGGGCTAAATAACACAATGTGTGCAATTCCCTTGATAAAATCTCTGAGTAACGAATAGTAAAGAGAAATGGAATAGCAGTCAGAAGGAATATAAAAAAATCTTGCCTGATGTGTATTTTTCTGTGGTTATACAGAAAAAAGAATGACACTCCTAGAGCAGCTTAAAGTACAGAAGAATAACACTTCTGGGAGTGCTCAGGTGGAGCACGTCCACAAGCTCCGGGCTCCTACTCCACCTACTGTCCCCAGAAGAGGTACCTCTCACACCACTGCTCATTTTAAACAGTTTATCATCCACTAAACATACTGAAGCAATTGCAGTCAGCATCTAAACTAATTTCTGAAGCAATACAGCATTGTTAAAATAAACTACAGTGCCTTGCATAAGCATTCACCCCTTTTTCCATGTTTTTTACTTGAATATTATGGAATATGTTTTATGTTCATTACATATAATCCCACTTAGGTCCATTTTCATTCCAGGTTGTAACACTATAAAATGTAGAAACTTTCAAATGGGCCAAATACTTATGCAAGACACTGTCAGCTGGCTAGCTATTAAATGTATATGGCATTACAAGTGCTGAAACTTTGTTCTGTTGGACAGTCTAATCACATTTATTGTGTTTTTAATACATACTATGTGTTGAATTGATTGTTTTCTTGAAGGACGAAGGCTGCTGCCAGACCAGCAGGAGAGTCTAGAGAGGATAGCGGCTCATCAGCCCGACATCAACACACCATGGTAACTATTAAAAAACAAACACTAACTGAGTCATCTTTAAGTTGTCATTATTAATTTATCTGTAGTCAACCTTGGGTTATTGTTTGTATACTTTATGCCCAGATGAACCTGATTTCTCTAACTCCTACTCTCTCTGATTGTTATAGCGGGACTCGGTGGGTGACTGAGTATGTGGAAAACTTTGGTTTGTCGCAACCTGTCCACTTACCTTGTGCTTCGAAGAAATCTGCACGCCGTTTGGTCTCGACCTTTCGGAGAATACCTAACCCTCATTTTGCAGACAAGTATCAACGCTCTGAATACCAGGCCATCTATGGTCCTGAGGTAGTATAAAACTCTGTACTAATTATAAAAGGGCAGTGACAGTAGTACTTATAACAATTTCCAGACTCCCTTACATTTACAGAATTTGGAACTTAGCCAGTTTTTCTACAACTAGTACTTAGTCCAGCCCTTGTGTCTTGTGCTGACTCTCTCTGTTCTTACCATAACTATCCTTTTTGTTCTTTTTTTTGGCAAATGAAACATATTGGGTACTGCAGGATATTGGGTCTAATGAACAGAGCCAAATGTATTAATTACTTTCTCTATTTTATAAAATTGTAGTTTAAATACTTGTAGTCATTCTTTCATCACTCTGTAACTTAAATCTCTTTTCAACAGATTCGCACCGCACAATTCAACCTTACTCGGTACCGACAGCTCCATGGAACAGCTTAAAAAGGCATTTTATCAGATACCTTATCAGGTATTTTACCCTTATACTTTAAGACAGCTTTCTTTATTTGTTTCTGGTAGCACCTATCTAGTGCTCTATCACTACACAAATTACATAGCACAGCATAATATACACAAACAGTTAGCATCTCACCATATTTACAGTTTGATCACTGATTATTGGAACTTAAAAACCTTGAGTTATTTTTTTTTATACCTTATCCCCAGATGTAGGATGTAAAATATTTATACACAGCATATCATAGAGAAACTTCTGCTTGAATGCTTGAACTTCTGCTTGATTGTTCTACTTCCTCTCCACAGCAGGTCTCCGGGCGGCGAATGTAAAAATTTGATTGCTAATTTTTTCGATACACTGCATATAAAAAAAGTCTACTCCCCTATCTTAAAATTGCACACACACACACAAAAAGACACAAAGAGTAATTCATGAAGCTTGTTTGGGACCGGCATGCTGCATTTGACTCTCCTAGGAAGTGGTCACTGGATATTGTGGCTATGTCAACACTTAGCGGTCGGCTCTCCCGCCTGCGGGAGAAAATAGAATGTTTGCACTTCCGCTTCAAAATCTCCGTGGGTTTTTGTCCTACAAACATAAAACTGACATCCCCAGAAACCTTGAACAGTCTACTTTCCAAATGTAAATAGATCGAAACTACACATATTTTTAGAGCTTTGTGAGGAGAATAAAATGAACAGCATGTATGTTTCTGTCTCTGAGTCAGAAAACAGCTCTCGATGTCCCACCCATTAGCAAAGAGAGCTATTCATATGATAAAATTATGGTAATTGTGATAACATTATGGTAATATATTGTGTGTGTTCTCTCTCTCTCTTTCTCTCTCTCTCTCTTTGTCTCTCTCTCCCCCTGTTTCGCTCTCACAGGTCGCTCCACCCTAATTCGACGTGCTGACGTGGTGCATGGGGATTGGAGAGAAGAAGATTGTGCGTCTTTTAAAAAGGAGGAAGAACGTTATGTCGGCAGGAATACAGATATGTGGTGTGTCTGTGATTGCGCTGGTACGATTGAGTAGCGAATGTTTCCTTGGTGTTTGAGTGAAATCGCTTGCTTGTTGCTAGTGTACGCCCTATTTGTAAATAGATCTTCTATTGTAAATATTTCTTCTCTAGCTATCACGAAAGCTGTAGGGGTTGGGTGCCGTTTATTTTTGGGTCTATCGTTTGTTCGCTGTTTTTGACTTAGTTAGGGAGTCAGATTAGACTCTGTATTTTCTTTTGAAATACCCTTTTTTTTTAGGTTATTTAAATTGATACAGGGCAAGATAGCGACTGTTCTTTTTATTATTTTGTCCTTGCCCAGAACTGAAGAGATTTGCTTTCGGAGTGATTCTGATTGTTTTGGATTTTTCTTTCTTTCTTGCAATCATTAAATTTGTAAGATATCGAAGACTTGAAAGACACGTGTGTCAACCTCATTATTTCTCATTATTTTCTTATGATTTTTGTTTATACTTTTTATGTTACACCTCGACCCTAGACCGGGGTCGTAACATAAATTGGGGACTCATCCGATCCTGTAAAAAAATCATCTGTGAAACCCTTCTTGTGGCTAGACGTAGGTTAAATTGTTTCACTATAGACTTTGCTTGGCTGTTTTCCTTGTGGTGTGGGTAACAAAAAAAAGGGTAGGAATTAGAGGATTAATATGGAGTTTGACTTACTCTAGTTTACACTATCTCCAAGCACGGAACAGTTTGAACGTTGTCGCACAGATAACTTATTTAAAATAGCAGAATTTTTTTAAATGAAGGTGCCGCGTACTGTCACTAAGAAAGAGGTTAAAAATCTGCTACAACAGGAACTAATTTGACTACAGATTTTGCCTGAGATGTCTGTCATGATTTATATGGAAGGGTGAGCTGTTGCATAGATTAGATCTGATGAAAAGCCTCCTCCCCCTCCTCAAATGTCACCTGGAATTCCTAGGTTTCTGCTATTGCGCTGTTGCGCCACACAGTAGCTCCTTGATGGTAACACAGTTTGACCCATTATTGGCATTGAGAATGAAAGAGTTGGAATTGGAAGTTAAACGGGAGGAAAGTGAGACAAAAAGACTTCGGTTAAGGGAGTTGGAATTGGAGCAGGAACGGCTTCGAAAAGCTCACAGTCGGCCTCAGCTGGCTGAGGGCTTATCGGATAGTTCCAAAGCATCTCCTTCATTCGCTTAATCACCTGCGGGTCCCGTGCCTGTCTCTTCCAGTCCTGTTGTTCCACAGGCAGTAAACTTGCCAGTATTTGATGTCACTAAGCACATTAATCTGGTACCTGCGTTTAGAAAAGCGGAGGTAGATAGCTATTTTACAGCTTTTGAATGTGTGGCAGCTACAATGCAGTGGCCAAAAGAGATGTGGGCTCTTCAGTTGCAATGTAAGTTAGTTGGCAAAGCACAGGAAGTTTGTTCTACGTTGCCGGTGGAGCAGAGCCTAATGTATGATGTGGTGAAGCAGACTGTTCTCCGTGCTTATGAGTTAGTGCCTGAAGCATATAGACAAAAATTCAGGGCCCACAGGAAATCAGACAAACACACTTTTGTGGAATTTGCCAGAGAGAAACAAACTCTCTTTGATAAATGGTGTGCTGCTAATAAGGACAACAACTTTTGAAAGAGCCGGTGTTATTAGAAGATTTTAAGAACTGTGTTCCAGAAAATCTAGTCATTCATTTAAATGAGCAAAAAGTGATGTGTCTTTCTGTAGCCGCTGTACTAGCAGACGAATTTATATTAACACATAGGACTGTTTTTTATCCAGTGATGAGAAGTGATAAGTCTACTGTCCATGGGGTGGACAGGCAGGGAATAGGATGGACTGCTGCTGTCAAGTCTGGGCGAGGAAATGACTACGGGAGTCCTAGAGCTGCTCAGAACTGCTCAGTAAATGGTAGGGTGTGTTTTTACTGTCTTGAAGCAGGTCACCTTATTGCTGATTGTGAAGTCTGGAAGAAGAAAAACAATTCAGTTAAGCCTAAAAGCGTAGGTTTTGTGCAAACTGTTGCAAATGAAATTATGCTTTCCTCTGAGAAACTCAGTGTATAAACCATTTATGCTACAGGGGTGGGTATCGAGCAGTAATGAAGGGGAATATTCACCAGTAACAGTATTACAAGACACAGGAGCTGCCCAGTCTCTCATGCTCTGTAATGTACTACAATTACCATCTGACTCTTATACAGGCTCTGATGTACTTTTGCGAGGGATAGGGGTAGGGTCTATAAAAGTACCTCTACACAAAATTTACCTCAAAACACACCTGTTAACGGGAGATGTTACGGTGGGCTTTGTTCTCAACTTCCTGTGGAAGGGGTTGAAGTTATATTGGGAAATTACTTAGCTGGTGGTAAAGTTTTTCCCCAACCTATTGTTGTAAATGACCTTATTACTGATGAGAAAGCTGATAAATGGCACACTTATATAGCACTTTTATCCAAAGTGCTTTACACTGTGTCTTATTCACCCATTCTCTCACACACACACACACACACACACACACACACACACACACACCAATTGTAGCAGAGCTGCCATGCAAGGCGCTAACTTGGGGTGTCTTGCCCAAGGACACTTCAGCATTTAGAGACATGCGGGCCAGGAATCGAACCACCAACCTTACGATTAGTGGACAATCCACTCTACCACCTGAGCCACAGCCGCCCCTGATGTGTCTGTTCAATTTCCCTCAGTATTTCCTACCTGTGTGGTGATGTGAGCTCAAGCTTGCAAATTTCATGATGTCGTGGATCTTGCTGATACTTTCCTACAGTCTCCTGATTCTGTAGGTATGACCGGAAAATTATGTGTGGAAACAAATGCTTCTCCGTGTCAAGTCACAATACCGAAGATGGATAATATTCAGTTAAAAATGGGGCATACACAGTTACAGTATCTCACAAAAGTGAGTACACCCCTCACATTTTTGTAAATATTTGATGATATCTTTTCATGTGACAACACTGCAGAAATGACACTTTGCTACAATGTAAAGTAGTGAGTGTACAGCTTGTGAAACAGTGTAAATTTGCTGTCCCCTCAAAATAACTCAACACACAGCCATTAATGTCTAAACCGCTGGCAACAAAAGTGAGTACACCCCTAAGTGAAAATGTCCAAATTGGGCCCAAAGTGTCAATATTTTGTGTGGCCACCATTATTTTCCAGCACTGCCTTAACCCTCTTGGGCATGGAGTTCACCAGAGCTTCACAGGTTGCCACTGGAGTCCTCTTCCACTGCTCCATGACGACATCACGGAGCTGGTGGATGTTAGAGACCTTGTGCTCCTCCACCTTCCGTTTGAGGATGCCCCACAGATGCTCAATAGGGTTTAGGTCTGGAGACATGCTTGGCCAGTCCATCACCTTCACCCTCAGCTTCTTTAGCAAGGTAGTGGTCATCTTGGAGGTGTGTTTGGGGTCGTTATCATGCTGGAATACTGCCCTCCGGCCCAGTCTCCGAAGCCATTCCGAAGTACATGTTGGCATTCATGATTCCCTCAATGAACTGTAGATCCCCAGTGCCGGCAGCACTCATGCAGCCCCAGACCATGACACTCCCACCACCATGCTTGACTGTAGGCAAGACACACTTGTCTTTGTACTCCTCACCTGGTTGCTGCCACACACGCTTGACACCATCTAAACCAAATAAGTTTATCCTGGTCTCATCAGACCACAGGACATGGTTCCAGTAATCCATGTCCTTAGTCTGCTTGTCTTCAGCAAACTGTTTGTGGTCTTTCTTGTGCATCATCTTTAGAAGAGACTTCCTTCTGGGACGACAGCCATGCAGACCACTTTGATGCAGTGTTCGGTGTATGGTCTGAGCACTGACAGGCTGACCCCCCACCCCTTCACCCTCTGCAGCAATGCTGGCAGCACTCATACACCTATTTCCCGAAGACAACCTCTGGATATGACGCTGAGCACGTGCACTCAACTTCTTTGGTCTCCCATGGCGAGGCCTGTTCTGAGTGGAACCTGTCCTGTTAAACCGCTGTATGGTCTTGGCCACCGTGCTGCAGCTCAGTTTCAGGGTCTTGGCAATCTTCTTATAGCCTAGGCCATCTTTATGTAGAGCAACAATTCTTTTTTTTCAGATCCTCAGAGAGTTCTTTGCCATGAGGTGCCATGTTGAACTTCCAGTGACCAGTATGAGGGAGTGTGAGAGCGATGACACCAAATTTAACACACCTGCTCCCCATTCACACCTGAGACCTTGTAACACCAACAAGTCACATGACACCGGGGAGGGAAAATGGCTAAGTGGGCCCAATTTGGACATTTTCTCTTAGGGGTGTACTCACTTTTGTTGCCAGCGGTTTAGTCATTAATGGGTGTGTGTTGAGTTATTTTGAGGGGACAGCAAATTGACACTGTTACACAAGCTGTACACTCACTACTTTACATTGTAGCAAAGTGTCATTTCTTCAGTGTTGTCACATGAAAAGATATAATCAAATATTTACAAAAATGTGAGGGGTGTACTCACTTTTGTGAGATACTGTATGTGCTACACAGAAAGTTGATCCTTCATGAGTAGGTGTATTGCTGCAACTAAAAACAATACAAACAACCTTAATGATAAAGTCACTTACTTTTGGAAGAACGATGTTTTGATGCGTAAAATGTGAAATGTGAAAGTGAATGTGAAATTTAAATGTGAAAGTGCAATAAAAATATGTTGTCCCTAAAATCAATGAATAATCGTGATAAATAATCGAGATCTCAATATTGATCAAAATAATTGGGATTATCATTTTGGCCATAATCGTGCAGCCCTACGTCTACAGTAATTGCTAACATTTACAAAATGAGCCTACAATAATGAAAGTAAAGCTTAATAAACACGTAATAAAAATGTTAATGAAATGAATTGTTAGCCACGGCGAACACGCGGCCGCAGTACTCATCTTGCCTACAAACATGGCGGACAAGGACTGCACTTCTCGGCCATGCCCGTGCTCAAGTTCGCCTGAATACTGAGTACCAACACTTGTGCGGCTCATAAGTTATAAAAGGCCTCGTTAACCTTCGCACCTCGCGAAGTAAACGCTCAGTTCTAGTGACTCAGTTGTTTAACCAAGTCGTTAGTTATTCGTTTGGATTTTCCTGGTTTTTCTGACTTATTCGCCTGTTACTCGATTACGAATCCCTGCCCTGCCCTGTTTGGATTGTTCGCCTGATCGCCTGTCTTCCTTCTGGTTTACGTCTTTAATCTTCCATCGTTTCTACGCATGCTACCCTGTCCGTCTGTTAACCCTGTCCGACTTAACATGTAATATTATGAGAACCTTTCTTGTAATAACAAATTAATATCTCATAATAATGAGAAACGTTCTCATAATAATGACTTAACATGTCCTAATAATGAGAAACTTTCTTGTAATAACGACTTAATATCTCGTAATAATGAGAAACTTTCTCATAATAACGACTTAACATGTTGTATTAATGAGAAAATTTCTCGTAATAATGACTTCACATATGGTTTCACAAGTCCCCCTGTTGCTGTTGTTGTTGTTATTGTTTATTTGGACCGTTTCTGAAATCTGTACTTTGCATTTTACAACTGAAACGTCTGCCTTAATGTTTCTGTTTAATAACATTGCTGTTATAATAACCTGTGTCTCCATCTACCCGTGTCACTGTATCCCAGAATGCTAAATGCTCGTGACTTTCACATGTGCACTCAGTAGGTTACGTCAGAGGTTCCCAAACTTTTCCAGGGCAAGGCCCCCCCAAATGGCATTAACATTTGACCGAGGCCCCCCTTTTGCAAGATGTCTTTAAAACACATTAAAAATACAGACTTCTGAATATATCCCCCTTTTATTAATAATTACATCTTACATCTTTACATTACATTACATTAGGAATTGATTGTGTGTGTGTGGTTGTCTGAGAGTGAGAAAGAGAAAACATACTAGTGGGAGGGATGGGCTTGGTGTCTCTGACACAGTTTGTTGAGGCCCCCCGGGCGCCCCCTGGTGGCCCCCACTTTGAAAACCACTGGGTTACGTCACTGTCGTGGTCAGGTTAATAATATTGCTGCATTAGACTTACCTGGGAAGTGGGAAGTGGGAAGTCAGAACTTGGAAGTGGGAAGTGGGAACTAGGAAGTGGTAAGTTGAAAGTAGGAAGTGGGAACTGGGAACTAGGAAGTGGGAAGTGGGAACTTGGAAGTAGGAAGTGGGAATGTCTGTTTAAGGTGACATGATTTTTGAGGTTCAGTGTTAGTTGAGCAGACATGGAATACATGTTTTAATATAAATGCTGGTAATTGAAACCCTCCTACTTAGCTATATTACTGAAATACACATTTACCGTAACAATAGGGCACTCAGAATTGTTTAATTACTTTTTACTTTTACTTTGAGTAACAAACATTGTAACAAGAAATCATAAATATGTGCAGGTAAGCACAAACTGCACACTGCACATTACTGTAAAAAAAACCAAACAAACATTGTAAATGTGCAACAGTGAAATTCATTACCAACTTGAAACATGTTTAAGAAATAAAACCGTTTTCAAAATTAAAACATGAAAGATGGCAAAATGCAGCTTAAATGGGCGTGGATGGCTGTGCAAAGAAGGGAGGGGGATTGGGTGTGGCAGGGAAAGGCAGCAGAAGAGAGGGGTGAGCCTTCTGAACACTCAAAAAAAGACAGACAGTGACAAAGTTTGCAGATGAGCCAGAGGACTTCTCTCCTGCTGAATCCCCAGGGCTAAATGGAGTGCAGGTCCTCTGTTCTATCTATTTAAACCATTAGCCCCTGGCATGACTATGGAGGAAAACATAAAGCAAAACCGGAGGCAGCGCAGATGGGATGAGTGTCGGAATGGAAGCTAGCTAATAGGCTCGAGCTTTTCACAAATAAGAGGGGGAAGGCTCTTCCCTTCAACATGGACTCTCGTTGTATAGTTTTACACACGATGGCCCGCGGAGCTTTAAGCTGTTTAATTAGCTCAAAAAGCATAGTAAAACTGTCATGGTTAAAATTAGACACATACCTCATTCGAAGGGATGGAAAAGTCCTCGGGACTGAGTACCACATCATTGTGTAGACGCAAACTGCTTTCATGAGCAAGTCTGAAGTCCACCTTTCTCCAATTTTCATAGCTCTCCTGAGAAAACACACTCAAACTCTACAACACTGAAACAAACACCTGCGACCCATTTGAATGCCTCTCTCATCTAGTATATCTGTAGGAAAGCACCACATGCTGTCATGAATAATTAAGAGACAGCATCTTCCCATAGGATAAGAGCACGAAGGTTCATGAATAATTATGAGACACTGACACGTCATCGAAGTACTATAGTACATTGCCATGTCGCTGCCTGTGACGTATGACAGGACGAGATTTTAAACCAGGAAGATGAAAATAGCAGAAAAAAGCTCAAAATCAACCAGTTTTCTCCTACAATTAAAATTAACAGATGCTAAGATTGTCTTTTATGATGTGCGATATGGACACCTTTGTTAAAATCTCAGAAAATGTAATTTAGTGTTTCATGACGCTTTAAGAATCTATTTCCCAAATCCACATCATTTCGTTACACTGAAGATCGAGTAAAATCGGACAATCAATATTTTTTACCCAGCCCTAGATGGTAGGGTCAGAATCTGGTGTGGAATTAATGGACCCAACCTGCCTTGTGTCAATAGTCTGATGACTGATGATGTACTTCATTTGTATCTAAAAATATTTTTTAATTTGTTGGACAGGATTTTATACAAATAAGAACTAGTCATCCAACTTTGCTCACTGTAAAAGATTACTTGGTTCTCTATAAAATAATGAAATGTGTGAAAGAACCATTAACACTTGGTGAACCTGTGATTATTTTTGTGTTGCAAAAATAATGCAATGATATTTTTTTTTAAAGTTTGCATGTTTTAATTTTGCAGACTTTAATTTTGTATATTTTCTGGTCTTTTATCAGCTTTAGCGAAAACACAGCATTATTGGATTATTTATTATAAACATTGCATACAATAATTCAAAATTCCACTTCTAACAAAAATCATTCTAAGGACAACCTTTTAAAATAGTAATATTTTCCAAATTAATAATTATTAATTATTTCCTGATTATTTTTCTTTTGCTATTAGTCCACAAGAGCTCTAATATGAGGTTGCACAAATGTAAAATCTCTGTTATACATAACTGTGTGGGAAAAAAGAACTTTGAACGCAAAAGGTTGAGCCAAATAAACTTCCAACTCAATAATGAAAAAATTAAAGACACACAAAATCAATGTTTTACAATGACCGTCTCAGTCTCTGAATTTAAATCGTACAGAAAACCTGTGGATGGAATTGAAAAGGAAAGTACATGTGCACAAACCTAATAATATTAAAGTAGCATAAAGTGTTCTGCATGGAGGAGTGGACCGAGTGCCCTCTACAAGTCTCTCCAACCTAGGCATTAGACATTACATAAAGAGACTCACTGCTGTTATTCTTTCCATGGCAGGTGGCACAAAGTATTAATCTTGTGATTTTAATTGCTGCTGTTAATTGTATATTAAGGGTCAATTATTTTGAAACCAGTTTTTGGGGAAAAAAACTGTACTTGGGAGGAAAAAAGATACAAAACTAAATAAAATGATACTGTCCCTGTATGTTAGAGCTCAAGATATCACGCATTGCAGGTGTTATTCTTTTTATATAGTCAGTTTTGCTCATTTTCATGAAGTGCGAGTAATTCTAAAGGTGCACGTTAGCACACGCATGTTCTGTCAGTTTGGGGAGTTGAAGGATCTCTAGTTGTACGCATCTCTAGTTAATAATTAAGCCACACCTTTTTTTAAATCTAAATGAAAAGAGTACAGTTAAATAAATGTCCTCAGTCACCAATGTAATAATGTGTGTGTCACATGTCTCCTAACTGTTTACCAGGATGTCAGCTGATCACTGATGGCTGTATTTAGTTCGGACTCAACAGATGATGTTTAGGATCAGTCTTTAGAGCAATTTTGTGAGTGGAAAACTCAAATGCACTTCAGAACTTGAGAAATGAGTGACAGGTGACAGATAAGGCCCTCTGTGCTCTCAGTGACTGGGCAGCCAACACCAGCAAGGTACAGAGCAAAATCAAATTAAAATTATGTTACTCTGAATTATGGATTAGTTATAGAGTAATGAACATAGCAATGATGTATATTACACATGTATGTCTTGGACAATTTCAGCATTGGTTTTATTGTATAATGCTTGACATTTTGCAAATGTAGCACAGAAAAGTTTCTTAAGTATCTCATTGCTGACGTCTGCTTTCGGTGTGTCCACAGACATGGACAATACTGATGCTTGGGTAGATGATACTCCAACCAATTGTTGTTGTTTAAAATAGAACAGATGTCATGACCCTCGTCCGCATCCTCATCACTCTCCACAGTCATTGCCTCAGCACTCATCACCTCTTGCTGACTCTGTTCACTATACACTTTAAATGCTTTGATAAAATTTAATCCATTATCAGTTGTCGTTCTCACTATCTTTTCTATGATGCTGTATTCAGAATGGATGTCATCTGTGGACAAATCAAAGGTATGTGAACTTTTCAAGTGTCTGAAGGCAATGGAGGCAGACCTTCTTTCTATTAGTCCTCTTAGTTCTGTTTTTACCTGGCTGTAGATTCATCGATCCAGTGTGCTATTACACCCATTTAACTCTGTTGTCATGCTGTCCTACAATCAGTAGTGGTAGCTATATACAGTTGAGGTCATAAGTTTGCATACCCCTTGTAGAATCTGCAAAATGTTATTTTTATTTTTATTTTTTTTTAAATAAGAGGGATCATAAGAATTGCATTTTGTTTTTTTATTTAGTACTGCCCTGAATAAGATATTTCATGTAACGGATGTTTACATATAGTCCACACAACACAATAATAACTGAATTTATACAATTAAAACAGGTCAAAAGTTTACATACGCTTGGTTGTTAATGCTGTGTGTTATTACCTGGATGAACAACGACTGTTTTTATGTTTTGTGATAGTTGTTCATGAGTCCCTTGTTTGTCCTGAGCGGTTAAGCTGCCCACTATTCTTCAGAAAAATCCTCCAGGTCCTTCACGTTATTTGCTTTTCCAGCAACTTCTGCATATTTGACCAGTTTCCAGCTGTGGCTATATGATGTTTAAGATCCATCTTTCTTTTCCTGCAAGAAACCCTGCTTTATGTCCTTTAAGAAAGAAATGGATCATTGTATTGACTCAGTTTGATTTTCTGTAAAACAAAAAGCAACTAAAACTCTTAGCATTTGCAATCTCTTAAATATTTTTTACATAGAAATATAAGCTCCCCTTAGTCTACAAATGATTTTCATTTGTACGTATACGTAACGTGTTCTTTGCTATTTAAATAAATAAATAAAAAAGCTGATGGAAAATAGCACAGTAAAAGTACTGTAACAGCACTTAAAATGCACTCAAGTAAAAGTATGCTATTATTAAACTACTTAATAAAGTATCATTCCTGCAAAAAACTACTCAATTACAGTAACGAGAGTATTTGTTTTCCAATAAAGTTTTATTGAGAAGAAAAACAAACCGACTGACACACAGCAACAATCATTCACAGTTTTTTTCTTTTTATACTACCAAAGGAAAACAAAATTAAAAAGTACAAACACTGAAAACAAACCCACATGAAGCTAACAAAATGTTAAGAAGAGAAACCAATGAATGGATGATGGTTACAGAGCTGTTTCCTGTTCATAGTTAAGAGATGCTGCTGTGTTAGGATTTTGGACAATGTAGACTCTGATCATTAGATGGAGACATTCTGTCTATTTTTTTAGTGGCCTGAATATTTTTGGCCTCTTTGGATCTTTTGTGCCTGAATTTTGCCTGGTGACTTTGTGCCGGGTTTTTTTTTTCTTTTTACCTTTTTTTTTTTTTTTTTTTACTTAACAATCATCTGTTTTACTCTTTTCCCTTTTCATGAATATTTCTGAAGGAAAGATTTTTTTCTGTTTTGTCCCCCCATCTCTGTCACCAGGAGTTTCTCAGCAATTCAGAGTTCAGCTAAGCCTGTTGAGCAGTGGTTAAGTTATTGGGTCATCACCACCATGACCATGGTTTAATTACTGTCTAGGGTCACCAACCCTTACACACTATGTAGCTTAGAATTTTTTCAAAGCGTATACCAGTTTAAGGAGGGCATGCTGCAGTGGTAGAACAACACACCTACAGCAGATGAACTCTTATACATAAAAGAGGGGGGGGGGGGCAATATTAAAAGTAACAGTCAGTATCTGGTATCCTCCAGCTGCTTTAAGTACTACAGTGCATCTCATCCTCATGGACTGCACCAGACTGGTCAGTTCTAGCTGTGAGATGTTACAAGGCATCTGCAAGTTCCTGATCACGTCTGGGGGGAGCATGGTTACATGAAATTTTCCACTGCATGGACGATCAGCTGTCCTTCCTGTCTCCCTGCAGCACTGTCTTAGGCGTCTAACATTACAGACATCGCAGTTTATTGCTCTGGCCACATCTGCAGTCCTCATGCCTCCCTGCAGCAGGCCTATGGCATGTTCACACAGGTGAGCAGGAACCCTAGGCATCTGTCTTCTGGTGTTTTTCAGAGTCAGTAGAAAGGTCTCTTTAGTGTCCTAAGTTATTGTAACTGTGACCTTAATCGCCTACTGCCTGTAAACAGTCTTAAGGACTGTTCCACAGGTGCATGTGCAATAATTGTTTACGGTTCATTGAACAAGCATGAAAAACATTATTTAAACATTGTTTCCAATAAAGATCTGTAAAACTTATTTGGATTTTACAAAATTATGAAAAAGGGACATTTCTTTTTTTGCTGTGACTACTGTCAGAAGTATTGACCCAAGTGAAAAGTTGAAATACAGTATATCAATAATATCAATTGAACAGATCAGTTGGTTGACACAGTCTGATAAGCTGGATCTGCCTGAGATTCTAAGGAAAAAGGATGAGGTTGCTCAGGGAAAAAATTGTACTTGGGTATGGTTGAATTGGTGCATGAAGATAAATGCTGTGTCATTGCTGTGAGCTGATAAAAGGAAATTTTCCTGAGCTTCTGCAACTGGATCCTGAGGCAGACATCAGCTTCCTGGTGGGTGGAACTACATTCACTATTGTGTGTTGTGTTCAGATGAGAGTAAAGTCAAGCATACTGGCAGCACACCATTGGCATGTTGGATATGCCGTAACATATGGAGATGGTTTATTAGTGCTTTGTAGCTGGATAGTGATGGCATCATGAATTCTGCCAGGAGCTTTTTTCCCTTTACCCTAAATGCAAACACAATCAATGCATTAAATGGTTGCAGGACACAAAGTTGATACAGTGCACAGATTTGAACTCTATTGGAAACTTGCGGTCTGAATTGAAGAGGCCAGTCTATCTACCTTCACAAAACTGACAATGTAAAAATAAAAAGCCTTTAAATGATCTCATGTAGGATGGTGTAATGTTCTCCGTTTTTGTTAGACTTTACAGTAAGAAGCTCTGTGCTGCTCTTCTGTCTAGAGGAAGTGTCACTAATTATTAATTGTGGGGGAGCCGATCACTTAGAGATCAGTGTTTTGTACTGCTGAGAATGTTAAAATTTTTGGCTGATGTCATCACATCCACCTTCTTATTGGCTTTTGCTAGCCCAATTTTGGATGCAACAACATTGTTGAAATGTATCTTAGAATTGTCTGGATGGATTTATTTTGGAGCAGAGGTTCTCAACTTTAAGTCTCTCACCAGGTCTAGTGGCTTAACACTTAATAACCAAACCTTTCAGTGGTTACATTTGTTATGATGGGAACATAAAAACATAAGACTGAGCAAGGTTGTGGCTCTTCATGATTGGAGCTAAAAATCTCAACTGGTTATTTTCTTGTGTGTGTGTGTGTGTGCGCCAGGGCTACTCTGTAGATGAAAAGTCAGAAGTGAAGATTATTAAGCAGACTATGCAGTATCACAAAGCTCAGAATCCGCACTTCCTATGTCATGCATCTACTAGTCCTGCTCTTCAGCAGGTGTTCTCTTCTTGCAGCTCAATTTTTGTTTTGTTTTGTGTTCCTTGCTTCAACTCCCCTGCTGTTGCCAGATGTCAAATAGACATTTTAAGATCCAGAGGTTTTAATATCAGATCTGAACATGATGCAGACATTGTGACAGGCAGCCTGTGGCAGCAAGTGTAAAGTGTCACTCTGTGGTTGTGACTCAGCAGTTAAGGCTCTGGGCTAATGATCGGAAGGTTGGTACTGCCAAGCTGGCATTGTTGAGCTGTTGTTCAGCCTTCAATGGCTCAATTGTGAGTCACTGTCAAAAGATTACATTTAACTGTAATGCCTACAAGACTATGTATCACAGATAAAGAATCAGAGTAATTTCATTCGCCATATACATTTACAACACAACACAATTACCATCTAATATATACACCTAATATACAAATATTGCTGTAATTTTAAAGGATGAATTGAAGTTTTTAGGTAGATTTAAAAAATCTAACTGTGCAGAATGTGTGGTTCAGTCAGATCCTCTGGCCTACATCATGATGCCCTACTACTCAGCCTACTGTCTTGTTAGTGATCTGTTTATATATTCTCACATCAGCAAATAATAAAAGTCAACTGGAATCTGAAGGCATTTTCCCAACCACCTTAAACCTAAATTGATCCCATTAAGTTAATAAGCTACAATTAATCCCATTAACTGTAAGCCACAATAGTGTTATAGATGTGAATGAAAATCATTTCTCTTTAAGGAGAAAGATTACAAAAGTATTTAGATTATGGCTATATTTTAACTGTACACCATTTGATATTTTCTCTAGTGATATAAAGTTTGCTCACTGCAGTGGATCATTCTGATGTGTTTTGTAGGACATTGGGAAGGTGATGAAAAGAACACTTCTTGGGCTACAGAGTCTGTATGAAGCCTACATTACACATGCCTCTCTGAATGGCAACAGTGTGTTAGTTCTCAACTGAGAGCAAGGCATGACAGAGCATTTTGATTTGACAAGGACACCAGTAAGTACTCCACCTTTCAAAATCGACTTTAAACAAATTAATTAATATTTGAATGGGTTTAACAACTATACAATTAACTGACATGCTATAATTAGCTCAATAATCAGTGGATTTTATAATAACATCATGGATTCAGAAAATATCAAGAAAATATCATTTTTTATACACAAATGACAATGACTTTTTACAAGCTTATATTTTGTTTCGGGGGGCACTGTGGCTTAGTGGTTAGCACGTTTGCCTTGAACCTCCGGGGTTGGGGGTTCGATTTCTGCCTCTGCCCTGCGTGCTCAGAGTTTGCATGTTCTCCCCATGCTTCGGGGGTTTCCTCCGGTTTCCACCCCAGTCCAAAGACATGCGTTATAGGCTGACTGGCATCTCTAAATTGTCCCTAGTGTGTGAATGTGTGTGCAATTGTGCCCTGTGCTGGATTGATATCCCGTCCAGGGTATCCCCCAAGATGTGTCTCAAGTCCCCTGGGCTTCAGGCTCCCTACGAGCAGTACAGAAAAAGGATAGATGGGTCGTCATTGGAAACTAAGCAGCCAGTAATGTTAATTAGCTATGGGTGGTCATAAAGCCAAATTCAGGTTGCTATTACAATGTAATTACAGTAACTGCTGATTATAACCCATCCTGGTTTAATTTATACTATTATTCACAAGAATTATTAACTAATATTTTCAAGGTTTTTGAACTAAACTAATTATTAACTAAAATTGTCCAGGCTGTAAACTATAACCATATGAAGGGAAAATGCACAATCTCTGAATTTCAGACACAGTATGCAGTAGGGACTTATTACATATTATCTTTTAATACATAATATCTACACTCGCTTTTGACCCAGTGACTGAAGGGGCATATTTTGACTTCATAGTGTTGCCTGAGGGATGTGCATAGGTTGTAGATAATGACAGAAGTGAGGGTGTAACAGGAAGAGGAATGTCTGACGCTAGGGCAGTGGGTGGAGACACAGTGGGTATGGAGACAAGAAGTCGGGCAGGTGAGGTGCACGTTTGGAGGAGGTTTCTGTGTTATATTTGTTTCTGGGATATATGAGCTGTCTGGCTGTGAGTCATCAGCTTGATCCTGTAAGAAAAAGACAAAAACAAGCACATTTAATGCTTTGAGCTAGGTTTCAAAGTTAATAAAAAATATGAATAATTTTAGTAAGGTGGCCTACTTTATATAGACATATTTTTATCATATTATTACCTTATTCTCTACCGTTGAAGTCATTGAGCCTAGAAGTGACTTTCTGACTTTCAGAGAGTTTCTGACTGAATTATAAAACTGGACAACTGTAATCCTGTCTAGTATATGCAGATCTAAAATGGCAAGGATTGTTATAGATCTCCACTGTCTTTTCATGTGTCCTTCAGCTCTACTTTTCTTTTCCTTTTCTTTCCATTTCCATTTGCAAATAACTCCTACAATGCAAATAACAGGCATTCAATGATGTCAGTATAACAAGACAGTATATGACTACACTGTAACCAATCACAGAAAAAATGTGACCTTACTGGCCATCAAGTCTAAAAACATGATGCTACTTATAGCTAGTTACATTGCAATGTTGCTGTAAGCTTTTGGATAATTATGCTTGATAGCTAATTATAGTTATTGAACCACAAAAAAAAAAACAACAGTTAAAAATAAAGGGCGATAAAGAGCTTACTGGATATCAGACACTTACAAATTGGCGGAGTGCTAGAGTTTGATACTTCTCTCATCCCCTTATTTCACGGTACATCAGCAAATATTGGATGCTTGGTGCTTATTATATTTAGAATTAATGACTATATTGGCCTCGTTACTCTAAAGCCATTGATAAAAGCCACAGAAGAGGGGTCACAAAGTTTCTGGGTACTATCTTAGTAATCTGCAGAAAATAATATTTCCTTTTTGCTGAAACACAAAGCATTCTGTGTCTGTGTCATCCCAATGAACTTTTTTCTTACGCAGGAAAACTGTACAGTGGCATTCCAATATTTTAAACTATGATTATCACGATGAGCACATTTAAAAGGAAATTAATTTGATCGTTAGTTGCTTGCTAACAACGAACAAGTTGCAAACTTGCTAACAATTGCACAAGATAGGATCTTCATATGGAAACTGTATGAAATATCATCAAGTATAATGATACGTTTGGAGAGGAAATATGTACCACATGTACCACATGAGCTTGCTGATACTGATCATAATTCAATTGCAGTATGAAATTGAATGAAAGAAAAGTACTTGTTGCTTTGAAGAGGGGGGGATCCTATGTGTTTGTTTGTGTTGTGTTAGGTTGTGGACTGTGGCGTGATGGCTGGATCTATCAGTCTGGTGGTTCCAGAGCTGATGAGGTGTGAGCTGCCATCTCCAGCCACTGACATGTATGCTGTCAGAGGCCTCATGCTGTGGGGAAATACTTCCATCCACCCATCCATCTTCTATACTGCTTATCCTTCAGGGTCACGGGGAACCTGGAGCCTATCCCAGGGAGCATGGGGCACATGGCTGGGTACACCCAAGACAGGGTGCCAATCCATCGCAGGGTACAATCACATACACATTCACACACTACTGATACCCCCAAAGCACAGGGAGAACATGCAATCTCCGCACACACAGGGCAGCGGCAGGAATCAAACCCCCAACCCGGGGGGAAATACTTGTTTTTTGGCAAATGGTGTTTAAGACGAACACGTACACGTTAAATGCTTTCCTTTAAAACCTAAGCTACACACTACTAACACTCACATTTAGATTACACGGAGGACAGAAGGCTCTATTAAAGCCTCCAGGCTCGTGAATCCGTGTCATCTGCATCGTAAAGGGGCGTGTCAGATGGCCATGGAGCAGAGACGTCACTGGATGGAGGCGGTGCTAATGACTTTGATTGACAGCAGAGGATGAGCGCTTTCCCCGGGCTGCTGTGGGACGTTCTGTGTGTGTGAGAGAGTGAGAGAGGGGTGGGGGGGGTTTGTGCCCATCTTACCGGGACGGGACGGGACCATACGGGAATACTGGGTAAGTCATTTGTTTTTTATTAGCAGTCTTCTGATCTGCTCATGTTCGTATTATTAGCATGGAGAGTGACAGTGTCACGGGCCTGCACGTGGCTGCCTGCTCGGTTCAGACAGGGATTAGCCGCTGGCTACTTCCCATCATACAGATATAACCAGCTAAATCCAGTTAGCTAGCTCGCTAATAATAACCAGCTGATACTGGTTGGCTAAACAAGGGTTGTTAGCTGGCTAGCTGTTACAAACAGACACTTTAACTGGTGACCAGTAGAAACCGGCGGAGCTCAGACGGCGTCTCGATATCCAGCTCCTGGTTTAGTGATTGAAGTGCCTGAAGTAAACTTTTTTCCGTTCATTCTCGATATTACTAATATCATGTCACGAAGCTAATTGGCTCAGCCGTATGCTTCTCAACTGGTGCTCTCGCTAAGCGTGCTAGCTAAGCTAAGCTACATGGTTGGCTCAGTGCTGAATGGAGAGTGTGTGTACTTGCGGTTTAATGTCGCACAGGGACTTCCAGCGAGACTCATTCAGGTTTATCCACTCCTTACTCACAGCGGGTCACCCTACTCTGTAGAAGTTACACCGTATCCGCTAAGCACAGGAGGTGAAAGAATTAGCGTGGAGATTGAAGTAGTGAAGAGCTTACAGTTCGCCACAGGTTTGAGACTCGTGCTTTAGCTCTAGTTTAACTGTAGGACATGGATATAACTAGAAAAACAAAACAAAAAAACAGGTTGCGCCATGTTACTTCAGTTTGTCGACAGTTTCATGGCTGGTGTGCTCACATGTCTCCTCTTCCTTGTTCTTCTGCGTCCTGTCGTCCCTTTGACTCTGTACATGGCCTCTAGGAAGGTTTTACAGGAGCTTTCATGCTCCTCTAAACTCATCAGGCTGCTGAAGACACATAAATATAAACAGGTTATGATGGGGGATACACTGTATCTATAATAAGGACATATATTTCTGAATATGTCTGTCTAGCTAGACTTTGTAAACATATGACACTGTTTATGGGGGAGTTTAGTTTCACACCTGTGTATAAGCAGACTATTATCACTTGCACTCTTTAACCTTGACTTTGTAATAGGTTTATTTAAAGGAGATCTATTATACACCTTTTTGCAAGATGTAATATAAGTCTCAGGTGTCCCAAGCTTGTGCTTGGGATACTACAGCTACAACAAGTCAGGAGCACCAATATGACTGATACTGTAAATACTGGCGTTCAGCCCTGTATGTATGGATTATACAGACAGTAAGCGTTTTCGGGTTATAAATAAAAATGATGACATAGCTCTGGTCTCTGTGAATTAGGGATGGGTGATATCCTATCGTTTGCAATATACCGGTAGAAATTCTCCCCACAATAAGAATGTCTTCCCACGATAATAATAATAAAGCCTAGTTGATGACATATTTCTGTGTGCGACAGTGTGCAACCCATTCGCAGCTCACGTGCAGAGCAAAAACAAGTACGGGGGAAGGTGGAGTTCATTGCTACATGAGGAGCTACCTCTAAAATCTGGAACTGGTTTGGTTACAGAAAATCATTTTTACTTTTAGATCAATGTTTGTGTTTCTGAGGCTCTCAAGATCACAGCTATCACTCGTAGCTAAAAACAGTGGTGCATGGTACTATATTTACATCGTCACTGATATCGTTATCGCAATAAATACAAGAAAATAGTGTGATATAGTTTTAAGTCCATATCGCCCATCACTACTGTGAATACAATCAGATACAATGGTAATTTTAGGAATCTGCTAACAAGCTCATTCTTAAAGGCGATTTGCAAACATTCACAAAATATAAAGTGCGATACTTCTGGATATGAAGCTGGTATTTCTGGGCTATGAAGCTGGATCACAAACAGCTGGTATTGATCCATGCTTGAGAATCAACTTTTCAGCAGATCCTGCTTAGTATTGACCCTCGTTCACAAAGCAGTCAGGTGTAAAATGATTTGCACAAACATATACAAATTTAGCTATTTTCTGGGGCACATTTCGTTCAAAAATAAAACTTCTCCACTGTGTCTTCAGTGGCTCTGATGCTGGCAGTACATGAAGACTCTTATGTTCAATGTTACAGCTAACAACAGAACACTTACAAAGCTTACGAAGCTGAGACATTCTTCTCATCACTGTAGCTGCTCCAGCACAGAGAACATGGTGGACTGTGTGCAGCTCACTCAGGGGAGGAGCTATGCTCATAGGGCAGAGTCTGTCACCAGTCGTGGGCGGAGCCTGTTCCAACGTGATGTCACATTGGATAGAAAACACTAACGACTCATTTTCAGTCACTGTTTATGATGTATGGGGAATATATATATAAAAAAGGAATGGGTGGATTTTTACCATTATAGGGTTGTGTGGTTGTGTGCACACACTGCCGACACACATTTATGGTCAAACATTATGTAAAAGGTAATTTTGCATAATAGGTCCCCTTTAATTCAGCTAATTTGTCCAGATCCGGCTGTGTACATGAGCACTGCAGCCATAAATAACCAGAGTAGATTGATTAAAAAGCAAAGAAATTGTGCTAATATACAGTATGAGGTCTTTTCTAATAAAACAGTGGAGGATATGTTTTCGCTACAGGCCTACTTTTGTGTGTTATGTAAAGTCATATGCTCGATGCATGCGTGTAGGTGTGTCTGTCGAAATGGATCTTTGCCATGTCTTGCTTATACGTGTCTGATGTGATTCATGAAATGGGATGTAATTTACTCTGAGGCAGAGACACAGATGTCAATGCCTTTCATGACTAATATGCTTCAAATGATGCTCCTTGGTGGAGTAACAAAACATTATTATACACTGCGCTGCCAGTGTATTAGGAACACACACACTGTACCTGTAATTTTTAGCAGTTTTATCAGGTACATATGCCATGTAGTTGAACTCTGGAAGCATGCTACTGGCACAATGATGCAAGTGAGAATGTGTGAAACATTGATTTGTGCAAGGGCTGTTGTTGTCTACTTACCGACCTTACCAAATTAAGCTCCCAGTGCTTTCCCCTGAGCAAGACTCTTAACCCAAAACTGCTCAGTTGTATAAATGAGATAAAGTCACTCTGGATAATGGGCATCTGCCAAATGCTATAAATGTAAGCTTGGACATCCCTGCTCTAGCACTTGTAAAAACCAGTATTCTCACCTAGGGGGTTAAACCTCAGGCTTCTAATACAATTTAGTTTCAAAAGGCAGCGATTCAATGTGTAACCATTCCACTGAATCTGGAGTGTGTCATCTGTTAGTTCGTGATTAATGACGACTTAAAGAAGGACTAGTCAGTGTTGCCAGGCTATTAAATTATATACACATCTGTTTTTTGCAAATATGAATTATTTTATACACACCAGTTGTTTGTCTTTTTTCTGATAATAATAGATTTATAACCAATTATAATAGATAATAACAGATTTATGATTGTTCATATATTTATGCTCAGTTCATTTCAATTGTGACATTTTAAATAGATGCATCGATTTAAATTGTTGGATCGTTACGCCCCTATTCTCAGCATGGCATTGATGTGGACATGGTCGTGGTATGGTAGTCTGTGTGGCGGTGGCATGGACAACGTCACCTCTGGGTTTAGAGACAGTCTGTCAACCAAATATATCCAACCACCAGAAGTGCTGTGGTCAGAAAGTAACACTGATTAAATGCTGGTGGACATTGGTCTAAGCCTGGACTAACAAGGTACCTGGACCAAGTGGTCAGCAAGAGTACACGGTATTAAAAACAAAACAAAACCCAGCAACATTGCTGCTCTTATTACACTCACACCAGCCCAACATACACTATGAAAATGTATCCCAATCAAATAATAATGGTGTCCCTTTCCATTGATGGACAGGGTCGAGTGGGCTGACAGGTTAGTCATAAGTGTATGGTCGTTAGTGTTTTCATTTGATAAAGGTTTACTAGAGCTGACTTGTGTTTTTCTTTGGAATTAGTCAGCTATTCACTTCTGGGCATGTCTGAAAAATGTAGTGGATATTTATGCACTACAATAGGTTTGTGCCCAAATGATGTACTCTAGCAGGTACAGAATACCCATAATGTCCATTTGATATTTATAGAGAACCCAAGGTAGGGTGCCATTTCTTCTGCCACTTCCAGTTCCACTACTAAAGGTAGTAATGAACTAATACGATGAATCAGGTTTGTTTGAATAGGGACATTGGTAAATAGTGCTGGACTCTGGCCCTTTAGAACCACAGCTACTTTGAATAATCTTTCCCCAGAACATTTAAGAAACCTGAAATAGTAGAAATGTAAAGGATGTTTCTATAGTTTTATTCCTTGTTCCACATACACCATTACTAAGCGAAAGTATTTGCTCAAAATCTGTGTGCAAGCAGAGATTGGCTTGGATTCTTTTCTTATTTGAATAGGGTGAGGCCTTGATTTGTTTGCTAAAATGACTGTTTGCACGCTTGTCAATAATAAAGAGTTAACCAGCGAGCTTTATAATAGGCCAGAAGATTAGACATGCTGGGTTTGATGGAAAAATATTTTATACAGTCGAAATGTGCAATTAATATTATTAGTTCATCAAAGTGAGTCTCTGTACTGTTTGTTATGTGAAGTTTGCTCCTCTCATGTCCTGATAGTCAGGCTGCTAAATCAGGAACACTGGAGTCAGTCATTAGTCAGACATTATCAATATTACATATCACTCAGCCCTTTTAGACTTTTGAGGTAAAGGTTTTAGTCAGTAGTGGACTAAAGTATGGCTATAAGGGTTGTTTTTGGACTGAATTCATGTAGATGGAAATATTTATTACAGATGCACCAATACTAAATTTCTCAGCCGATACCAATAACCATTTATTCAGAGTGATATCGGCCGATACAGATAACCCATAGCCTTTTATACCTTCTTTTAAATTAATAATAATTAAGTTCACAATTCTGAAAGGAATGCAAATAAAAACTTTATTCTCTCCATTTCAACAAGTTGTTTCACAGTAACTGGTCTCATAAACAGAAAACACATTACTCTAATTAACATTAACACATGAACTAAATTCTGAAGATTAAAGTAAGATTTCTTGACTTATTGAATGTTATTAATTCTAAAAAACCTCCTGTTAGTCTTCACATTCACTCACCACAAACAAAAGCATTTCTACTTCATCACTGACATCAAACTGGTAATATATAATTGAAACTTTTTTATATATTATTAACTGGATATGAAATATACTACTCTACATATATAAATTTTTATGTGCAATATATACTTTTGTCAACTCATCTTCATTTAAATCTTTCAACGGTGTACTGGCGCTTTAATTCAACGCGAGCAGCTTGACAGGGGGGGTGGTGGAATAAAAATTAGACTCGACGGCGAAACTCCCACTTCACTTCTGCTCACTTCCGGTATAAAATTTTATCAGTGTAGAGCTTACAGAGCTTACAAACTGCAGTTTTGTTGTCATTCCACAGAAGAGACATCTTCTGTACACACAGCACGAAATCGATGTGTTTTCCCGCCCACTTTTGATTGACAGGATATAATTGGCCCTGATCATCGGATGTTTTTAAACTATTGGCTGATGGCCCATAGCGTGAAAAATATTTATCGTCCGATACATCGGTGCATCTCTAATATTTATTCATTCATCTTCAGCAACTGCTTTATCCTGGTCAGGAAGCAATTTAGCTTAGCCAGTCCACCTACAAGCATTGTTTTGGGAGATGAAATAGATTTGGGAAATGGAATAATATCAGTGGCCCTGAGCTATATGTCATTTCACAGGACTCCTAGTCTAGTGTATGTTTACTGTAAATTACTCTCTGTTATGTGAATGATTGTATATTGCATGAAAAAGATTCTATGTTGTTGACTCCAACACCAAGACAAATTCTAATAAAAATGTAATATTGTGTTTTATTATGAAGACAAGCTTAGGCCTGTAGTAAACAGCACAACATGCTTTACCTTACTGTAACAATATCATTCACATTCATTCACTTGTGTAAATGTACCTTTTCTCATGTAGAGGTTTTGTCTCCCTCCAGTCCTCTAGGTGTGCTGATCTCATTCTGAAGACTCCCACAAGTTTTCTTTAAGCTGTGACTTGACCTAAGGTCTAGGAATAATGACTGTTGCTAATGCCAAGTCTGGTACAGGTAAGCCCCTGAGGAAGAGATCTTCTGCTTCATGACTTATTGTGTAAGGCAGATCAGAATTCCTGTCTTCTTACAGATATGTACACAGTGACATGGTGCTGCAAAAAGGATTTTAAATGATAAATAGCTTTGTTGAAGGTTTTTAATAAATTAAATTAAAAAATATATATATTTACAGCATTTGGCAGACATCCTTATCCAGAGCAACTTATAAATTGTCTCATTTATACAACTGAGCAGTTAAGGGTTAAGGGCCTCGCTCAAGGGCCCAGCAGTGACTGTGGGATTGGCAGTGCTGGTATTTGAACTCCTGACCTTCCAATCAAAAGAGCAACATCTTAACCACTCCGCTACCATTTCCCAATTGTGATATTTTAAAATGCATTTATCTGCCTTAAAGAAATGTACATACTTTCAACAACTTTTAACTGCAGGGACTGTTCTACTTGAAAATTAAATGAAAGATCTGAAGGTGCAGGTGACTAGTTTAAATATGCTAAAGAGCGCTGAATCTGTTGCATTAATGTACACTGTCACTGCAGCTTTTGTTGTTTCTAGACTTTTATCTATGACCTATTTTACATATTTTTTCAGCTTCATGTTTCCATGGGGATGTGTAGGCTGGAATTGAAAGACTTAAATCAATTGATGGAGATCTTTAGAAAATAAGAAAAGAAGTAAGAAGGAAACTAAAGGTAGACAAGAACAAAATATATTTCTAAGGCAACACAAACAAAGTTTGCAGAGAATAAAACCCCCAAGATGCATACAGCAGCCAAAGAGGGTATGAACAAATCCTGGGTCTAACAGCAGACGTGCGTGTGGTGGAAAACCAGTCATATTTCATTATGTACTTTAAGATGTACATGTTTTTAATGTAAATGTTTTTATTTAGGCTACTTTATAACCTTACCTTGTGTATGATGCTCCTCCAACGTCACATTGTCAAAACAAAAAAAGAAGGACGCTTAACTGCTTAACAGGTAACAACGGACAAAATAAAAAAAATATAAACTCAAAGCAATAAACTCACTGAATCATACCCACCTGAGAATTCCCAGATAAGTCAAATGTAACCAGAAAGTATGGCCAGTTGTTCTGTCTTAGAGGTCCATCCATGGCATCACCAGGATTCAGATCTCCAGATGATAGGGTGAACACTTTTTCTGTTGTGCCAACCAGGAGCATCCACAGTTCACTGTTTTCTGGAGTCTATTTTTTTTTCCAACTTTGTAGCTTGAATGCACAGAGGTCAAAAAATGATATAATTCAGTGGTCTGACTTTCCACTTCTGATATAAGTCGAATGGAGGGTGAAGGCTAACATGCTTCCTCTGAGACACATGAAGCCAACGAACCCCATCTTTTCGAACTGCTGCTTATGCTGCATCACACGTCAGCCCTCTTCCACATACATGAGCTCACAGACTCCCTGTATTGGCTAGTGTCTCTGTGACCGACAGGGGAGAGAGACACCCCCCCCCCCCACTAAGGAAATTAGGTTATAAATGTAGAGGTAGATTGGACATCTTTCTTTTGGAGTTGGAATGAAATCTTTAAATGTGATTTTTCTCCTTCACTTTTGGGGGTAAGCAGATTTTAAAATGTGGTAACTTTATTTCTGGTTGAGCTATATAAAAGAGAACCATATCAGTTCAGGATTCAGGAAAACATGTAGTATTCAAAACTTTATTTAGTAGAAAATGTCCAAATTTCACCATCTGAAGGGTTTTTCCAGGCCGCCACTCATATGTAGTCTCATTAGAGCTTGTTTTCTGATCCACCTGATCCTGGGCTGTTTGTATAAAGTCCAGTCTCCTCAGATTTTATTAGTTTTTTCATACCAGTGACCTCAAGAATGTATTTCGCTGTTTGCCTGTCATTTTTCCTAGTGTGGTATTATGGAACATACACAAAAAGCAAGATACAAAAAAATATTATTTACACTGATGTAACATGTTATAAGGCAGTGTGTTTCCTGACATGTCATCATTTAATCTTTCATTTACTTTCCTTAATCAATGGCCCAGTTATCTGGTGATAAGAAGAAACCAGATGGTGGCCTTTTCAACATCTGCCCTGGAATTAATTAAAAATCAAATGCATCTCTTCACTTCTTTAGACAGAATGATCACTATAGCTTGTGCTGTGAGTAACCCATGTATGCTCATGTCTTACTGGGTGGAAATGTTTACAGTGGCTTCAATAAAAAGGCTTCAAATTTAAACTTTTATTTATATCCAAACTGGTAAACTTCACACTTGCCTGATTTATCCCAGTTCTTCCATGTGATTGTAGTAGAAACAGCAACACAATGGGTCATTTCTAAATTTAGAAGCAGAGTGGGTCAAATGATTATTTTTTTATTTTGTATCAAATTATTCTCATTGTTCAAGAGAGACTGCTGGAGAAAAAGTGGTGATAGTAGTAAATCTGGAACTGGAAGAGCGTGTTTTGTTGTTGTACAGTTTGTGACCTTGCTGTGCGAGAGGTTTTTGTGTAGGTGTTCTCACCATGGAAATGCTTAGCAGTATGCTAATGAAGTCACTTCGTGATGAATCGGCCCATTTAGAGCCACTTGAGTTGTTTGTCGTAGCTTGAGTGCTTTTGATGCATTATTTATTGATCCATTTGCTCTGCCATTTCTGTATTGATAGGTGGTGGTGCTATATGAAATGTAGGTGACTCTTTAATGTGGAGTTTAACTGATGCACCTTGTTCTTTACTGAATTAAGGTTTTATAAAAGCTGTGCAGGTCATTTAAACATTTGAGACTATGACCGCTGTTATCTGTTCTGTGTGCGTAAGCGCTCTTCTCATAGAATTAAATAAGTTTAATAAGTTTAAATTTATTGTTTCACTTCTTCTCATGACTGTCTTCCTGGAGAATGATTTTAATCATTCCAAAGCACCCTTAACAATCCCAACTACAAAACCCTCCTTCTGAACAATGCAGTCTCAAAGATTTCTACCTCTGTTACTCACATTGTTGGAAGTGGTTACAGGTTTTCACATCCCTCTGTAAATATCTGCTTCTTAAGTGATTTGATGTATATAGCCATCATGATTTTTATTTTATACATAACAGCACAATGAAATTATTTTTCCGCATTTCCCAGCTTGTTAGGAAGTTGGAGTCAAGGTGCAGGGTTGCGCCCCTCTGTGCCCCTTAGAGCTAGAGCAGAGAGGGTGAAGGGCCTTGCTCAAGGGCCCAACAGTGGCAGCTTGGCGGTGCCCGGCACCTTAACCATTAAGCCACCACTGATTTCTTCTGTTTCTGTGTATATCGCATACTGAATAGTTTTAGATCTTCAAACAAAATACAACATAAAACAAAGGCAACCTGAGTAAACACACAATACAGTTCTTATATATATTTTTTTAATTGAAGCAAAAAAGAAGATATCCAACACCTATCACACATGTCAAAAACTACTTGGTAAGACCTTTTAACCAACTTCATGCTGTTGAAAAAGTTCTATTTAAGCGTTGATTTGATTGAACAGGGTTTGCAGTAATCAGACCTGGTTGTGTCTATTCCAGCTGAACCCCATTATGAATGCAGGGAATTAGTAACTATGGGGGCAAATATATTTTCTTACTTTTTTGCTTCAATACATAACATTTATCATTTAAAAACTGTATTTTGTGTTTACTCAGGTTGCCTTTGTTTTATCCTAGATTTATGTTTAATTTCTGAAACAATTTAGTATGAGGTATACACAAAAACAGAAGAAATCAGGATATCAAATACTTTTTCACAGAAGTGTAGCTAACAAATGAAGTAGGGTTTGAAATCTAAAGCAGTAATAAACGTATATGAGAAGTTTTAGCTGAAATACAGGACAAATCTGATGAAAACTAAAACACAAATACTAAAATTTTTGTGCTATTGCAGTAATTTATTTGGCTGATATTCCTGATTAAACCTGAACATTAAACCAGAATGTGAAAATTCTCAGTGGTAATGTTAAAAAGCATTAATAATTACTAATAAACAATTATTTTTGTAGCAAGTGGTCCTTCAGTGCCAGAGAAGCACGTCAATAAACAATTTATGTGTTTGGCCACTAATTATACTTAATTATCTTTGGCTCTTATTATAAAATGTTAATGAATGTAAAGTAATGCACAAATAGTGCAAATTGGACAAGGGACTGAGATGGGGTAATGACTTTCCCACAACTAGTTCAAGGTTGCAAGAATGGATGCTGGTTTAAAATCTTCCCCATTTCACTTTTAATCAGATCCTAAATGAACCTTTGATAGATTACAGCTTCTAACCCAAGGCCCCATTTTTTTGTGGCCCGAGGTGATTTAAAAAAAACACCAAACGGCACAATCACTGGGAATTCTGCTTAATCTGGTGACACTGAGCAAGTTTCAGGAGTTGATTGCAGACGAGTGTATTTTTAGCTACCATTTTGAATTCTGAAACAATTTGTAGTGTTACATTGTACTTTGATATGTGGCTGTATTTTATACGGTTTTAGATAAGTAAAAAAAGACATGATTGAACAAAATAGCATGTACAGAGTATGAATGAATGTTTCAGTCTGTTCTAAAGACTGATATGTAGTTTGGAGAGGCTTGATGGAATTGAGATTTTGGTCTTCTTTCTTTAGACATTCAGGTTTTGAAGTGCAGTAGAGGTGACGATGAAAGGAATATTAATTTTATTAGAATTGTTAGCGAAAGTAGATGGCTGAATACGTGGCATCGGTCTGCTAATAGATTTTTAAAAATCCTTTTTGATTTTGCTTTTACCATTCTAAACCAATATAATGACAGTGTCACATGCAGAAGAGGATGAGTTCCCTTTTGAGTTCTTTTTTAGGTAGACCATTCACCACAGAGTGGGTTGTGGAATTAATTCTAGATATAATGTATGTCTTTTTTTTCCTTCCAGACACTGTTTACAGTATTGATATTTATGCTGTTGACACTGATGGCATGAGGCACAAGACTGCAATGTTAATCCACATAGTGACTATATGTAGCACTGAAATTACACTGTAACATCATACTATCCATCCCTAATTCACTAACCCACCTGTTCTCCATCTTCAGTCAAACTAAAAACTGCATTAATATATAATTGTGCTTGTTGTTATAAGGGGGTTTTGAGTCATTTCACGGCATCTCATAATGTTACTTGGGTTCCCAATAAACAATAAATGAATGTTCTGTCTGAAACTGGAATCTGCTTTTATATGAGTGCATTTTTGTCTTATGTAAATTGTTATATCTCTCCTGTAGCTATGCAGAAAGTGTTGGATAACCTCAAGGAGCTGCCTCCCTCCACTGGCGCCAAAGACATTGACCTCATCTTCCTCCGTGGCATCATGGAGAGTCCCATAGTCCGCTCTCTGGCCAAGGTACCCAAAACCTTGTCTGTTTATTTGCTTTATTGATCAGCAATTCACTCATGCGCATCTGTTTTTAAAATTATATATGCGTATGAAGTCATTATAATTTTAGCAAACATTGCATGTCAGTGTGTGTGTTTTTGTGTATGTCTGTGTATATCCAATTTCTTGATATGGTATGTGTTTTTGTCTACACCCAACACAATCCCTGGAAGAAGCGTAATGTTTGCAGTCAGCTACAGTCCCACTAGGAATTTATGCATTGCATTCCCCCTCAGGAGTCATGGCCAGGGGCAGAAACAAGAAAGTGATAAGCTAATCAATCAACTTTGGACAGAGCCAAGAACAGAAGTATTATGGAGGACAAAGTAAAAAAAAAAAAAAAAAAGAATAGTTGGCTCCACTGTTTGGGATCTTTAAATAAAGCCTTCTGAATGAGACGGAAACAATGTGCAAAGCAGAAATACTGCTAAAAATGTAAAATACAAAATAGCTTTTATTTAATAGTTTATTTTATATAACATTTCTTTGTCACGGCATAATTCCAAGTGTGTTATATCAGTGTAATCATGTAATCCCCTATCCTAAAGATAATGTGAGGCCAGGGACAGTTCTTTCTGTAGTGACTGTGGTCTATCACTTTCCCCAGGCTCATGAGAGACTGGAGGATGTGAAGCTCGAGGCAGTGCGGAACAACAACGTGGAGCTGGTGAGCGAGATTCTGTCTGACATCAGTGGCCTGGCCGAGCATAACGACAGCGCAGCAGAGCTCTCCAAGATTCTCAAGGAACCGCATTTCCAGGTGACAATGACACTGATTCTGGTAATCTTCACTAATTCATGAGGACTGGAAATAAGTGGTGTTCAGTGTGCAGCTAACACTGTGGTACAAGTAAATTCTGTAATTATCCTGGGAAGTTTTTATTTGTTAATCATATTTTTTAAATGATTTCCCTGCTCAAAGAATTTTGATTTAATTCAGTAGATAAATACCAGGTTTAATACATGTATTGGAGCAGTAAATAACAACTGTTTGGTGGCTCTGTGTCAGTGTTCCACAATTATGGTTCTGGAGGGCCAGTCAGTGGCTTTGCCCTCATCTACAAGTTCATTACCTCCATAGGGGTTTATAAGCGGTAGTGCCTATGGCTGCTCCTACGGGATGAAAAGTCCCCATAAGACCGTATGTATTGAATTTAGCTCATTTGCTGATATGTTTTCATGTTTCCAGTCCTTAATGGAAACTCACGATCAGGTGGCTGCTAAATCCTTTGAAACACCTCCATCTGCGGCAAACAACACTACCAAGAGCAGCACCTCTCTTATGCCAGTGGACACTGTGCGTATGATCAGCATCCAGAAGAAGGCAGGAGAGCCGCTGGTGAGGGAGCTAATGTACTTTTCAGCCCGTCAGAATTGGATTGTATGTTTCTGAACCACATCTTGTGTTGTCTAGACACCAGATTGTAATTTGCTTTATTATCCAAAAGACCTTTGTCATAATTCAAACTTTTTTTGAGGCAGCATATTCTAATACTTAAACTGGAATAAAAAACAACTATTTAAAAATAATAGTAATGTTTTCCCAATTCGCCTAATGCACCTAGACCAGAAAAGATATAGTACAATAATATACTATACACTTACTGGCCACTTTATTAAGTACAGTCAGCCTATCATGCTTCAGTTAATATTCAAACCAAAGAGCAGAATGTCATGGTTGTTGGTGCCCTATGGGGCTGGTTTGACTATTTCAGAAAGTGATCTCCTGGGATTTTCATGCACAACAGTCACAATCAGAATTTGACATCAGCATTTATCCAAACTGCCTTGTGTCAGCAGTCCAGGCTGGTGGAGGTGGCGTAATGGTGTGGGGAATGTTTTCCTGGCACACATTGGGCCACCAATACAAACAATGTTTGAATGCCACAGCCTATTTGAGTATTGTTGCTGACCATGTGAATCCCTTCATGGCCACAATTTACACATCTTCTAATAGCTACTTCCAGCATGATAATGCACTATGTCACAAAGCAAATGTCGTCTCAAACTGGTTTCATGAAGATGACAATGAGTTCACTGTTCTTAAGTGACCTCCCCAGTCACCAGCTCTGAATACAATAGAGGACCTCTTGGATGTGGTAGAATGGGAGATTGTCAGCAGACAAATCTGCAGTAATTATCTGCAGTGATGCAATCATGTGAACATGGAATGTTCACAAAGGAATGTTTTTAACACATTGTGGAATCCTACCATGTAAAATGATTGCTAATAAAGTGTCCAGTGAATGTATATAAGTAGTAAAGAATTTGTGTTGATATTTGATTGTTTATTAATGTTTATTCTTGGTATGTATTGAAATGTGTGAGGGGCAGTTATCCACAGACAGATATCCTAGTGATCGTTGCTGGGTTTGAATATCTTGGTTTGGGTTTCTGAGACTCAAAATGGTGTCTAAGAGCATAATGGCTTATGGCTTACCCCTTGTGCCTTTTGGAACTTACGGAACTTATGGAGTGGACTTAAGAGGTCATTTGAACTTTAGCAACTAGTAAAAAGAAAGGCTGTCTGGGAATAGTGGAATTTATGAGATGTGGGTGCTGAAAGCTGTGATCACAGAATTAATGTGGTGAATGCTTGTTTCTGTGCGTGCACACAAAGTCTATAAGATTCAAAGCATGTGGTCTTTTTTAGGGCGTGACATTCCGAGTGGAGAATGGCGAGCTTGTGATCGCACGCATTCTCCATGGCAGCATGATTGACAGGCAGGGCATGCTGCACACGGGCGACGTCATCCGTGAGCTGAATGGCCAGGAAGTGGGCAGCGATCCTACGGCATTGCAGGAGATGTTGAAGGACATCAATGGAAGCGTCACCCTCAAAATCTTGCCCAGCTACAGAGACACACCCACAGCTGCACAGGTTGGTGAACGGAAAACAGCAAACTGGTACACTGCAGATTTTATCAAACTGTGTCCTCACCTGAGCTTCATGAACCTGTCAGACTGTAGATAAACATGCAGTTGGAGTAGCTAGAATTAGAAAGGTCTAGAGTTAAAATGTGCCCACTCTAGAGCCATATTAGCTTTTGTGCCAGTTATTATATTTCACAGGGTATTAGTATAAAGGAAATAGTTTTCTATCTACTGTACATGGCTATATACTTCAAATTTTTTAGGGTCAGTCCAGACGTGCACTGATCTTGGCTGTGGTCTCTTTACTCATCTGTTAACTGGTGTAGTAGAGGAGTAGAGGTCTGATTCTCCAGTCACACACAAGGAGGAGAGACTTGCCCTCAGGCTGACTCGGAAGAATGCCACTCAGCTGAAACTGAGCCTGCCCATTCCTATTAATAACACACTGTGCTATCTAGGACAGATGGGAGGAGAGACTTGGAGAGAGGAACATGGACACACACATACACACATACTCTTTAAGGAGGTCTGGGATGTGATGGAAATAGGTTAACTCAATCTTTATGGCTTTCTTGGAGTGAAATCAGAGCGAAATGTTCTTTACATTCAGTGATACAGGTCTGTTCGCAACCTCGTGTGATGCAGACGTGTAATATAATAAAAGCAGTTTCTCACACACAAGTGCCCTTTGCTCTATTTCACTGTGCTTAGAGAACAGGCAGAGTTTGTATGTTGACAGTACACACAACAGGAACTAAGGTTAAAAGCCATCTAAATATTTTTTGTAAAAACATGCTATGCTTTCTTGTCGACAATATCCTACTTGGCCTTAAGCATAGAGCTACATGAAAGACAAACTAAGAGTCTAGTTTGAGATTTATAACTCATTAATACAGCATGTTAAGCTATTCATTTGTAAAATTAATAATATCTCATGCAAATATTGCAGATCATCTCGTTTGAAGAGGACTGACGGTCGGTTTATTACGTTAACTGATGAAGTTAATGAAATGCTTGATGAAAAAAACAAAACAAATATGCATACATTTTCACTTATTCTAAATGTAGTCATTTCAGACATGTTTGTTGTCTGGCATTTGCTTCTTTGGTTTTGCACTAAGGCTGACTCCTATACTTGCTTCAGATGACATTGTTATGCTACAAAATTAGTTATGCGACATTTTTTTAATTAAACAATTTTTGGGGAAAAAGCAGGGCTATACTATGTTTATAAATGTAAGTTAAAAATGGAACTAAAAGATTGTCCATATCATTTTGTATTGATCCAAATTGGTTTTCAACTGTAAAAGGTAGGACTCAGCTCCAGAGTAATACTAACTCTGTGCAAAGGAAGAATTATTTAGCCTCATACAGCCAATTCAAAACTAAAGAAATACTGTAGATGTCAGACGGCAAACAAAAAAATGTTTTTCCACCAATCCATTTGTAAAAAAAAAAGAATGTTCGTTTCTCCTGACACATGCAAATAGACTGAGTGCACAGAATTACACATGCATACGCACCATCTGCAGCATGAATAAAGGCAGCATGTCAGCCAGTTGCATGTTCAAGCTGAAGATTGTCCTGTCCTCCTTTACACTCAATTCTGTGGTCACTTATAAGTTCAATGAAGCTGTCTTTGAATATTAAACCTACTACATACACTTGTGTTTTTCCCCCATAGTTGCCTCTAAAATTATAGTGCTTTAGAGTGATATATATAAATTACCGGTCAAAAGTTTAGACCCCCTAACCCCCCCCCCCCCACACACACACACACACATTGCATACATTTTAGAATAATAATAAAAAAGTAATCAAAACTCTGGAGTAACACAACTGGAACTATGGGAATATAAAAAAATCAAAAATAAATCAGAATAATTTAACATTTTAGTGTCTTCATAGTAGACGCATTTTTTGCCTAGAATTTCCAGAAATTTTTGGCAATTTCTCAACCATTTTCTTGAGGAATCTCCCTGAGATGCTTTTTAAACAATATTAAAGGAATCCCCACCGATACTGGACACTTATCGGCTGCTTTTTGAAATATTTTGCTCCAAGTCATCCATTTAAAAAAAATATTGTTAGTTTTTTAATGAAAGAAATGAATATGTTGGCACAATTCTATTTTTGTCTACAACACCGATTTCAAACATTTAATCGTATACCTTCAGATCAAAAGGTTTTTAAGATCATGAGAAACATTTCAGTTACGTGTCCCCAAACTTTTGACCGGTTGTGTGTGTGTGTGTGTGTGTGTGTGTGTGTGTGTGTGTGTGTGTGTGTGTGTGTGTGTGTGTGTGAGTGATCATGCTTTCAATTAACATTCACTTAAAAATAATACTTTCTGTTTTTAGGTGTATTTGAGACCTCATTTCAAGTACAACCCTGAAACAGACAACCTCATTCCCTGTAAAGAAGCAGGTCTGGCCTTTTCCAAAGGAGAGATCTTGCACATTGTGAACAGGGAGGACCCCAACTGGTGGCAGGTTGGTAGCACATCTGAATGTTTCTGGTCTGTTGTGCCAGTTCAGCATGTAAAATTGTATACAGTTTAATACCATTCATGTAGAGTTACATGAAACTAAATTAAAAGTAACCCATTGAGTTGTGTAAGCACTCACTGACATGATAACCTGTGTGTCCCTCAGGCACGTAGTGTAGTTGGAGGCCGCACCGGTCTCATCCCAAGCCAGTATTTGGAAGAGAAGAGGAAAGCATTTGTACGGAGAGACATGGAAGGCTCAGGTATGTTAGGAATTTTTTTTTGTTTAAACCCTTATAAACAAAATGATAGATATCTATAATGATATTTCTTTGAATGCTGTTATTAGATCAGAGAGGAGTATGAATTTGGTATCAGTCATACTCCTCTCTCACTGCAATGTGATTTCCCTTTTCTTAAATTCCAGGAATTCTCTGTGGAACGATAACTGGAAAAAGGAAGAAAAAGAAAATGATGTACTTAACAGCAAAAAATGCAGGTTGGCACAACAGGAAGAAGTTTTATTGTATTGTTTATTTTAAAGAGTGGAATTTATTTTTTTTTGGAATATGAGGTGTCTGACACATGGGCACATCTAATATTTTCTTTCTCTTTTCCTGTCATCTACACCCACTTCCTGTTTGTATTAGAATTTGATCGTCATGAGCTGCAAATCTATGAGGAGGTAGCTAGGATGCCTCCATTCCAGAGGAAGACACTTATCCTGATTGGTGCTCAGGGTGTTGGCCGCAGAAGCCTGAAGAACAGGCTGATCATGTTAAACCCACTGCTCTTTGGCACCACTGTACCTTGTAGGTTTAATAACTACTCCTGGAGTGCATGTCTTTCCTAACAGTCTGTTCTCATCCGTCAGTTTAATATTTTCAATAGTATCGTATAACCTGATATTAATGTTAGCAGTACTGTTAAGATATTATGGTGAAATATTGATCCCATGGTTTCTCTCTCTCCCATCAGTCACATGTCGGCGGCCACGTGACGAAGAGAAGGACGGTCAGTCATACTGCTTTGTGTCCAGAGCAGAGATGGAGGTGGACATTAAAGCCGGCCGCTACCTCGAGCATGGGGAGTATGATGGGAATCTGTATGGCACCAAAATCGACTCGATTCACGAGGTGGTAAATGCCGGTCGCACCTGCATACTGGACGTCAACCCACAGGTGAGCAGAACAGAAAGTCAATGCGGTGACAGCAGGTGTCTGGACTTTAGTACAGAAGTAAATAAAAATGTTTACTGAATTTTATCATTAAAAACAGTGGAGCAATATTTATAAGGGCTGTCAGAACAAAGTTTACTGCAGGAAAGCAGTATGGAAAAACATATCCCAGGTATATCGCAGTCATATCCTTTTTGTTCCCAGTGGAAATGATGCCTGTGCCAAATATTTTTATGTTATTCAAGTTTAGCTAAAATTTACAGGAAAATGATTACTCTTGGGTGTCCTTATGAAAACCAAAATTACACTCTAGAATTTTCACCATGTTTATGCATTAAAGGTAAAAATCATAGACGTGACTGTAGGGAGACAGAGAAACCACAGGATCAGTATTTGACCACAGTACCATGGCAGATTTGCTGACAACATTAATATCAGGTTATGCATGCATTGTTTTTACTCACGTAAAATAAGTCAACTGGTGTTTTCTGATCTTTTGTTTTTTTCCTCCAATCTGTGACACTCGATTGATTGGGTTGATGTAGAAAGGGTGCTCTGAATGAGTGCATGTCATCTGTAGCATACTTACATTTTTTTTTGACATATTTTCAGTGTACGTAGTAATTTTCTAATTAAATATAAAACAAACGAAGCATAAGGGATTACATGTAAGTAATATAATTCGTCCAATTTCCAACAGCCACTTAATTATCCACAGAAACAAGCCACAGAATTATCAGTCACAATGGTCATGGCATTGCTAAAATTGGGCTGAGATCATAGGCATTATGTTACAAATCAAACTTATAATATTGGCACCCTTGGTAAATATGAGCAAAGAAGGCTGTGAAAATTTGTCTTTATTGTTTAACCTTTTGATCTTTTGTTTAAAAGATTCACAAAAATACTCTGCTCTCATGGATATCAAACAACTGCAAACACAGGTTTATTAAAAATATCTTTGTTAAATATAGGTGTGCAACAATTATTGGCACCCCATGAATTCATATGAGAAAAATATATTTGAAGTATATTCCCATTGATATTTAAAAAATTTTTAGTACACCTGGGTGAATATGAACAGGAAATTGTTCAACCATGACTTCCTGTTTCACAGGGGTATAAATATGAGGTAACACATAGGCCAAATTCCCTTAGTCATTCATAACAATGGGTAAGACCAAGGAATGTAGCTGTGATGTGCAGCAAAAGGTTGTTGAGCTTCACAAAATGGGAAGTGGCTATAAGAAAATAGCACATGTATTGAAAATGCCCATTTCCACCATCAGGGCAATAATTAAGAAATTCCAGTCAACTGGAAATGTTATGAATCAACCTGGAATTGGACGTGTGTCTATATTGTCTCAACGCACTGTGAAGAGGATGGTTCGAGTGGCCAAAACATCTCCAAGGATCACAGCTGGAGAATTGCAGACATTAGTTGCGTCCTGGGGTCAGAAAGTCTCCAAAAATACAATCTGTAGTCACCTACATCACCACAAGTTGTTTGGAATGGTTTCAAGAAAAAAGCCTTTACTCTCATCCAAAAACTCAAGTGTCTTCAGTTTGCCAGACACTACTGAACTTCAAATGGGATCGGGTTCTATGGTCAGATGAAACCAAAATGGAGCTTTTTGTTAATAAACACCAGAGGTGGTTTTGGCGCACACAGAGAGATAGCCATATGGAAAAATACCTCATGCCCATGGTTAAATATGATGGTGGCTCTTTAATGTTTTGGGTTGTTTTTCTGCCAGAGGACCTGGACATTTTGTTAGGATATATGGCATCATGGACTCTGTCAAATATCAACAGATATTAAATGAAAACCTGACTGCCTCTGCCAGAAAGCTTAAAATGGTCCGTGTTTGGATCTTCCAGCAGGACAGTGATCCAAAACATACATCAAAATCAACACAAAAATGGTTTATTGACCACAAAATCAAGGTCCTGCCATGGCCATCCCAGTCTCCTGACTTGAAACCCATAGAAAACCTGTGAGTGAACTGAAGAGGAGAGTCCACCAGCATGGACCTTGAAATTTGAAGGATCTGGAGAGATTCTGTATGGAGGAATGGTCTCAGATCCCTTGCCATGTAATCTCCAATCTCATCAGGCATTATAGGAGAAGACTCAGAGTTGTTATCTTACCCTCCCAACCCTGTATATAATAAATATAATGTTATTTGTTTAGTGACAGTTTCCTTTGGTGGTTTAATTTAAATTCAGTTTAGAAAGTTTTGGACAGTACTAATACTTAGATAAGCTGAGTTATTAGTAAAAGCTCTTCCTGCTTCTGTTGATGAGTTATAGCTCATCAGTATGTTATGATATCAACATTGTAACAAATATTTCAGCCTCTGCAGATAAATAAAGATAAAATAAAGATGCAATTTTGTGTATAGTGCAGGGCCAGGTTTATTGTGTAGATAAATCAGTTTTTATAACAGACAATATGACTCCAATAAATCACTGAATAATGACCGTCATTGCCAGGCACTGAAGGTGTTAAGAACAGCGGAGTTTATGCCGTTTGTGGTTTTCATCGCTGCTCCCGAGCTGGACACACTACGAGCCATGCACAAAGCTGTGGTGGACGCAGGAATCACCACCAAACTACTGACGGTCAGTCTCATATTTAACTCAACTGTATTCTCCTGTCAGCCAAGACATTAAAGACTGTGTACACTTAAATGTGTGTACACTTAGTTGTTTGCATGCTTTGAAGACGCACACTGACGTTTGCGTCTCTCTCGCAGGAAACGGACTTAAAGAAAACAGTGGACGAGAGTGCCAGGATCAAACGGGCGTACAACCATTACTTTGACTTGACAATAGTGAACGATAATCTGGATAAGGCTTTTGAGAAACTTCAGGCGGCTGTGGAGCAGCTGTGCGCAGAGCCTCAATGGGTACCGGTTAACTGGGTTTACTGAACCATCCATCCTCATCATCTTTAGCATCACCACAACCATCCTCATCACCTTCATCACTGGTGTCATGGACCACGGCAGGACTTTCAGCGGTCAGTGTGTTTCAGCCTGACCCTGAGGTCCAACCCTGCTATGCAAAGCTACACCATCCATGAGAAAAGAAAGGGAAGTGTACTTATTTATTGACTTTTTTTTTTCTTTAAAAAAAAAATCTACCAGCAGAGCACATCTCGAGGCATAACTGTTCCTTGTGTTACTATACAAATGATGTACTTACAGGGTGTCTGAAGTAGTTTTGTCATCTACGGTGATAAGTTGAAGCAGATGTCATTGCTGTGAGCTTTGATACACTTTTGTACCGGAGTGTTTCAGTGGCCAATTCATCTTATTGATCTCTTTAATGCTAGTTTTCTACATATTAGTAAACATACTCAGCAGTGTTCATGGTACTGCTACACAGAAACTCATTACAATATTGAAATATTGTTGTACTTTTATTGATGGAGAGGAGGGAGAAAAGCGAAGTGGGATAATATTTTACATACTAATTGTTGTTTTTTTTTAATTTTTTTTATCTAAGATGTAACACCACTTCAAGTTTTACATTGTACTGCAAATGTAGCAGTAGAAAATCAGCTCAGCACTGTGGAGTATCTATTCATATGCTGTTCATATTGGATCATTGTCTAAAATATCTTTGCAAAAAAAAAGCCCACAGTATTCATCTCAATACCTTTGTGGTGTCATGCAAAATAATGAGTAGTGACAAATATTCTTAGTAAATACGGATTTTGGGACACAAGGTTTATCAACTAAATTTTTTTTTTCTATAAACACTATGACTTGCCCGTGTATTTGTGTGCTATATTTGAATATCTGTCTTATGTGTTCTTACCACCACATTAAGGATGTGTATCTGCCCTAGTTCCCTTTGTAATTGGGGGGAAAAAAGTGTGCAGTTATTCACATCACTGAATGGACTGCACAGTAAGAGCATGTGTGTTGTCTATGGAATAAAATTTTTGCTAAAAGTATTGAATGTAACTTTTCAAGAAATTTAAAAAAATATACAATGAGAGAGAAGAAAGAAACTCTAAAACAGTTTAAAATGGTCTTCAAACAAACTGCTTTCTTTGTTCACACTTTTCGAAGTTTCATTTTCGCTAATCATGGTTTATGAATTTGTGCTGCCAAACGTTTCGTTTACACCTCAAGTTTACGTTCACCATTCTGGCACAAATCTCTTGTGTGGGCGGGGCTTAACAGCGTTTTGCTCTCATTGACTAGTGAGATTTGGATCAACAGCTCGAGTGTCCAGCTGAGGAGGAGGATGACGTTGATGATAATGACGACGACAATGTTCCTGAGAGCTCATCTCGATAAAATAGTCGTATGAGACTACCCAAACGTCAAATATTAATTAAGAGCTAATTATACTAAGTAAGTAATTTCCTCAGCAAAGTACAAATACTATAACTATACAGAGAACCGCATCCAGAACGCCTTCCAAAATTCGTGACAACGAAGTCTCTACATCCTGGTCAGGGAGCTGTCGAACCAAATCTCACTAGCCGATAAGAATAAAGAGCTGTTAAGCCCCGCCCAGACGAGAGATTTGTGCCAGAATGGTGATCATAAACCTGCAGAGTATAAACAAAATGTTTTGAAAGTGTAAACAAAATCTCTGGCAGCACATTTATAAACCATGATTAGAGAAAGCAAAGCTTAGAAAAGTGTTAATTTGAAGACCATGTTACATTTTTGCCACTGAATTCACTGTTTTCAGTTTCAGAGTGTTTTTCTTCTCTCATTGTATATTTTTTTAATTTTTTGAAACGATACGTTCTATACTTTAACGTTCTATAAATCTAATCCCATAGTTTTTCAACGGTTCTTTTTTTTTATTATTTTTTTTTTTTTGGACAGTAGTTTTAGTCTAGAAGCCCAACAAGCACAACACATTTAAGAATTTTTTATTGCACTGATAAATAAAACAGACAAATAAAAGGTGCTTTGGAGCTGACTGAAAAGGTCACTAGCTGGAGATCAGAAATGTAAAGAAAAATTCAGCATTCATTTCTCTAATATAGTAGATGATAGATAAAATATCACATTGATGTTATTATAGCAGGGGCAGGATACTGGCTGTCAGGGCTGTAGGAGGTCTGAGAGCACGACTTGTTTCATGGGTGCCAGCAACATTGGAACAATACAGTTCATTGTAGATTTCTATCTGTTTCTGTCCCTGAAATATTCATTTCAGGATCAACATAATTACTGGTTAATTTTATGGCAAAGATATGATGCAGTAAAGCCTTTAAACTAGCAAAATAGACACCGCAAGAGTTTTTACACAGCAGTGATTATTGCTTGTACACGTAGCACTTTTGAAGTGAAAGCTTTTCTACAGAACACAGCAATTCTATCATTATATCATGATAATAATTTACATTTCTGAAACTCTGCTCTATTTATTCACACGAAAAAATTCAGTTTAACCCCTGCTGGCGGATTTTTATATCTGAGCTTCTCAAATTAAAATGCTGGAGGACCGCAGCGTTTAATGTTTTCCTGCTCTAATGCTCCTAATTAACAGCTGATGAGTTAAATAGACTGGAGCTTAATGGTAAGGTGGTGAAATCACTAAACTGCATAATGCTGCAGTTCTTCACAATGAAAGGTGAGTATATTGTGCTGGACAGTGTGTTCTGTCTCCCTTTGTCTTTGTGCTAGTTAATCTGTATGTCTACACATGCAAATATATTCCACTATGACCAGACCTGTATTCTAACATTTGAACGACAGCCATTTAAAAAAAACTTATTTTCAGAGAAACACTCTCAATTAATCATGATTTTGGAAATAATATTAATGTCTGCAGTCCTGTGTATATCCTGCACACATGCGTACAGACGGGTGACAAATAAAAGACAAAACAAAACAGTGGCTCTGTTCTGCTGTGGGGCATTTTACTGACAATGTCCACTTGTCCCCTTAGAGAGAAGGGTCACTACAAATCAATACAAAGTTATTCTGATCGATTACATTTTTCCTATGATGAATCATTTCTATCCTGATGGGAGTGATCGCTTCCACAATGACAATGTCGCCAGGGCAAGCAAGAAAGCTCACTATATGGTTTATATGAAAATCATATGCTATGGCTTTCGCAGATCTCAGTCATTGGATCTAAACTCAGTTGAATACCTGTAGGAGATTTTGGACAGTGCTCTCCACCACCAACTTCAACACCAACTAAAATATATTTTGAAGAATGATGTTCTCTCTGTGTATAATCTATGCCAAGGCACACTGAAGCTGTTCTGGTTGCTCATTGTGGTTTTGCCTCAGTAATACTAAGAAGCTTATAATTGAAGGAGATAATTGGTCCGCAGTGTCACACAAATACTTGATTGACTTGATTTACATTAAACCAAATGGTGAGGGATATGACTATGTAGCAGTTACAAATCCCCCCCAAAAATTTACATATGGCTGCTCTAAAAAAATTAATAAAAATTAATTCAAGCTACTAACAGAAATGATTATTAACTTAATCATTACATCAATGTCAGTAAAGTTATAGGATTTATTTTAGGGCAGGAAAAACATTCGTCACTGATTTTTGTGCCTCTGCCATTAGGGATGTCACAGTACCAAAAATCTAGCAGTCGGTACTAATACCACCAAATGTACACGATACTCGATACCAAAGGCGATATCACGGTGTGGTATAAAAATAAAAAAATTTAATTAAAAACTCCTGGAGGACATCCTCCTCTGGCTGATAGTGGCAAAAAGAGAGAGAGAGGGATATTTTAGTTATCAAACACTGTCTGACAATGAGTGGAGGCTACAGTGGAGGTGCACTCCTAAACGCACACACACACACCCCTTATACTCTGAATGCAAGCATTAGTTTAAATTCACTGATATGGTGGCAGGCCAAAAAGATTTATTAAAAGCATGAACATTTGAATAATTATTAGTGACATTAGGCTACATTTAGCTGACAGGACACGGGCTGAATGGCGATGCATGGTGGCCCATTAGGAGGTAGTTTATAACACTGCAATGTGTTCGAGCCGTTAACAAATAACTGGCTATCGCAAACATTACATGGAGCATAACGTTAGCTGGTTTCACAGCCACAATGCCAGCTGCCTCAAACAAACATAATATAGGACCGTCTTTCAGGTGCTTCGCCAAATTCCAGGTGTTTCCTCGCTTTGTTTGAAATGAACAATAGTATCGGTTGCACACCGACTTCAGAGCATCAATTATATGTTTGTTATCATCCTCCTCTAATGCGAAGTATTTCAATATAACTCATACCACATTTCCTCTCAATGAGTCAGGGTGGAGCTAAACTTTTGTAGTTTTTCCCGTGTGCTTGTTGGCGTTCTTCTGCTTCTTTACCACTTGTGGACCGACTAAAACACTTGTGCGTATTTGCTGCCCCCTTCAGGTCCAGAAGAAGTGCAACCTCGATGGCTTCATTACACACGGTACCTACGCTACTGCAGAAAAACAAGTACCGCTGTCACGTTTTAAGAATGTTGGTACTTACTTGGTACCGAAGTATCGGTTCTCGTGACATCCCTATCCGCCACTAGGTGATTGAGGCATTATGTTTTTTCAAGTTGCTCCCAAAAGTTACAATATTGCACAATATTTCAAGAACAAGGGGTCTATCCCTCTACTGCATGCATTTTGAAAGCAATGCTTTTAATTGATTCTCTTTTCTGGGATAAAATGAACTTACTGGAATTTTGTTTTTAAATATTTGAGTGGATGCTTTTTAGGTATGTTGCTTGGAGACAACACTGTGACAATAGAAAAAAAATAATCAAAGAACCAGATAATCATATAAAACTGAATTTTATTTAAGTATTTACAAAGAAATTGCTGAGTGGCAATACAATTCGATGCTAAATATTAAAATGTAACTTAAAAATTAAATCCTGCATGCGAATGTCCATTAAAATGTTTTTTTTGTCCAGTAAAAGGAGCGGTACACATTATACGTGAACCTAACTATATGCTTTCATAGAAGATTTGCATTTGCAAAACTTGCATTTGCCTCAGCTTTCTACCCTCAATGTCCAGTAGTCTTGTTTGGTCATGTCATGTTTCCCCGTCAAACCTGTAGCCTTCCCTGAACTTTCACTATTCTCTCCGAAATCATATTTGATCTAGTTGAGCAAATCATGAGACTGCATATTCATAGATTGTAGACATGTTTATATATAAAATAACTTGTTTCTGCCAGTAAATATTCATCAAAACCTGTGCCTGCAACATCGTCCCTTTCACTGGCTATAGCTGTCTACACACCATCATTTTCAACCTCAAACCCCACCAATACTGTTTCCTCAACACTAAATCCTAACTCATCCTCAGTATCCTCAAATGAAATCCTCAATGTTGAGGATTGCATTTTCTGAGTAAAAGTGACATTAGGGCACAGGTTCCCAACCCTGGTCTACTGATTCCTGCTTCCAACACACCTGAATCACCTAATCAGCTAATTAACAGTGGAATTGGGTTTACTAGAGCTGCGAAAACACAGGACAGGACAAGTGATACTCTGGGACAAGGGTTGGGAAGCTGTGCATTAGTGTAATATACTGTATACTACTACATGACAATCATACTGAATACATACTACAAAAAAGTACTTACATGTAATAATAAAAACATAATACACATTAAGTGCAGCATTCTCTGCACATCAATTCCACTGTCACACAGTGTTGCTTCTAGGCCACAAACCCATTTAAGCAATTGCTAACAACATACAAATCATTTATGAAGATTTTTAATGTTTAGAAACTACGTGCACCCAGTAACAAATGTGAATCATATGTTTGATGGGTGAGAAAATCAACAAAAATTGCTTTTCTGAGGGCAGTTCTCCAAAGCAAAAACATGCATCCTCCACAAGGTTCACCATGCCACAACAAGACTTTCAAATGGCCTCCAGAAAGTTCTGTGACCAAGTTTTTTCTATTGGTTGATTCCAAGTCATGGCTTCATCATTGACCTTCATTAAAAACAGCACCGTCTTTCGGATGAGACGTTAACCGTGGTCCTGACGCTCTGTGGTCATTAAAAATCCCAGGACACTTATTGTAAAAGAGTAGGGGTATAACCCTGGTGTCCTGGCGAAATTCCCCCATTGGCCCTTATCGATCATGGCCCCCTAATGATCTCCATCTCTGAATTAGCTACATCACTCTCTCCTCTCCACCAATAGCTGGTGTGTGCTGGGCATTCTGGCGCACTATGGCTGCTGTCACATCATCCAGGTGGATGCTACACACTAGTGGTGGTTGAGGAGATTTCCCCCCATACAATTAAAGCGCTTTAGGTGACTAGAAAAGCGCTATATAAATGTACCTGTAACAAACTAACTGTAACTAACCCTTTTATTGGCAACAAAGTGATTAAAATGGGTTTGTGACCTGAGGCAACAGTGTTTTCATGCACATCAAATACCATTTAAGGGCTATATTTGGGTTGCAGCCATATTCCGATTACAATGTTTATATGTGTACAGGCATCGGAATATTCCTGTATACATGGTTGTTGTAAGTATGCCTGAGTTGCCATTCCTAAATAGCTAGCCTACAGCTAAGCATCTGTCAGCACCCACAATTCCTTGCGGACTGAGCGTCCGCATAGATCTCCTTTCAGTAGAATTTCTGAATAAGGTGTTTACATGCAACAAATTTCAAATTAAAACAGGCATAGGGAATCCGAATTTGGGGAATCAGAATATTGTCTTAATTTGAATCAGACAATTAGATTGCTGCATTTACATTACTCAATACTAATTAGAATATTTAAAATAGTCTAATTATATGCTAATTCAAATTCTGATTAATATTGTAATATTGATGTACATGTAAGAATAGCCAGTGTAACCAGCAGATGAACAGATGAGATTTTGGAATTTATCCAAACAGGGGCAAGGTCACATGTGCTATGTTTATATGTATCAGGGCCTAAATATCAATAACTGTTGGTGAGAACAATTGTGTGGTCGTCACCAACTTCTATAAACAAACAAATAATCTCAGGTGATGACGACACCAACAACAACAACAACACAAAAAACCCCATAACAGACTTTAACATTCAGAAACCAGGTTGGAAAAATAAGCACACCCTTCCTAATTCCAGAAACATCAGCCAGGTATTACTAATGAAATGCACAAGATTAGTCAATCATCAAGAAGTGTGACTAGACTTGTGGGCAGCAGGGGCATCCCCATCAACACAGTTTCCATCGAGTCCTGCTTGTTACACTAGAAAATGATTGTTTCTCTGTATAAAATATTTATATGAAGAAAAATATAATTATATTTTTATATTTTTTAACTAGTTTTTGGTTATTCTCATTTACAACAATTTAGTCCTGTTCCAAAAGACATTTGTTCATGTGTGTTTCACAATCGGTCTGTCTTGACCCGACACTTAGTCAGTTGGGGACGCTAACGAGGCCAAACCAAAGATGGCGATGCACAAGATTAGAGGAGAGTTCCCCTGCTGGCTGCTGATCTGGGCCTGGATCAAGTCCTCCTCTTTGGACAGCATCACACTGGAAGATCCAAAGAGCTCCTGTACTTTACTGTAAGTGTCCTTTTCAGCCAATGGGGTGAGTATGCTATCCTTCAAGAAGCACTCTTTGTTTTCCATAACATTTTGTACCTGTAAGGCAGTACAGACAACACAACCAGTAAATTCATTCGTTCATCTTCAGTAACCGCTTTATGATGGTCAGGATCTGAAGCCTATCCTGGGAACACTGGGTGTGAGGTCGGAACACACCTCTGATGGGACAACAGTCCAGTGCAGGTCACCACAAACACACATTCACAACTAGAGTTAATTTAGCATAGCCAATATACCTAATGACATGTTTCCGGGAGGTGGGAGGAAACCGGAGAACCCGGAGGAAATGTGAATAGAGGGAGAACACAGACAGTAACGTGAGCTTACTCACAGGTATTCGGTTAATTCAATTACATTTATAGACTGATTATGATGTAAAGGAGACCAGATACTCACCAGCAGGTGCAGTGCCTGTAAGGTGGGGTGATCGCAGCAGGACTCTAGTGCACTCAAGCTCGACTCAGTCATCTCTACAGATGAGAGAGAAAGAGATGTTATATTGATCAGCACTACCTGGTCAAGGAAAAGGTCATGAAAAAAAATCATGCTTAAAAAAAAAAATTAGTGTAGCAATCATCTCTCATCCAGCCTTGTCTATTTCTTAGCAGCACAATTTATTTATTTCCTTGCTCACCCTCTAAGGCACTGGTGAGGACGTTTGTGGCAGTGAGGGCAGAGGGCTCCATCTGTTGTTCCAAGGGGACTGTTTCCAGTGGGGCATGATCTGCATCTTCTTTCTCCTTGAGCAGCTCCAACGTAGTCTGTACTGCTTTCTTCAGAGAGGGCGCTTTGTCCAATGTGGAGAGATCAGACTCTCTACCACAGAGCAAATTCTCCAACTGACGGAGTGAAAGAGAAACAAAGCATTTAATAGGAATACATGCACATTTTACATGCAGTTTATGTTGTACATAGGAAGTACTGTTTTGTAACAAACCACAGCCCAGAGAATTTGCATACCATTGGTTTACTCTCCAAAAAAATAAAATAATAATAATAAAATAAAAAAATCAGTAGAGCCAACATGATGCTTAGTTATAAAGCATGTTTATGTGTTGAGATTTAATCATGAGTTGTGTTATGTTGTTTAGTGTTTTTGTGTTATGTAACCTATGTGTTTAATGCTGCTTTGAGAATTATTGTCTATTTTAGTAAGGAAGGAAGGAATCAAAACTGTGAATGAATGACTGACTGTGCTGTCAGTTTTGCCCTTGGGTAATAAAGTACATTCTTTAAATAAAAAAAGTACAACTTTTCATATTCACTGTTGATAAAACTCCATGCTTACATAACAGAAACAAAGGCCAGTTCTTAAAAATGATCACTGGTTCCCTAAAGAGTAAAAGAGTAGCAGTGGGAAAAATGCACTGTGTGGGAAAAAACATTTAGTACATTAAGCTGTGCTATTATTAAATAAATGACAGAGATGTACTTCCCCCTTCATTCATTCACCTCCTGTGTGGAAAACCAAAAGCAAAGCCATGTACATGTTCTTTGTGAACTATGTTAAATGTCTTATTCTCACTCACTGCAAGGTTCAGGCTACTGATGGCTGTCTTGTCCTTCATGAGGAGAGTGATTTGCTGGAAGAGAAATGAGCGTGTGCTGGCAGGGAGTCCTGAAAGCACCTTGAACTGAACCTGCAAATTTTCCAAGTCTGAGAGAGAGAGAGAGAGAGAGAGAGATGACGAGGATGAGGGAACACCACCTTATGCTCAACTTGGCAAAAACTGAGCTTCTCATCATTCCAGCCTGCCCCTCAATCAACCACAACCTCACTGTACAGCTCGGCTCAACCACACTCAAGCCAAGCAGGACATCCAGGAACCTTGGGATGCCTTTTGATGTTAGCTTGACCTTTACAGACCACATTTCAACAACTGCACGATCCTGTAGGTTCATTCTGTATAACATCAAGAAAATCAGACCCTATCTCACCGAACAGGCTACACAGCTACTAGTCCAGGCTCTTGTCTTCTCAAAACTGGACTACTGCAATGCACTACTCTCGGGCCTCCCAGCCAGCTCCATCAAACCCCTTCAAATGATTCAGAATGCAGCAGCACGTCTCGTCTTCAACCAGCCCAAAAGAACCCATGTCACACCCCTCTTCATCTCCCTCCACTGGCTTCCTGCAGCTACCCGCATCAAATTCAAATTCAACAGCACCCCCCTACCTCAACACTCTCCCTGAGGCTTACGTTCCCTCACGCAATCTTCGATCGGTTAACAACCGAGGCATGAAGACCCTTTCCAGAACCTTCAAACTAACTGTCCCTCAGTGGTGGAATGAACTTCCAACTTCAATCCGGACCGCAGAATATTTTCAAAACCGATTTTCAAAAAACAGCTAAAGACCCACCTCTTCCGTGAGCACTTAACTAAGGTGGAGGCTACACATTGGTGGTGGTTGAGGAGATTTCCTCCCCATACTATGTAAAGCACTTTGAGTGTCTAGAAAAGTGCTATATAAATCTAAGGAATTGGGTTTCAGCATGATAGTATTCTTAGACCCTGACTTACAAAGCACTCTGTCTGGATAATGATTTTATTCTAGTGTTATTTTAAAGCAGGATATTTGATAGCCATGGTGCTATCTGATAAGGGTAGTCTCACAGCTGTTGATTGCTACAGTTCACACTTTTGGGGGAGGTATTTACCCACCTAACATCTAAGAAAATACTTTGCTCTGTACCCAATATAACCTCTTGCCATCAGACCAGTTGGCAGAGATAAACTTGATGTGATCCTGAGACTTCCTCCGACAGCCAGCATAGTACTGCAAATAAACCATATCTTACATAAAGGGCTGTGTTGCTGATCTTTAATGCAAAGTTCACGGGGAATCTCTACCGTGTGAACTCTGTGATATAACTAGGGCGCCTGCTAGTGAATGTAAATGTAAATGTCTTCTTCAGTTCATGGCCAACCCTCCACTTCAGCTCTTACCATTCCATAGCTTTTGGATTGATGGTTCACATGGAGCACTGAAGAGCAGGTTTGGTTTTGATTTGTGCAGGCTGTCCACCTCAAAGCATCCGTAGCTGTCTGGCATCAGGCACAGATCTGCGGACACAAGCCTGCAGTGGTCAGGCAAATCATTGGTGACTAACTTCCGTTTCCTGGTTAAACAGCACTAGCACAGAGCTCGTTTTATTAAAGGAAACAATTATCTAAAGGTCAGGAGATGAATATAAAGCATTCTTAAACATAAGGCACAATTTTACTTTACTCCACCAGTGAGAGCAATCAGATTGGAGTCCAAACATTTCCATGATAAAACTGTAATAAACATCTTTGTAGACTCGGCAGTCATTATCAGATCTATTGGATAATAATTAAAGCAGCATTAAATTGAAGTGCGCACTACTGATGCACTGCATATATTCTAAAATTATAATTGAGAGCAAAAAGATATTACCAAATTGACCTGTGCTGCTCACGTTGAGCTCCATTAAACTGTAAGCCAGGGCCGTGTTAGCTGGGATTTCTAGAACAACATTGCTGTCAGAATGAAGGCTGCCATTCTTTACCGAAACCTATAGAGCAGTGACAAAAGATTATAAGAGAGAGGTAAGAGCTTTTAAATGAGTCATGCCATATAGATATTTCTGAGGTTATTGATACGATTACATTCAAATCTATTTCATATTATAGTCATACAAAGTGAAATGATTTTAAAAACTAGTTGTTTCACTGGATCAGTGTCTTAGTACATCTCTGTGCTCCTTATGTATCTCTCAAATAAGCATGGTGCATGATAAAAGTCGTCTCAAACTGGTTTCATGAACATGACAATGAGTTCAGTGTTCTTCAGTGGCCTTCCCAGTCACCGGATCTGAATCCAGTAGAACATCTTTGGATTAAGGTAGAACGGGAGATTTGCAGCATGAAACTGAACTTGAAACATCTGCAGGAATTGCATGATGCAATCATCAACATGGACCAGAATCTCAAAGGAAAGTTTCCAACATTTTGTGGAATCCATGCCATGAATAATTGGGGCTGTTTTGAGAGCAAAGTGAGGCCCTACCCAGTGTTAGTATAGTGTTCCTAATAAAGTACTCAGTGAGTATATTTACATGTAGAGCTGGCTCTGTGACTTATATTAAATATAAACCATAGAAAATTTTGAAAACTGATTCACAGAGGTCTCTGTGGTTGTATGCTGACATTTGTGGCGATGAATGAAGAAGCAAAATGTCAAATTCAATATGTCGCTGCATTTCTGTTTTGCCACTAACTAAATTAGATTAGTAGATTTCTCTGCAGAAAACACAGTGGATGTCTATGTCAACATTTCTTCAATGTTATATTAGCTGTTAATCCTGTTATTAAATTTGCCAAGCTACAGGTCAGAATTTAAGAAGTTGTTTTAAGATGGTTGCTTTAGCATGAATAGTGAAGGTTACCTACTTAATCAAGGCTTTCTAGGCTTAATTCTAAACTCTTTCTAGTGGAAAAATAATGAATTGCTAATTACAACGAAGAGAAGTGGGTTATTATAGTTATAGGCTAAATGGGGCAGTGGTGGCTCAACGGTTAAGGCTCTGGGTTACTGATCAGAAGGTCAGTAATGTATATGTGACAAAGAAAGAGACGTTGGTGTTTGTGTCCCCCGGCCCCCATATAGGTTGTACACTACAATTCTAAGTAAATTAATTTGCTGATAAAGACAAACTGACAGTTGTGGTCAACTTATGGTTTGATAACTTTAACTTTTGGCAAGCTTTAGTTTCTATGTCCCTATTTAGCATCTGAGGAACTTTCTCTCAAAAATTCTAATTAACCCGGAGAACTTCCTGTCATGCCCCCTTCACTATGTTTAAATGTGCACATAGCGCAAGATCTCGCTTTGGTTCCTCAGTGTTGTAATGAGATCTCCTACCTCATTTCAAAAAGCACTGTGCCTCTATTCCTTCCAAAAACTTATAAGACCTTCCTCTTCAGCAAGATCACTTTCACTTCCTCACCATCTGCTTTGCATGAATCATTTTATTATGTCTTGGTTTTATTTTTTATGCACATAGGTTTGAAATTGTCCTTTTATTACTGATCGAAATTGTCTTTTTGTAACAACCTACAACACTCTAGCACAAACTAGCATTTGCCTCTAGTTTTCTCTAATGCAGATGTGCTAGATGTTTTGTATAACTGCACCTTCAACTGTTTAGTTGTTTTTCAAGTCACTCTGCTAAATGACTAAATATAAATGTAAAATCCATAGCAAGTAGTTAGGGTCAGTCTAGTTAAGCAAAAATGACTACCACTTCAATTTAAGGCACTCCTTCAGATGACTGGTTGATTATATAATATGAATCAAGAATATTTCAAAGATGTTCTAACAGCTAAGAGGTAAGTATGGAAGACAAAGCCTGGCATGCTACCTCAGTTCTCAGGTCATCTAAAGCTGAAACTGTTTCATATATAATTAACATGAAATTTACATTTCAAACAGTATAACGTGTAACCCAGTAGGTCTGACCTGAATCTTCTTGGGAACAGTGAACCCAAGAAAGGCTGAGAAGCTTCCTCCCCCGTGTACTTCCTCAATAACCATGCAGGTCTGTGTGGTTATGATTCGCTCCTTTACCAGCGCGAACACCTCGCGCTGCCGCTGCAGTGTCTGCTTCAACAGGGAGTGCTGAAAATCCAGACGTCTACACAGGAGACATAATACAACATGATCAACAACTAAAGAAAGTATATAACGTAGCATGTGCCTTTTAAGAAAATAACATTCACAAAAATATAGAATCCAGCTTCATACAGAATAACCCCACACTGGTACACGATCATATACTTCAGACAATTTCCTCCATATTTTACCGCCATACTGAAATGACACTGACTGATTAAAAACAACAACCAAAAGGTATATTATCTGACCACTTTTTGCAATTAGTCCATAAACCACATAATAAAATGTCAATGCAAGCAGCTCCATAACCAACAATTTGCATACTGTAACCACTAAAACTGGATCCAAAATGCAGCCTATCAATCACTCTAACTTTCTATTTGCTCCTTTACTGAGGTCTGTACAAGATACACAACAGATACTAATGAAATTTGCAGAACCGTTTATTGTTATTGCCATACTTGTCTTGCAGTAGCCCTAACCGCAATCGCAGGTCATAACATAATCAGCAACCTTCATCATGTAAACTATGCAAAAAGTGAGATTTTACAACCACTAAAAGCTGGCTAACTGGTAAGGTAAGAGATTTTGAAAATGCACAATAATCATGAGTGATATCAAGTAACATAATATCACCAAGCACTTAAATAAGCATTTTTTATAAAAATACATTTTTAAAAAACCCATTAACTTATGTGCTGTTGTGCTTTACTAACACCTCTCTAATAGGATTTTACTTGACAGTATTCTGACCTTTTTGTACTAGTATGAGGAAGGTGCTCTTGATAAGGGTGTCTGCCAAACGCAGTAAAAGTAAATGTACCGAAAATACCGTAAATATATGCGACATTCTCAAGTCACCGTACAGCAAAAAGCTGGTGAGTATTAAGGAAGACTGGATCCCAGTGCTGAAACTGATTTAATGTTTATCTTCTTCTACCCTGAAACTAGTTTACCCTGAAACTAGTTTATTTACAATAAACAGAAAATGCAGAGGCTGATGGAAAGAAATAGGACAATAATAGGACGGAAATAGGACGGAAATAGGGTGGAGCACAATGTGATATTTGGGTGTTGGATGGTGCAGTCATCCATTTTAGAGTTAGGTTGCTAGAACAGAAGTATATTTTTAAGAGTAATGAGAAAGTCATGGTAAAGCACCTAATGTCGCATTCAAATTCAACCGTCACTGCTTAACCAAAATTGCTAGGAAATTCATTGAGGTCAATTCAACTGTGTCACACCTGATCTAAAAAGTAAGAGATGACTGTACTCAGTAATTCCCAGCACATAATATCTCAAAATATTAGAATAAAGAATTTATAATACAGAAATGTCGACCTTCTGAAAAGTATGTTAATTTATGCACTCAACACTTGGTCGGGGCTTTGCATGAATTGCTGCATCAATGCGGCATGGCATGGAGGCTATCAGCCTGTGGCACTGCTGAGGTGTTATGTGCTCTAAATTCTCCTGATAGACGGCTGCAATGACTTTCGACTTGAGAAAACCCAGTGGAGCAACAACAACAGCTGACATGGCCCCCAAATCATCAATGACTGTGGAAACTTCACATTGGACTTCAAGCAACTTGGATTCTGTGTCTCTCAACTCTTCCTCCAGACTCTGGGACCTTGATTTCCAAATGAAATGCAACATTTACTTTCATCTGAAAACTGACTGTGGTTGTGTGTACTGAACCAGACTGATTAAAGGCTCAGGAAAGCTTTGCAGCTGTTTTGAGATAATTAGCTGATTAGAGCTAATTATATTATATTAGATTAGACATTTCTGTATTATAAATTCTTTATTCTAATATTTTGAGATACTGGATTTTTGATTTTCAAGAGCTATAAGCCATAATAATCAAGATTAAAACAAAAAAAAAAAGTAAATAATTTTATTTGTAATGAATCTAGAATATATGAAAGTTCCACTTTTTGAATTAAATTATGGAAATAAATGAACTTTTCCACGATATCCTATTTTTTTTAGATACACACATAACAAGCAATCTAAACAGCTCTGTGCCATATTTTATGGTGAAATTAACCTGATTTTACAAGTAACAGCTTTGATACAAACAGAAATATTTATTCCAAAGTTTTACAAAAAAAAACAATTCAGCATGTTATGAAAGATTCCAGGATTTCATACTTTTGACTCAGCCTGCAACAAAAAGTCTGCTAGCAAAAAGTTTCACTTCCCCTTCCACTTCCCATTATTCTTTTTTGGGGGGAATCATGCGTGAATGTATGACACTGTAAACTCCACAATGACATGACCCCTTCTCATTCACTTACCTATCTTTAGAGTCACGTAGTAGCTTCTGAACATCCACTTCTTGCTTCTTAAGTCTCCCAAATGAGGATGCGATTTTGGTCGAACCTTTTCCTTCGATGTTCAGGTTTCCAGGACCGATACCTGCTTCAGCTCCCCCAGCTGTGTTATTTTCCATTGTACGATTATAGTTTAAAAAGTCTGTCTCGATCAGAACTGTGGAGAACACAGGAAGGAATCATTTCATAAAGGCACAGTGCACAGTTCAACTCTCTACAAGACATTTCCATCATTCAGCCTGCTCCACAGGTGAGCAAGTGTTTTACTCCTCTTATACTACAGCAAATTGCCAACAAATGATCATTTATGAATGAATGGCACATCATACTGTTTTTGGTTACATTTAATGTTGTGGAACAATCACAAAATGTCATGTTCCCCTTCCAGCATAAATATGCTTTCATGTATCGATCCACAATTTGAACCGTGGCTATGATCCTTGGATATTCCCTAATAAACATGTTCATCTCACGCAATTGCGTCCTGCTTCTTCACCTCAAACCAACACATTACAGAAGACTTCATCGCCTAAAGACACAGCTGAGAAACATGATCAATGCAAGTCCGGTATGCCATATCCTTGCCATCTTGACCATGGAAGTGGATGCAGGAGCTCTGCCTCCTGACTCTGGAAGAGGATGCTGTCGCTCCATGTCCAGACTCCTGCGAGGACGCTGTCGCTCGGCCTCCTGAATCTGGCGAGGACATTGTTGCTCCGCTTCCTGATTCCGGCGAGGACGACGATGTTCCACCTCCTGACTACAGAGATGATGTCATCGTTCCACTCCATGGACGACGTTGTTGTGCCTTTTGTTTTGATTTGATCACTTAATTCGTCCTTTTGTTTTCTGCGTTTGCTGGTTTCCCTGTATGAGCTGCCTAGTTCTCTGACCTCTGTATGTTTCTTAGATTTATGATCATGGATATGCCTGTGTTAGCCCTGTCTGGCTGTTTGTTGACCCATGCTTGGAACCATGGCTATGATTTTTGGATGTGCCCTAATAACCATGCTGATCTCATGCAACTGCGCCCTGCCTCTTTATCTCCAACCAGCACATTACATAAAACAAGTTCCTGTTATCACTATAGACATTTCCTCCACAGCTTCTCCTTTTTCATGTCACGTAGACTTAATTAAACACAGCTTGCCATGTCACTGGGGGTGGGGGGGGTTGGGGGGGCTAGGGGGGAATTTACCTGACATGCAACCCCATATCATAAATGAGTGGGGAAATTTTTATTGTTTTCTTCAGGGAGTCATCTTTATATGTGTCATTAGAGCGTTCCAGCATCATCTCCTTTTTCACTTTGTGATTCATCACTTCCTGATTCATCAATGAATATCACTTTCATCCAATCATCCACATTCCATGATTGCTTCTCTTTAGCCCATTTGTTTTCTTCTGTTTAGGTGATTGTGCTGGTTTTCTTTTGGCTTTTCTATATGTAAATCCCATTTCATTCAGTTTTTCATTTGTTTTATTGTGTATTTTCTATTTTCAAGGCAGCAATATGCTCTGAGTTTTCTATCCTGACGCTTTGACTTCTTCCTTGGTCTACCCGTATGTTTTCCTTTTATAACCATCCAATTTTGTTTATATTTGCACCAAATTTTAGACACAGCTGACTGGGAACAACCAACATCTTTTGTCACACTCCGTGTCGGCTTTCCTTCTTGAAGGTGTTTTATAATCCTTTCCATTGTTTCAACTGAAAACTCTCCTGTTGGGGCCATGTTTCCTTTCAATAGCCAAGTCCAACAGCTCATTAAGGTCTGTAAGCACACTCTTAACTGCAAACTAATTTTCATTTTAAGATTTGTGCCAATATTTGTTTTAGAAATGCAAATTATAAGATGATTCCATATTTTTTTCTCTACTAGACTTGAAAAAAATATGCCATTAATTAAAATAATTTCATTTAATTTGTTTGAGGTATGTTTCATGCAGTCAGAATGTTATTTGAATGTTATCAGTTATTAAACAAAAATTATTTTGTGTCATATCTGTGATTTGTTTATTTGCTACAAAGTAAAAAAAAAAAAAAAGCTGGGTGAACATCCTCTAAGTGAAGTGATCCTGTAATTTAAGCTTAGGGGTTGTACTGGAGACAGCAAATGGACTCAAGCATGCAATGAAGATATACAATGCTTTTGCACTGAGTTAAGGCAGAGACTCAGTTCAGCAGTGTTGTTCATTGACCTTTCATATGCCTGTCTTTATACTAAAAAAAAGCATATTGTTTGGAGGAGATATGAGATAAGTGTAATGTTATTAGGCTATATATTATATAGGTATTTATATTTTTTATGTTTATATTTATATTGTATTTACACTCCAGATATCTGAAAGAAAGAAAGAAAGAAAGAAAGAAAGAAAGAAATCTCAACTAGTGTCCCCCCAGTGTATTGACATTTCTACCATTGATCATACCATACTGCAGAGCTACACGAGAAAAGATACAGGTAAACAAAACTATTTAATTTCAGTCATGCTCATAGAAATAATGAGTGTTATTACACTGCTCATTATCACACCACAAGATTTTACTTGTCAAATGAATGAACATGAAACATTAATTTGAGATGGAATTATTTTATTAACGTACTTGTGGAGTTTTTGGAAAATGGCATGCAATAATCCTGAAAATAGGTATATGTGAAAATAGGGATATGTGTTATAAATTTTATGTTATAAAATAGGTATAAATGTTAAAGCGAGTCCCCTAAAAGGATAAGTGGCCCCTGCCTGGCCCCCAGCTACTATGGTCTAGAATCGCTACTGTTTATATAAAATAAAACTTAAATTCTTTTTCATTTTTGGTGACGTTTTACAACACGACTATATGTAGTATAGAAATTGAGTTATCAGTGTCCCAGTCTGTACGTTTACTTGACAACAATAATCCAATATTAACCTGATTAAGACAATACTCTGATTAAGAAACTACCATGTAAACAGCAATTTTTATTACCTTAATCCGATTAAAGTCATACTCGAAGTAAACACAAATCAAATTAAGACATGTGGAGTACTCCTGTTTTAGTCGCATTATCAACATGTATTACAGACATGTACACACCTTAATCACACTATTAATGTCGTGTGGGAGTTTTCACCACATTCAGCAACAGGACACGTACACACACGGCAGTGCTCAACCGTTTTACTGCAAACAAGTGAGCACGGCTGCGTCCGAAACTGTGTACTTACCTGCTATTTAGTAGGAGAAATACATGCATCTCGGCTACTATATAGTAGGTAAGTACGCGGTTTCGGACGCAGCCCCTGGCTTCAAACAGTCGTCTATGTGCACGTATAGCATGACAAATAATTAACTGCACTTGAAGCGTTCATAAAAATGAAAAATAAAAACACCCCAAACTGTATATGGTACCATAACGAAGACGAACTGTATGTCGATACATGAAATTCTGGAGGGAACGTCGGACAGCGTGGCGATGTAATGACATGCTGTTAATCGCTCTTTGTTCTATAACATGTAAAACAGGAACATGAAAGGAATCGACTCATGTAAACACAATATTGTCTTACTCAGAATAAGGTCAATAATTAGATTACTGCTGTCCATGTAACCATAGTGCAGCTGTAGTGAGCCAGTGTACACGATAGTGATAGAGGTTATGTACGTGACGTCACAGTAGGCGGAACTCGCTGCGGTCACGCTCACTGAGTGGCAGCATTAATGTACAGCGTGAATTCCACAAAAACACAGAAAAAACAACGCATCTAAAATGGGGAAACGCTGTTGTGCAATCGACTGTGCTAACTTTTTACAGCGTGCCAAAAACCCACTCTGGTTTTTTTTTTTTTTGGCACGTGGAATTCGTGTCGTACAACTGACTGTGTTTTAACTTCATAAATATATAACGTTAGTACGTGGAAGTAGTGTTAGCGACAAACAAACTAGAACTAGCTAGCTCACGGTTTACCAGATAAAATTATAGAATAAAATAAAAATATTTGCACATACAACCAGAGTGTTTATTTGTGTTCTTGTCACTTTAATTTCTCCAACAACTCCCGCCTTGAAGTAGGAACAAGCGTGAAGTAGGATCAAGGCTTCTGTATGCCTTCAGGCTTTGCTTAGTTTATTTTCTCGAAATCAGTTACATATAAATGTCGGGAAAACTGATTTCTGGCCACATACCAATGTCCATGGACCACGGGTTCTTGAGTAAATTGTAAGGGTAAATATTTTCGCATCTTCCCCTATTAAAACCACCCATTCTGCCCGGATGTTTTGCCCCGGGAAAGTTACGTAAATGCATACCCTCTCTACACCACCTGGAGGGCTGATCGCAAATAGGTTCAAGGTGGGGTTGTTTATTTATTTATTTTATTTCTTTTTTAATAGACTGTTTTAGGCCTAATTGTACTGTAATGAATGTCCAGTCAGTGTAAAAGCGCTGTACCTGGACTGATGGGCCTTTCCCCGAGCAGCACATCGTTCAGATTGAAGTCTGTGGGAATGTATCTGGGTTGCTGCCAGCACCAGAAGGGATTCCGCTTGATGACCAGCGAGGAAACCGTCAAATTATCCGATTCATTCAGCCGGGAGACGGGGATTAAACAGCCATCGGGGTCAATCGCATCCACGAATTTCCTGGTCGCTTTAGCAAACATCTTCAACCACTACAATAGAGAACAAAGTTATAACTGCCAGCTCAATAACCTTTCACTTTCTATATCTATATTCCTATAGCATCTTCTGTGGCATTATGTTTCACATTACTGCCACGTGACTGGAGCTTTACAAACCCACTGTGTCCCACTGCGAGTAAGATAACGTTATTGTTTTATAGCCTTTAAACAATAAACACATCGAAAACCTAAAGGTACAGCAGTAGGGTGAGTGCTTTCCTTTTCCTCGAAATGTTTTATTATTAGTTTTACCTGATGTCACTTCGTTTCACACATGTATCTATTCACTCATGAAGAACCTAGATGAATTTCTGGCTTAGTTCTTTGATGACGGAAACAACAAACAAAGCCGCACGACACAAACACGCGTGTTAACAGCAGCTTGCGTTTCTTGGATTCCCGCCCAAATAAAAGACATTTTTACTGTGAATATTCTCACAGCAGAGAAGAAAACGCCGTTTCTTACCGTCTTTGTACGGGGGCTGTAGTAAAAACAGTGCCTGAGACAATCGTCGCGATATCTTCCTGAGAATATGTGCGAGTTACTGTGTTATACTCCCTCAGGGGGACTCTCCTAACCTCAGCTCCACCTCCACGCTGTTACTGACATATTACAGGCGTTTAGGTTATTTTTTCCATCTTGACTAAATATTTCCTGCAAAACCTTAGAAATAGATGCACTGTACTAAAAGTGGGAGTGAGAATCAGGTAGGGTGGTGTTGTCTCTGTTTTTTTGTTTGTTTGTTTGTTGTTAAATTCAGTTGTTATTGTGTCTTGTAGACTACATGTAAACATCTGTTATGTGAAATAGCTTATTTAGGTCAGTACTAAATAAAAAAAACCAAAATGTATTTTTTTTTAATGATCCATCGTCTTTAAAAAATAAATAAATAAAATTTTGCAGATTCTGCAAAGGGTGTGTAAATTTATGAGCACAACTATATACACTGATCAGCCATAACTTTAAAACCACTGACAGGTGACGTGAATAACATTGATTATTTTGTTACAACGGCACATGTCAAGGGGTGAGATATATTAGGCAACAAGTGAACAGTCAGTTCTCGAAGTTGATGTGTTGGAAGCAAGAAAAATGGGCAAGTGTAAGGATCTGAGCCACTTTGACAAGGGCCAAATTGTGATGGCTAGACGACTGGGTCTGAGCATCTCCAGAACTGCAGGTCTTGTGGGGTGTTCCTGGTATGTAGTGGTTAGTACCTACCAAAAGTGGTCCAAGGAAGGACAACCGGTGAACCAGCGACAGGGTTATTGGAGCCCAAGGCTCAGTGATGCACATGGTGAGCTAAGGCTAGCCCGTCTGGTCTGATCCCACAGAACAGCTACTGTAGCACAAATTGCTGAAAAAGTTCATGCTGGCTATAATACAAAGGTATCAGAACACACAGTGCATTACAGATTGCTGCATATGGGGCTGCATAGCCGCAGACCGGCCAGAGTGTCCATGCTGACCCCTGTTCACCACCGAAAGCACCTACAATGGGCACATGAGCATCACAACTGGACCATGGACCAATGGAATAAGGTGGCCTGATCTGATGAATGTTTTATTTTTTATTTTTTAATTATTACTTTCTTTCTTTTTTTTTTTTTTTTTTACATCATTTGGACGGCCGGGTGCATGTGCGTCGCTTATCTGGGGAAGAAATGGCACCAGGATGTACTATGGGAAGAAGGCAAGCTGGTGGAGGAAGTGTGATGCTGTGGGTAATGTTCTGCTGGAAAACCTTGGGTCCTGGCATTCATAAGGATGATAGTTTGACACGTGCCACCTACCTAAACATTGTTGCAGACCAAGTACACTCCTTCCTGGCAAGGGTATTCCCTAATGGCAGTGGACTCTTTCAACAGCACACTGCAAAAATTGTTCAGGAATGTTTTAAGGAACATGAAAAAGAATTCAAGGTGTTGACTTGGCCTCCAAATCCCTATCTCAATCTGATCGAGCATTTGTGGGATGTACTGGACAAACAACAGTACAGTAGCTGCCACTGGGCATTCTCATATTCATGTGAGGTGAGCATTGGGCCCTAAAAGTCAACCACAAAAAGATCAAAACTCTCATATTCCAAGATCTTAATCTTAATCTAGTCAAGTTAATCAAAATCTATAAATAAATATTTTGATTTTCAGTCCAGCGATCAGATTTTTTTCAAAGAAATACTGCCACTGGCTTGACAAAGTTTCTATACTTCATAGATATACAGTAGGTGCATTGATTTTAGTTTGTTTGATTTGATTTGTTGTATATCAGTCATATTTGGCTTTCGTTTATTGGTTTAGGTTTTAATAAATTGGAGTGATACAAACTCATGCAAGTGCAGTCACATGGCCTATTGATATTAGTTAGCTAAATATCATGTTGGATAACAAAAAAAAAAAGATAATCGAGCACAATAAATAAGTAAAAATCGTAAAGTAAACCTGTTACAGGTAAGGACCTTCCTTTCTATTTTATTTTAGGGATTTCATTTGGACTATTTTAGGGATTTCATTTTTTCAAAGGGGCCACACTGCTCTCTGTTAACAAGCCAGAATGTGTTGTGTCGAATGCTAACAATGCTAAGATGGTGGCTATGGAATGCCATTTTTGTCAAAATTAAATAAATAAATTTGCCTGTGATATAAATAATAAAATGAGTAAAAGCAGCAAAACATATATAAATGAGTAAATATATTGCAAAACAAACAAACAAACAAACAAAATATTGTTATGAAATATTATTTCATTATATTCATTTTCACAATAAATGTCACTTTTCAATTGGTTTTATTTCATAATAACAGTTTTAATTGAATTTTTTTTCAAAAGACTACTTTTATGTCATAATGCCTTTTTAAAATTTCATAATGACATTCATGTCATAATGACACACCATTTTCTTAATCTCATAATCTGTTTTATAGTAAACCTCTTACTTCAAACAATAACGCTTTCAGAATTTTTGTTGGAAATATCTCATTATGTTTTGAATGGACGACAGTATTGTTGGGAAGGGCAGGGAACGCACACAGTGCGGGGAGCCCCCTTATTAGTAGAGGTAAAAAGCAACCCAGCTGAATTTTTGGGTACTTTCACACCCATTAGTCAGGGAGTCTGAATCAGAGTGATAGCGATACTTTTGCTTTGTTTGCCCTTTGGTATGGTTTGTCTTTGTCCTGCACAAGGAACCAAAAAGCTATCAAATGTAAGCTATGTAAACCCAGAAATAAGATGACGGGGTGTGAGGGTGGGGGGGTGGGGGGGGGGTTCCAAACACGATTCATTTCAAATGGACTTAACACTGCATATGTGAAAGCACCTTAATTATCATGCAGCCAGACAGTGACTATTAGTGAGGAGAAGAAAAGCCCATTTTGAAAAGCACAGTTACTTTTATGCTGCATTCGATTAAAGGTCATAACTCATAACCCTCTAACTCATAGCTCTAACCCTAACCTCTGTCTAGGAAAACTTAAAGAAAACAACCCCTCAACTCAGAGCTCATAACTCACAATCTATAACACTTATCCCAGTTAGCTGTTCTGAGAAAGAAAATATAAATAACTCATCACATCTCACTCATCTGGTTAGCGCATTGCTAACAGAAGATGGAGGTCCATGTTTGTTTGCCACTTTTTTCCCACTTTTTGCCGAATGTAATGTAAGCCAAATGCAGAATAAGTGTACTTTTTCCACAGTACCATGTCTATGAATATGAAGGCAAAAGTAATAAAGCTTCAAATCTTCCAGTGGGAAAGGGAACAGTTGTAGAAAATACAGCTTGTTATCACTGCAGCCTATGTAGCATGTATGTTTGTAGCAAGCATTTCAAAGAATCTGACTACTGAAAAATCGCTTGCAGACTATTTTCCAGCTAAAAGTTTTTGACAAATTTAGAAAGCCAGTCATTTGTTCCTCTTTTGTAATTGCCTCAAAGTGAGATCTAGAAATTTCTCTTCCCTAATTTTTGTGTTACAAATTCAGTCGATGAGTATGACTGATATTTTTGCAATGTAGTTTCGCCCCTGTGTCACCTGTGCAAGTTTACATTTCTGTTATTGGTTAACACTTCAGCTGAGAAAGGTTTAGTGGTGGTGGACAAGATGTTGGAACACTGCTTCTAATAGTGATGTGACGTATGACACTGAAGTTTCGAGGCACGTATCGAGCACAACACATTCTCCAGTGAAGCCCCGTATCGGGGTGTGTATTGGTTTCACAGAATCAAGTGATCGACAACAAACGAAGCCTCACTTCCTGTCCATTCACATGCGCAATTCGCTTTCCGTGTCGAAATGTTCGAACCCCAGATCTTACGTTCGTCTGTTGGCTCAGTCTGGTTGGTTTGTTTGTGAGGAGTACTGTACTTTGAAAGTTGGATAATCAATATGTTACATTTAAATCATCACTACTTATTTGTCACAAATTATTTGTTGTTTTTGTTTTGTTTTGATTGGTGAATTTTTTCACTATGGTTTTTGTTTTGGTAATTTCTACACTTTGGCATTGCAGTTTCTTTGTACACCGGAATCCTCTGTACCATGTGAAAGTGTTCTCTAAGGCAGGGAAAGTAGTGTCAAAGAGGAGAAATAGACTCAGCCCCAACAGTGTCAAACAGCACTTATTTCTCAATAAAAATAATTAAAAACTTATTTGTCACCTTTCTGTCATTCCCACAGTTACATAAGCACTATTACTGCCAAGACGCATAAGCAAATTTAATACCCAGATGATCTCATCACACAGTGTCCTTATCATAAAATCGTTTTAGTCCCACACTTTATATGAATGGATCGTTCTGTCCATGTCAAAATGAATAATTTTCATTCAAACTTATTCAATTACATTTTTAATTCCAAGTGATACAAGTAATATGATGAATACAAATAATTTCAGGCAAAATCCTTGCCATATGTAACTCTTTTAGTCATATATGTGTACATTATTCTTCTGTTACATCATATTTAAGTATATTAGTTCATACTGGCATTTATTGCCACAGTTTAATGGCTAAATTAATTTATCAGAGGGAGAAATTCAACACACACACACACACACACACACACACACACACACACACACACGCATGTGTTAGGCTTTTATTTGTGCACATAACACTGAAACGATCTATGGAGTGTGTGGTGGCTGCTTCATCAGACGGAGCTTCCTCCACGGGCTTTTGGCTGCTTTATTTTTTACTAACCACGAGAGGGCGCTGTTTTCAACACTCTCGAAGCTTAGAATCTTTTCCCGGAACAGTGAGGGGAAAGCCTGCTTTATGAGGCTTCATTTCCACATCCATTTCTAATTCTAATTCTCTTTGTTGGTCATGAAAAGTGAGTAACTTTTCAAACTTCGTTGACAAATTTTTATATATGCCAATCTGGCAAAACACTGTGGAAGAGTCGTTTGTTCATCCGGTGACCGCCCCATAGGCTGAATGCAGTGGGGCAGTGAAGTGATGAATGAACGACTGGAATCCGAAGATTCGAGAGGTGAATTAATCATTTCTGTTTCCGGTACAGAATCTATGGGATGTTGCTGCACATGCGCATTCAAAAATGAACGAATCACTCTCCGTTCCAGAGTCATGGTAAATAGTCTGCACTTATATAGCGCTTTTTTAACCTTAGCGGTTCCAAAGCTTTACACTACATATAAACAGTACTTTCGAATCTGCAATCAGATTGAATTCTTTCGGTTAACGAAAATGGGCGCAAACATAGCTAATGTTTGGTAATGATGGTCTGTTGTGTTATTATATCTACGTTCTTCTACAGCCTGTGTGTAAGCCTATTACTCAGGATAATGTATAAGGGGCAGCTTTGCTATTTAGCTAACTATGTAGATAGAAATGTGTTTGAATTTACATGAGCTCATTAGCTAGCTGATGAACCTAGCAAGCGATTCAAATCCCAACAGAGGTTGCCTAAGTTAGCTAGCCAGTTAATGTTCTTGCCACTTTGATGTTTATTGAGATTTTAAATAACAAGACAAAATACAACAACAACAACAGCAAAAACAATAAGAAAAAGTGCAAGATTGCCTATGGTTACAGTGGTCTACTACAAAAAGTATGTATCCTTTTGTTTGTGTGTATGTTACTCCAAATATATTTAATATTTTTCCTTCATCTGTAGCTGGTAAGTGATTTTTTCCCAATATGTAGATTTCTCTTACAATTTCCATCCATTGTTCTACATTTTGTGGTTCTATCCTATACCAAGTTTTTTGCGATTGCTTTTTTGTTTGTAATATATTGCAAACAAACAAAATTTTCCTGTAGAAATACCTGCAGAAATTCTATGAAGGAAAATGTAATATGCAGGAATTATATCCTCCAGGAATTATGTGCTACATGTCTATTTAAAAGACACACTACTTGCAGGACTATTGTGCAGGATAGATCTGAAATTCTGCAGGACATGGCCAGTGTTTATATCCTGCAGGAACATACAGGGGGGAAACAACTTCATGACAAAAGCAAAGTGTTTTCACAAATTAATTATTTTATTGAATTAATATTTATTGAAATCAGGTCACATAATAACTAATGCAATCTGCAATTTTCCAAGCTGGAGTGCTATTCACACCTAAACATTGGTTTTGTATGGGTTGGAATTCAGCTACAGATGCATCTCATGAGGCATGTACAAAAAATGCTGAGCTGGCTCAGTTGACCTTGATTTTGGATCAAGACAGGAAGACATTCATCACAGAGGATTCATCACTATTGGGGTCAATAGTAACAGAGATGTAACGGTTATGGGAAAGACAGTAAATTGGGTTGGAAGTTGTAATTTAAAGGACACGTTAAATTTTTTTCACTTGTGATGCTCATGCAATATTGTGATGTGTAAGGAAAAACAGAAGAACTCCTAGTGAAATGACTAAAAATGCAGGATGTGATTTATAATATTCAGCAACTACATCGAGTGGTTATTTATAGTAGGGTTGCAGGTCTTAAACCTGCCACTGCAAAGATTTTTAAGAGTTTGGTGGTGCCAAACCCACATACATGACATCTCTGTCAGGACAAGTAGATACAAATCTCGAAACTTCTCAACCATATTTAAGCTTGGTGCACCAATAAACCAAAGTCCTCACACATCACAGCAGAAATTCTGCTTTTTATAGAACTCAACACCAAAGCACAAGGACAACGCTTTATAGCTTCCATGTTATTTACATTGTTCAAATTGACAGCATTTGAACAACAGTTAATAATAGCACACAAACTACACTACAGGATAAAACAGTGAGCATCACTTTATTCAGTGAATGGAGCATCAGAATATAATAAATAACAATAAAAAGCTAGTCAGAGATATGATTTACTGAAGAGATGAAACGTAGCAGTAGTCAGTGTGATTTCCTCAGTTGCTCTCTTTTCCAGGAAGAACTTGATGGACACAGATTACAAAAAAAGCTGAAACATTCAGCTAAACATCCAAATGCAGTGTGGTGACTATTTATTATTTGAAACAAAGCTGTGTGATTATTTCTCAGATGCTAGCAACATTGTGACACATGTTGTGTGTGTGTTTGTTTGTTTTTTAAACATGATTAAAGGATATAATAAAGACATTATGGAATATGTGTGACCATAAGGCATAAGACAAGTGTGGAATTCATACTCCAATATGTTCCTCATATTGTACACAAGAGTACCATCTCTTTTGGAGGTAGACAATGTTACTTTGATAAGACGACAGCATATTTCAGACATGCATGCGCAAAGTTCTTTTGTTTCAGGCAGGACTCAGGCATTTTACTGCCTGTAGTATCACTCTGTACTGTAAGTGTACAGTATGCAACAGTGTGTGTGTCAGTATTTTCTGTGCTACTAGTTGCACACAGCAGTGATACAGATGACAAACTGGGCTATGTTTGCATAATTTCTAGACATTCAAGAAAGATGCCTGCATAAACATAATGTAAAATATAATAGAAGCATATTAAGGCATTTAAAATCGAATATTACATAATGAAGGGTGCTTGAATATGGTTAAGTTCTGGAAACAGTGTTGTAGTTCTAATAAAGTTCTTCTTCAGTTTGATTATCAGGCAAAAAAATTGCCTTCCTCTGTAGGGTCTGTTTCCACCCTCCACTGTAAGATGTGCTTTTGTTCCATGCACAGAAGGTCAGAGCAGGCAGTTGTGAGGAGAAAGAAGAGGCTTGTGAGTGAGCACTGTTCAGATGTAGTTCACCACAGCACTGGACAATCCAGATTACTGAAGCCTGGATCTTTCCTCAGGTCCCAGTAAGTGTTGTTGCTGATCCATGTGTCATCTTTTGATTTCCTGTAAGAATCAAGCCAAAAAAATATTGGATTAAGCTATGGCTTTGTAAAAAGGTATTTAATGGAATGGTTATGTATGTTTGTGGTAAAGAAAAAAAATAACACAGAGTTATCCAAGGCTACATTTAAGCATACAGAAATCTAATGCTGAAATTTCTCCTAAACCCATATATATAATTATGTATAACATTTATACTTGCAATGAGAACAAATAAAAGAATACTACAACCATTTTAGCAAATATCTAATCTAAATGATCCCCTGAACTGCTAAAGAAACATTTTGTTTAAGGTATCTACAATCATCAAGCTCAGGCCCACAGACTGCATAGAGGATATACAGCAGACCATGACTCACCATCCAATATCATCACATTTATTGTAATGAAAAATAACACAGCGGATATTAAAGTGAAGGACTGATAGAACAGCCAAACTGCAAATAAAATATATTCTGAGAATGTAAACTGAATTGATATTTACTAATACAGATGTGGGTGGGATTAAATATTGCACTGCAGTGAGCCACTAGAGGGTGTCTGAGACACTTAGCTACACTTTTCAACCACTTGAACCCAGTTAATGTTACAGTTCCTTCAGGATTTTGTGATTTTGCGATCGCAGAAATGAACACAAAATCAAGCTAACGTTGCAATATTCGGAGGAGCTTGCAATTGTTCAAAATTAGATTTGGGCCAAGACGCATCACAACATGCATTCAGTCAAAAGCCTCTTCGATTCATGTGCGTCGAACATGGGTACAGATAAAAGGTCTCATTTACCAACAAATATCACTGTGAAAGACCGTGCAGAACAATTTCATGCAATTGCAATTTCACCAATTCTAGTAGTACAAAAAACACCACAAGTTGCACCTCAAATATTGAAAAAAAAAGTTGCAGCAAAATCAAGCATTTTTGGCTGCAGCAATCATAAAAAAAAAAACCTCCATGAAATCCTGTACGGACTGATTTTATATACAGTCTATGGCTTGAACACTCAAATCACAAAGTATTTTGCACCTTAAATTCCCAGGAGCTATCATTCATATTTACACCCTTACAATCCTTAGCTTCATAACCACATACCATCTCTATTAGTTACACTGTAGTTACTGTTTCATTCATAGTAGTCTCTGAATGCCTTAACATGTGTACGTGATTAATAAGCAGGGTGCCTAAGATGAATAGACGTTGCACTGTAAAGGAAAGTGGTTCTTACTGGAAGAACCGTGGCTGATGTTCCATGTTGTTCTCCTCGAGGACTCTGCGCCTATCTCTCTGTAGCTGTTCGATTCTTTGCTTCTGTGTTTCTGCAGAATCAACATTCCCCTCCTCCAGTAACCTACACACGCACACACGCACACACGGTACGTTGGAAACTTGGCATTGTCCCTTTACATTTGCAGGCCAGAAATATTTCTGAAGCTACAACTTGATGTCAGAAAAGAAGTACAACTGCAAACATAGACAGATTTATAAAAAAAAAAAAAAAAAAAAAACCTGTCCGAACAGTGAAGTGATAAAATTTTAGTATTGAATCACCCTGCTGTGTAATAATAATAATAATAATAATAATATATATATATATATATATATATATTACTTCGTAGCAAATGAAAAAATCACAGATGTGACACAAAACAATTTTTGTTTAGTAGCTGAACATTTTGACTTCGTAAAACATACCAAACAAATTTAATGAAAAAAACTATGGAATCACCTTGTAATTTGCATTTCTAAAACAAATACCAACACAAATACAAGTCTAAAAATGCAAATTAGTCTGCAGTTAAGAGTGTGCTTACAGATCTTAATGAGCTGTTGGACTTGGCTATTGAAAGGAAACATGGCCCCAACAGGAGAGTTTTCAATTGAAACAATGGAAAAGATTATAAAACACCTTCAAGAAGGAAATCCAACACGGAGTGTGACAAAAGATGTTGGTTGTTCCCAGTCAGCTGTGTCTAAAATTCGGTGCAAGTATAAACAAAATGGGAAGGTCTGCGTCTGCTCGAGGTGAAACTTGCTAAGGGACATTCAACTAAATATTAGATGTGCTGTATGTATAGTTTTGGTCCTGTGTTACAGAAAACCCCAAATGAATTAAAACTTGTGAACCAAATTCTTGTTTTGTTTTGGTTTGTTTATTAAAGATGAATGTTGTACAATCAGTCTGCCTCAGAAAAAGAAAAGTTCAAAGAAATGATTGAAAGCCCAATATTGCCATGACATTCATGTTCATGATGAGTATATGTAAACTTCCGACCGCAACTGTACATATTCTGTATTCTGAATCAATTACAGGAACATTCCTCAAATAACATTCTACAAATAAAGTGAGTAAGGCTTGCTGAAAAAATGTTTAGCAAAACAGACAGTTACTACAGTGACAAACAGTCTATTGCACGTACATGTACCGTGCATGTACCTCTTTTCTCAGACAAAAATTTTGCCCCACCACTTTTGGAGTAGTGGTTCCACCCCGTATCTAATATTTGTCTTTATTAATAACATTTATCTAGACTCTTGTTATGTGCAGAAATGCAAAACATGGGTTACATGGGTTTACCTCTGATCAAGACGTAATCTCGTGTCCGTGGGCGGCAGTAAAAGTTTGGTCTGTGGATCCAGTTCATTCAGCTCAAGAGCAAACTTAGTGAAGCCGTAGTACTGCTCGTAGTCAGCAGGCATTGGATCTACATGAACAATATAAAGCTTTTTAGACTTACCATAAAAGACACAATTTATCATGTGAGTCAGTGAATGTAAAAAAAAAGCTTATCATCAAGAAAAAATGTGATGTAACTTAATAATTATTATTAATAAAAGTTATATTTATTGTTTGTATATATGCTGTAAATCATATGTTATTGGTCAGTGTGCTTCAGTCACACAGACTTTTCTTAGCTAGCAGTATTTATAAATCAGAACGCTTGATTTTAATGCACGTGGTTCTGCATTACATTAAACGGTTTCTGTTTCATCTGCAATATACCATCTAGTAGACTACAACTCAGTTACAGCATTGCTGGCGGAGGTGAATAAATGTGCTCTGAACTATATGTATGTGAAGCTTACTGGTTCTCCAGATGCATGTAGCAGATGGTGGGCTTCCACAGTATATACTCTCATGCCACTTCCCAAACAGCTTGTGTATCACCTTGCCTTTATGGTCCATGACTGTTCCCTCTACCTCGTATATACTGGAATTCCAGTACTTTGCCTGCAATGCAACACAAACAAAAATCATTGATCATTGTCTCAGTCAAACCAGTCCAAGATCAACACACTATCTGTATGTTCCTAATTTAATGCCTTTATTCTGAACCAGATATCAATCCAAAAGAAAAAGGGCCTTAATTTTATACAACTGATAGTAAAGCAGCTTTCCTGCATGAGCCTATAAGTAGATTACATGCAGTGTGTGCCCTTGCTCTTCAGCAGATGGCACTGCTGAGACATCAATAAGTCAGTGGTGTAATAATGAGAATGAATCACTTATTTCTGTCCTACCTTCTCCCTCTCTGTCTCTCTCATTGTCTCTCTCTCTCCCCTTACTCTCTTCATCAGAGTGACTTGTCTTTGGAACTGTGCCAATGTCAATAACTATTCTCCCACAACCACTACCATAGCACTCCCATCACTGTGCTAAAGGAAGTGTCTGTGTGGACCCTCTGTGTGATGGGTTCAATTAGTGTCTCTCTCGTTCTTTCAGAATCTGAGAATTGAATCGCAGCACACCTATCCTTCTCCATTTTCTGTAGTAGAAGGATTGACGAAATGGTTTAGGTTCATTTGCTTCACACAGAGCTTTCTTCTTCTCTACATGAACAACCTTTTACTAGAACTACTAATTCACCATACTTAGACTCCTGATAATCAGAAGCAGCTGGTATAAATCAGAGTGTACATGGGGTTTGGCACTATATGTATACATCCCCAAGTTGCGTAGCTTAAGAAATGCATAATGGATGAATGAGGGAAACTTAACCAACTGGTGTCTTCAGCGCCCAAACACTTAATAAGTCTTATTAAAAGAAAAGGTGACGTTACATAGTGGTAAACAGTCGACTGTCCCAACTTCTTTGGAGTGTGTTGCAGTCAACAGATTTGAAATGAGTGTATATTTTCAAAAATAAGTTAAATTCACAAAGTAAAACATCAAATAATGTGTTATTAATGTGTTTTCAATATAGTGCAGGGTGAACTGAATTTCAAATCACTCTTTTTGTTAGTTTTTTGCATTTTCCATACTGTCCCAACTTTTTAGAATTGGGGTTGTACATACACGCATACATAAATACACGCATACATACATACATTCAGTTACTAACTTTATTATATAATCCTTCAACATCATACAGTGCAGTGAATGAGATAGAGGTTACGCAGCACAAGGATGTCATTTCAGTGGATGTTTGTCAGCAGGTGGGGAAATGTAGCTCACCTTGACGAAGGTGACTTTACACTGACAGATATCGCTGCTAGAGTTCTTAATGGAGATTTCCCCATAGTGCTCGATCCAACGCTGACCACTCAGAATGTTGTGAATACACGATGTCACTTTGTTCCACTCATAGTGGTCTCCCAAACTGTGAAAGAAAGCAGGCATTTAAAATTACACTCAAATGCTGATTACCTAAAAGAGGTACAATATTAACTAGCCCCACATTTATGTACAACTTAACAATAAGATATTAGCAATAACACTACACTATGTGTTCATAACACATAAACCATGGAAGTAAAGAAGTAAAAACTGTTCCATGAAACTTAAGGTTTATGTTTGTTTTTATTTACACAAATAATGTTATTAATCACTGATATCTAACAAAACAATTCACAGGGTACCCAGGATCCACATACAATCTCCTATCATCATGCAGGACTATTAAAAAAAAAAAAAAAAAAAAGATTTTTAAAGCACCTTTCAAAATAGGCCAAATCCCAAATGGCTTCCTATTCCCTACATGAGCTCACGACATAATGGTGTTCCAGAACCTACTACTGCACTCTTTACTCAATAGAGCATCATTCAGAAATTAGCATATAAATAATATAAAATATCCTTCCATCCATCCATCCATCTTCTACCGCTTACTCCTTTTCAGGGTCACGGGGAACCTGGAGCCTATCCCAGGCAGCATCGGGCACTAGGCGGGGTACACCCTGGACAGGGTGCCAGTCCATCGCAGGGCACAATCACATATACACTCACACACCCATTCATACAGTACAGACACTTTAGACTACGCCAATCAGCCTGTAATACAAATATTATTTTATTTATTTAATTTGAAATAAAATCTCTGTATAAATACAAATGCATTTAACATAACGTGCATTTATTTGCTGCTCTTTCCCTATTCAAGCAACACAAGTTGCATTCAGCCAGAAAATATGCAGCGAACAAAAGCTAGGACTAGAGAGTGTCTTGTCTTGTCATAGACTAGGAGTGTCTTGTCTTATCCACAAAGGGCTGGTGTGACTGTAGGTTTTAATTATAACCAAGCATGAGCCACAATTAAAAGTTGTTTGAAGACCTAGACCAGCTCATTAAAGTGATGTAATCAGGTGTGGTTGCAGTGGTTGGATTGAAAAGCTGCAGCCACACCATCTGCTTGTGGATTAGTCTATCCTCTCATAGACTTACTTTACGTCATTTAGAGTAGAAAATGGGATGGCAAACATTCAAATGTGGATATTCTGCCTCTGAATATGTATACTGTATAGGCCTACTATGAAAATTCATACAGAATTTATGTGGTGTCCTGGGAAAACCCTTCACATGATGAAATTTCGACGTTATTTACTATATATAGTTCTGAAAACGATGCTTTCCTGAATGTAAATATGTTGCTGTTTTGCATGTATCTCAATCAGAAGTAAAGTTTAAGCATTTTAAAGCCTGGAGTCTGACTGTGGCACAGATCATTGAATTGATTAGGCTTATGTCCATTTCATTATAGCACTTACTTATCCAACAATTTGATCAAAGCACGACATTCACTGTGTGAGGAAAACATTTAGCCCACGCAATCCCTCTCCAGACCGCCAGAGGGCACCCTCCTCTGAATTATAAATGACTTCTTTGGTTACCCAGCTTACTACTAGGGTATCCAGCATATTAGGCACATGCCCTGCATCTCAACTGGCATACTATCTGTACTAAATAGTATCCGAGGTGAGAATTTGTGTGACCCAACATGTGTGTAGTATGTTGAAATAAGTATCCCAAAGGTACCTGAATGGTCTATTATTTCCGGTAGATTTTCCAAGTGTGGATCCATGGACACTTTTTCAGCTAATATTTCCCACAACTCCTTGCTTGAGGGAGGAGGAGTCTTGTGATGGTTCTGCCCACTGACACTGCCTGTGCTACTGATTTGGATTTGTTCACATTTTGTTTACTTCTGTTATTTACCCGGATTATTTTGACCTTGTTTTTTGTTTAAAATAAACCTCCAGCATATGGATCTGTACTCAGCATCTCTGAGTCTGACTGCATGTTTTTACCACCACATTTGCTGAACTGGATCCTTAGCTGATATGATTTTTGCAGGAAGATAGCCTAGGCAAGTTTAAATACTAAATTATATTATTTCCATGTTGTTTTAGTGAAATAGATTAACGGTTTCTAGAAGTGGAGGCATCAAAATATTTTCGAATCTATTAAATCTATAAAACTAGCCTTTTCTGGCTGTTGACAAGAATTCAGACGCATTGACAGCCGATGGCCTTTCCCAGACTGACACACATATGGTAAACATCTCTAACAGTCCTAACAGGTAATAAACCTGCATGTGCACAGAGAGAACTGTGTAGAGTGGTACTCAAAGAGAAAACTGCATGGCGCAGGAAAAATGTCAAAATCGGTCTTAATGCGTTTGGGAGTGACAGAAAAATAGTCAAGAGTATTAGAGCACATACCCAGGGAGCACTACATGAGTGGTGCCAACAGGAACAATCTCCATGGACTTCCCCCAGAACTTGTTCTTCCACCTTACATCTGAATACGTCACACAAACACCAGGGTCACTTTGGGAGCAGACTGCCCACAGAGCCTCAGCGCTCATCTGTATTATAAACATATCTACCTGTGACTGATATTTTACCTTGCCAGAAGATAAAGTTTTTCGACTCAGCATGGCATGCAGATATAGGAGGGTGATGGCTGACCTAAAGAGAGAAAAAACACAAACACGTGACAGACCTCAGAGTGACATAAGGAAATATGTACACAAACAAACCCAATAATTAACCAGCAGTACTCATACCTGCTCCGCTATAAAGCGAAATCCTTTATCTGGCCGGTCGCACTCGTATGTCTCCCCCAGCACTGGGTTGAAAGGTTTTCCTCCTGCTCTGTAGTAACTGGAGGCATAGCCCGATACAGCGAACGTTGCAATGTACACCTAGACATTCACACAACACTACTTCAGACACTGATCTGTATCCAGACAGGTTTATACAAAACAGGTGCAAATACATCAAGTACCAGAGAGCACCATTACTCCAGTTGGAACAAAAGCAGTTGGAACGAGTAGAACTCAAAGCCAATGTACCTAGATGGGGATGCCGCCACCACCATGTCTAGTCTTGTTACTAATTTGTATGCCAGAAATACCTTTAAAATTTACTTCAAGCAGGAAGGAAACTATTGAAGAAAAATAATTTCAGACCTCTGACCTTGCTGTGACCATGACCCTGTTTGGATCGATTCCCAAATCATATTCCCATATCATGTCATCTGCTGGTTACAATGATAATTCCATATAAATCCTACAAATACTCAAGCACATGCTCTGGAATATATCGTGCTAACGAGAATTTCAAACGGATAGATGGACAATCTCAAAACCTAACAACATTTACATATATTCATTTAGCAGACGCTTTTTTAAAGCGACTTACAAATGAGGAAATACAAGCAAAGCGATATATCAAGCGGAGAACAATACAAGTAGTTCTACTATACAAGATTTATAATTGAGTTCTAGAAAAGCAAAGTGTGCAGAGTAGAGGTGTAAGAGCCAAAGTAATTTTTTTTGTTTGTTTGTTTGTTTTTTAAAGATAATGTGGGGGTTGGCATTTTAGGGGTTAGTTGAATGCTCATGGAAGAGGTGGGTCTTTAGCTGTTTTTTGAAAATCGTGACAGATTCTGCGGTCCGGATTGAGGTTGGAAGTTCATTCTACCACTGAGGGACAGTTAGTGGGAAGGTTCTGGAAAGGGATCTTGAGCCACGCTGAGTAGGTTAATCGATTAATCGATCACAGATTGCGTGATTGAACGTAAGCCTTCAGGAGAGTGTTGAGATAGGGGGGTGCTGTTCCAGACAAGGTCTTGTACGTGAGCATCAAGGCCTTGAATTTGATGCGGGCAGCTACAGGAAGCCAGTGGAGGGAGATGAAGAGGGGTGTAACGTGTTCTTTTGGGCTGGTTGAAGACGAGGCGTGCTTCTGCATTCTGAAACATGTGAAGGCGTTTGATGGAGCTGGCTGGGAGGTCCAAGAGTAATGGACTAGTAGCTGTGTAGCCTGTTTGGTGAGATAGGGTCTGATTTTCTTGATGTTATACAGAATGAACCTACAGGATCGTACAGTTGTTGAAATGTCGTCTGTAAAGGTCAAGCTGACATCAAAATTCCTTCACTAGTTAGTGGCGGAGACAGAAAAAGTTCAGCCTGAGAGGTAAGATTGATGAAATTTCCATAATTACATGAAAACAGTAAACTGGACTTGGCGCCGGGTCATGACTGCACTCTCAAACTTCCTGAAGTGTGGACATTTGAGGAAGAGAAGCATTATCACTCTGGCTGTAAAGGTCGTTATGAAACCATCAACGCTTCTCAAAGCTGAGAGACAATTTAGATCTCCATCAAGCCATTATAGTCCACCACTGCCTCTCCCTTTCCTCTGTAATGAATACTGGAAATACTCTTACACACATCACATACACGCACACACACACACACACACACACACACACACACACACACACACACACACACAGAGTGTCTGACTGCAGGCAGTTTGAAAGCTCCTCTAATGGAGCTCCTCAGCTGGAGAGAGCTAGGTCACTCAGGCCCACTCAGGGAACATAGAGCAGCGACCGGAGAGCTTTATGCTCCTCTTAATGCAAGTCACTAACCTGACTTAGGCAATTAACTCTCCATTACACTGTCCTGAACACTTCACTTCTCAACTACTATTGCTCTAACTGCCAGATTTTGTTTCAGGGAAGACAATTTCTTTAAAACTTCTTTTCATCAATGGGACAAAGCTTTGCATTTAAGTGAATCCATGCACACAGAGCATTACATGAGCCTCCTATTGTCTGATAGTTTCACAGTGAAGAAGCCAGACACTGAAACCCTTACAATAAATATTACTGGAAGCATAACAAGCCCCACTTCCATTATCTGCCTGAATGTCTGTAGAGCTGCTAAAGTGGAGCCGGCCAAAGCTCACTTTACCCGCAGAAGACACCACTCCATCATAGTAGTGACACGGTCATGGGCAATGGCCATCAGATGTCAGATGAGCTTGGATCAGACTGGCCTTTAAAAGGCATGACTCCAGTAATGGTAAATGTGATCAGCTAACTGTGACTGACACTGTAAATCATTTGACTCAAAAGAGGCAAGACAATTTAGACTGAAAGTATCTCTGTGACAGGAGAAGCGATACGCTATCTGTAATAAGATTATGATCAAATTCAGTATTTCTTGTAAAACATTTGACTATTTTTTCAAGAACACCCCAAGGCTTGGTTGGCATTTGGCCCTGAGCAATGTGGAATAAAGGAATCATACGAGAAGCAGACTCAAATGCATAAAAATATCAGACTATAATTTTCTCGCTGCTGCAATGTAAGTTAAGCATTCAAACTGAATAATTCTAAAACGTTATACCACAGTGCCATTTAATTTTAATTTCAGGGTGGTCAAAATTGTTTATAGTGTTATATTGTTTAAGTATAACTGCATTCATAATAGGTTTCTATCATTTCTATAGTAACAACTAATTCACAAGGATTTGTATGGTGGAAGCGCCACATAAATGAAACGTTTTTCACCACAGGACAGAGGGTTTTGAGCTGTGCAGTTTATCAATGACTACATTTTTGCCATTCAGTTTAAGAGAGAGAAAAAAGAGAGGCTGTTGAGGGTGTGACAGTTTAGAGCTGCTACAGCATGAGTGAAAAAGGAACTAACTTCTTTCAAGGAAGTTCCACAAAATTAATGTTACTATGAACTGATAAAAGTATGCTGTATCATTCTTTAATAAATAACAAAATGTGCAATCGTGGCAAATTGCTGTTGTATGGAGGAAGGAAACACAATGAGATGTGCTATTACACTACTATTACATTACTACACTAGCACCCTCACACCCTGTTTTATTCCTTACATGTTTTACAGTTTTCACGATTTCGGTTGAAATTAATAAAATATTGTAAAATGAATAAAATATTGTTTTAAAAATCTAGTTCTAGATGCTTATGACACTTTTTCTCCATTATTTATTAACCATGCAACTGTGTATTTACCATACATGTGTATATGTATGTGTGTGTATGTCCTGATGGATACCATGCGTTCGAACGGATCCTGTGTGTGTGCGGCTTGGTCGAGCAGCTCGCTGTACTCCAGCTCCTCACACAGCCTCTGCAGGGTATTGAGTGGCTCGTTCAGCTGCACTGGCATGGCCACCTTGGACAGGTCCTTTCCAATGTTATTCCTCAGGATGTTCCAGAGACTGATGTTGCTGGTGTTGGGGCTCGGAGATGGGAGCATAGAACGTCGCTTTCCCTGGGGAACACCGTTCTCAATACAATCTAAAAGCAGAGCAGATTCATTGGATGAGGAAGACTATTCCTGGGGTATCAAAATGTTCTGGAAATGGTGTGAGAGGGGTGAAAGAAGTACACACTACAATAAATCTCAAATGCCTTGGTGCTTGTACTGTCACTTCTTTAACTGGTCAGGTCTTTATTGGTCAGGTGCAACGATTTTGAAGAATGAGAGCAAATGAAGTGAAATGCCCGAGTCACCTGAGTCAAGTCTCTCATTCTGGACCTCGTTGCTGAAGTTGTCCACGGAGATATTATCGCTGATATCGCTGATGTACGAGTCATCGTCTGAAGGCTGATGACAGAGAGAGAGAGAGAGAGCGAGAGAGAAAGAGCGAGATCTTTATTATGGCAGTTCAGCTGTCTTGTCAGATTATCACCTCCTGCTCATAGCAGGTTACTAACAAGCCTAGGGAGCACTGATCACTCTGCTCCTCTTTTACCACCCACCATTAACAACAGTGGAAGTCAAAGGGTATGCAGCATTTTTGTATGATTGAATTTGAGAGTAGGAGTGGAGGACAGAGAGAGAGAGAGAGAGAGAGAGAGAGACTCTCAGGGGATGGGAAAAAATTTTCACTCGACTCTTTGGAGGATATTTTTAGAAGCAAGCAATTAGCTCCATTTTCACATTACTTCTGCTACTGGAGCTGCCTGGACTGCCTGAGTCTGCCCGAGGCCAAAAAAAAGTGCACAAGAGAAGCGAGAAAGAACCAAGATACGGATGACTTGAACCTGAAGTGTCTAAGGTTGGTTTATAGTGCATCATCCAACATAGATGTTGGCTGTAGCATCAAACACCATTCAACAGTGAACTAGAACCTATCCTACTCCCAGAATATGAGTCACACATCCTCAGCAGGGAGAGGAAAGTGATGGTGGACATACTGTAGCTCTCGGCAGTAATATTCCGGGAAAAACATCATGCACTAAGGAAAATATTACAAGGTGGTGAAGTGCAGAAATAGTTCTACACAATGATAAAACATGTGCTGTAAGTTTAAAATAAACTGGCATAACATTTGCAAGAAGGCCCTTACCTCGTTCTCAGAGGAGCTCGCTGAAAGCAAGACCTCTTGAGCGTCAAAGAACTCAGACAGAGACTCTGTAATGGAAGCTCGGCTCTCGTTGGACGCCTGGTGGACGAGGTGGCGGGAGCAGTCTGAGGATTCCTGCTTCTGTAAGGGCAAGTCATTGCTTTGTAGAAATGCAGACATACTGTATATGGCTCTTACACAATGTCTGATTTTAATCATTCCACTAAATACATAGGAGTCAAACAGGAATCCTAAAGACATTGAAAAAAATGTGTATCATGGATCTAAGCAAAATTATTCACCAAATACCACTTACTCCCATTTTTTTTTTTTTTTCAAAAGAAACACGGCCAAACCCAATTAGCAAAGATGCAAGCACATCTGATTCTAAACAGGAAAGAAAGCTATAAGCTCATACCGCAAGCCATGTTAATAAGTGCAGAAGGAAGGTGTTGATTCAGAAAGCACACTGTTGACAGCGTAAACCACAGGAAATATCAAGGGTTTTGGGTGATGTGTTTTGCATGTGTAGGAGTTTAACTGTTTGGGCATGTGTTGGCAAGGAACTTCTTTAACTAGCACCAACTTTAAAACGATTCAATGAATAAATATCAAATCTAATGTATGAAATAAATTAATACATGGCAGAAAGATTACCTGCCACTGGTTTCTGCAAGGCAAGTGAGTAATACAGTACACTGCCTGGACAGTGGCGAAATATTCTCCAAAAGTTATTTTATTATTTCCAACATGTACTGTGATAAGGAACAGAACATATCTGAGATTTTACAGTTCTCTGCTCATTTAAATGTTGTGTCTATAGAAAGTAATTTCTGTGACACTTACTTTAGAAGCACGAGCCCCACTGTAAATATTATGCAAAAAACTTTCTGAATCTTTCTTTAAGCCGGTTTTACGTGGTACTCAGTGTACAAGACGATCCCTCTCAAATATAACCACATTCTATAACAGACAGTGTGATAATGTGTGTGCTCCATGACTGATTATACAATGAAGATCTTCTAAGGATAGGCTTGTGACAGACTTAAGAGATGTTCGATCACTGCGACTGGGGCTCATGCAGAAAACAAGGTTGTACCGTATAAACAAAGACATTCTTCAAAGTGAGCTTCAGGTAATAATGATATTTTATTGGTCCGATATCATGTTTAGTTTGCATTTCGTGATTTCCACTACCGTACAGTGAGGGAAAGAAGTATTTGATCCCCTGCTGATTTTGTACGTTTGCCCACTGACAAAGAAATGATCAGTCTATAATTTTAATGGTAGGTTTATTTGAACAGTGAGAGACAGAATAACAACAAGAAAATCCAGAAAAACGCATGTCAAAAATGGTATAAATTGATTTGCATTTTAATGAGGGAAATAAGTATTTGACCCCCTCTCAATCAGAAAGATTTCTGGCTCCCAGGTGTCTTTTATACAGGCAACGAGCTGAGATTAGGAGCACATTCTTAAAGGGAGTGCTCCTAATCTCAGCTTGTTACCTGTATAAAAGATACCTGTCCACAGAAGCAATCAATCAATCAGATTCCAAACTCTCCACCATGGCCAAGACCAAAGAGCTCTCCAAGGATGTCAGGGACAAGATTGTAGACCTACACAAGTCTGGAATGGGCTACAAGACCATTGCCAAGCAGCTTGGTGAGAAGGTGACAACAGTTGGTGCGATTATTCGCAAATGGAAGAAACACAAAAGAACTGTCAATCTCCCTCGGCCTGGGGCTCTATGCAAGATCTCACCTCGTGGATTTGCAGTGATCATGAGAACTGTGAGGAATCAGCCCAGAACTACACAGGAGGATCTTGTCAATGATCTCAAGGCAGCTGGGACCATAGTCACCAAGAAAACAATTGGTAACACACTACGCCGTGAAGGACTGAAATCCTGCAGCGCCCGCAAGGTCCCTCTGCTCAAGAAAGCACATATACATGCCCGTCTGAAGTTTGCCAATGAACATCTGAATGATTCAGAGGACAACTGGGTGAAAGTGTTGTGGTCAGATGAGACCAAAATGGAGCTCTTTGGCATCAACTCAACTTGCCGTGTTTGGAGGAGGAGGACTGCTGCCTATGACCCCAAGAACACCATCCCCACCGTCAAACATGGAGGTGGAAACATTATGCTTTGGGGGTGTTTTTCTGCTAAGGGGACAGGACAACTTCACCGCATTAAAGGGACGATGGATGGGGCCATGTACCGTCAAATCTTGGGTGAGAACCTCCTTCCCTCAGCCAGGGCATTGAAAATGGGTCGTGGATGGGTATTCCAGCATGACAGTGACCCAAAACACACGGCCAAGGCGACAAAGGAGTGGCTCAAGAAGAAGCACATTAAGGTCCTGGAGTGGCCTAGCCAGTCTCCAGACCTTAATCCCATAGAAAATCTGTGGAGGGAGCTGAAGGTTCGAGTTGCCAAACGTCAGCCTCGAAACCTTAATGACTTGGAGAAGATCTGCAAAGAGGAGTGGGACAAAATCCCTCCTGAGATGTGTGCAAACCTGGTGGCCAACTACAAGAAACGTCTGACCTCTGTGATTGCCAACAAGGGTTTTGCCACCAAGTACTAAGTCATGTTTTGCAGAGGGGTCAAATACATATTTCCCTCATTAAAATGCAAATCAATTTATAACATTTTTGACATGCATTTTTCTGGATTTTTTTGTTGCTATTCTGTCTCTCACTGTTCAAATAAATCTACCATTAAAATTACAGACTGATCATTTCTTTGTCAGTGGGCAAACGTACAAAATCAGCAGGGGATCAAATACTTTTTTCCCTCACTGTACATGAGAGGTTCACGTCCTATTAATGACTTTTGGAAGAGCATTGTACTGTAGTAGCACTCACACTGAGATTTTAATAAAAATCTCTGACAATGGCAGAACTATGTGGTTAGCTGTCTCTGTTCACAATGGCACTAATTCGATCATGAGGGAGCTAATGACCAAATAATATTTTATCCGTGACAGCAAAATCAGGCTGAAAATCACATCATGTCAAAGCCAGTTTTAATGTATAAATATCATATTCCTACACTGAGTATTATTCCAGATACTTTTTGTCTTTTTTAAACTGTGAATACAGACTCCCCCCTATTGAGTACATTGAGTTAAAAATAATGCATCTAGTTTCAAGAAACAGTAACAGTGAGTTACTTTACTTCTACACAGTTCTGAGTAATTCTTTCCTGATGAATCACAGATATGGTCGGAGTTTCTAAGCACATGTTTGGTCACGGCTAACAATAGCTGGGAGCAGCAGAAGGACTGAGTCAACTCTGCTTTTGTGTTTCATCTATGAAACGGATTAACCCTTGCCAGTGGCTCTTCCTGGAATGTGGGGATGATGATGCACGTGAGTAGATAAGAAAAGAGAGCTGCTGGTGGTGGTGTATTCCTCACACCCACCTGCAGCGAGCCAGTACTGAAGTTTTTAAGGATGGCAGGCTCTGAGATATGCGACTCTATGTGTATCTTGCAGAGGCGCTCTCTCAGATCAGAGTTCTGTGCTAAAGCCTGCAAAAGCAAACAGCAACCAGCACGTGAGCACGGACACACACACACACACACACACATATAAACACACGCACAGACACACACAGGGAAATGTTCCCTAAAGATTCTTCACACTTCTGGAACAGAACACATTTATAATCATCTCAACTCTGAACTGTCATGTGTTGGATGTGTTCTTATTAAAACAGGGTATTTAAAAAACTTGATGAGCCTTCTTTTTGCCAGGCCATGGATTGTCATTTGAGATGAGCTATTTTTCCCCAAACTGTGTTTTGCTAGACATTCTCAAACTGAAAAGTCTCCATTGTGCAGCATATTATTCAATGCATCCCAATGTCTTTAATCAGGTCTTAAAAGGCTTTGGATATACACTAATGAGCGAACGTTGTTGAGTAAGGAATATATCAGGACTGTCATAGGAAACATCATGTCTTATTGTCTTATCATGTCTTATTCCAATTTGCTAACCATATTTTTTTTATTAATCAAAGTTTGACAAGTTGTGCAACATCCTGTTATGACTGATATTATAGCAGCTATAAACAGTCATTCACTCACCAACATCTCTTTATTTCTCTCTTAAAGTTACAAAAAAACATAGCTTTTCATGTTACTGAGAAAGCACAAACACATAGTCCTCTGTCCTGAAGGCTCCAGTGGAGGAAAACTTACTGACTGCTACAAAGCACTAAGTAACTAGTCAATAACTGTAATAAACCCTACATGAAATTCCTCAGCCACTTGCATGGATGTTATTTGAAAAACAAAAACAACAACAACAAAAAAAACCCCAAAACACTTTACACATACACCTATGAAGCACTTTATTAGGAACACCTGTACACCTACTCCTTTTTTCGCATCAGTTAATCATGTGGCAGCAGTGCAATGCATAAAATCATGCCGATACGGACCAGCAGCTCCAGGTAATGTTCACATCAACCATCAGAATGGGGAAAAAATGTGATTTTAACTGTGGTAACATTGTTGGTGACAGACGGGATGATGTGAGTATTTCCATAACTGCTGATCTCCTGGGATTTTCACACACAACAGTCTCTAGAGTTTACTCAGAATGGTGCAATAAAGAAAAATGATGCAGAGAGCGGCAGTGCTGCAGACAGAAATGCTCTGCTGATGAGAGAGGTCAACGAAGTATGGCCAGACTGGTTCGGGACTGATTCAGATAACCACTCTGTTCAATTGTGGTGAGCAGAAAAGCATCTCAGAATGCACAACACGTCAAACCTTGAGGCGGATGGCCTACGACAGCAGAAGACCACATCGGGTTCCACTTACTTCAGCAAAGAACAGAAAGCTGTGGCTGCAGTGAGCACAGGGAGGCCCTACCCCATATTAATACAGTGTTCCTAAGAAGGTGCTCTGTGAGTGTACATTTAATGATGGACACTTTAACAAAGGTTCTTCACTAATTAATAAGCAGAGCCTCTTGATGCCTGATTAAAGACAGTAAGACGTGTCAAAATCTTTTTTACAACACAGCACGAGTACAAAATTGCAGAGTGTAGACACAAGTCTTTTTTAGTAATGCATTCAAGTCATGTCAGAATCATAGTAATTACGAGCTAAAAAGCATTCAAATAAGCATCTTTGCCAAACTCATAATCAGCAGTTGGGATTTCTGAATTTTCTGAAAGCTCTGACTCAACTGTGAGTGAAATGATGTTATACACAAGTGAGAAACAGGGGCAGCAGCTTGGAACAGTACAACGTAAGGTTTTTAATCCCCTATCATTTTCAGTAACAGCCTCATAACAAAACATGAACACTTCAGTGAAGCATTTTAGCTTTTAGCTTTGTGTCTGGAAAAAGTACTAAAATGGTTTAGCTCATGCTTGTGTGCAGTCATAGAAATAACTTATTTCCAAGACTCCAAGCAGAATCTCTAAATTGTTATCTGTAATTACTGTAATTCCAACATGACTGTATGAACTACTGGCCAGTTCGAGCACATGAGGTGGGAATTATCCTAGCACAAGAAGTGGAATTTGACAGCAAATGGGTGGATGGGAAATTGTCATCTTCTCTAAATTTAAGAGTAGTTTTAGTGTACAGATGCACTTTTCAACAACTAGTCAGTCACTGAGCAACAATGCTTCTTCTAGATCAGGGGTTCCCAAACTATGGGTTTGCGACCTCTTTTTGGGTATTTTAGTCTTTTTCTCTGTCCTACCATGCTACACTAGTGTAGAAATAAAAATGGACAAATTTCCCCGTTCATCTACCTCTGCTCTGCTCTGTTTTACTCTTTACATATCGTTTGAAGCTGGATATGACAGGGGAAATGAGATGTGTGCTTTCAAACAGACTTTCTGACCTTTTGAAAAACTGTGTCACGCTCACCCCGTCCTACTAGATTTGGAAGTCAGTGCAAGAAATGTTCCTTTGGTTTTTAGTCACTTATGTTGCACGTGTTATTAACATATGATTGTCACAAATCCCCTCAGTGCATGGCACATTTCCCATCATGACATGCGCTGCTCAAACTCATATTGTGATGTTTTGGTTTTACTTCCTGGTCCAGACCAGTCTCCGCTCCTCTTTTTTTATATGCATGTCACGTGATTGTATCTAGCTGTTTTGTGTTTGTTCATCATTAGTTTGCTTAATTATACCCTCTTGTGTCTGTGGGTGTGTCTCGATCAGCTCCCTAGCTTCCTAGCTCATTAATCAGTATATCGTGTACACGAGTTCAAGAACTGGTAAGGACTCTGGCTCACTACACATTGGGACACTGATAACTCAATTTCTGCTGACATGCCTATGTACTCGCATTGTAAAACGTCACCACTGGCATTCATCTGCAACAAGCAGGACCGAAATCTTTCTGACATTATATATCATATAATCTGACATTATATATCATATAAATTTGTTAGCTTAATCACATGTGCTTCTGTCATGGTACTACAAGCAGGATCGTTGGCTAACTAGTGAATTTTTAAAAATCATTAAACACTTAAAAGTTGTTAGGCTCAAACAAAACATATATAGAACGTCAAATAAAGTTAAAAATGTAAGTAATCATTTGAGAGCTACAACAACGATAACAAGCTGCTTACATTTGTAGACAAATTTGGCTGAGAGTTCGTCCGCCTTTTTTTTTTTTTCAGCTGAAAGGCTTCAGAAAACATAAGGTCAGTTCCAGTAAGGGACCATAGTGAGCATTGATGCGCCCTAATTTTTGCAGTGCAATTTGGGATATGTAGGGAGCGAATGTTCCAGTGCACTGGAAGGATTTTGCGATTGAGACATTCCTTAAAATGGCCAACTACCTGATCAGTGCCCTGACTATTGAACAAGGGAGCTGAATGAGACACACCTATTGGCTGCATCTGAATATCCCTACTACCCTACTATTCAGTAGGCGAAAAGTAGTACGCCAAAAGAGTAGTATGTCTGAATTCTCAGTATTCATAAAACGAGAAATACCCAGATGACCTACTGTTTCCACCTCGATTCTGCAGTACGGAACCACTGGACACTGTGGATATTGCGCTATCCCATAATGGAATGGGACTGGCACGGAAGAATTTTAAGAAGCCACACCACATAATATGTCCAGATTGTATTGTGGCTTACCACTTATACTGATCAGTACGTACTGTATCAATGGCCAAGCAGTAGGTATTGAATCTAATGCAGTAGGCACTGTCACAGTATGCGATTTCGGAAGCGGCCATTGTGATATTTTGGTTTTACTTCCTGGTAAAGTCCAGTCTCCGCCTCTCTTTCTTTATTTGCATGTCACCTGATTATCTCCAGCTGTTTTGTGTTTGTTCATCATTACTTTGCCTAGTTATACCCTATTGGGTCTGTGTTTCTTTAAGAAGCATGGTCCATTTAATTTGCATTTCTAACCCTTGTTTTCTATGCCTAGTACATTCCAGATTTGACCCTTGTTTGTTTTCCTGTTCGTGATTATACATTATTCTTAGTTGATGCTGCCTCCTTGTGTTTGACCAATGCCTGGAAACATGGTGGTGATTACTGGATTTACAGTAGTTTACACACTTGCCCTTGCCTCATCGTCCTAACAAGCTGGGATATGTGAAGAAAAGAATTTCACTGTGCTGAAATGTATATGTGACATATACAGGCTTCTTCTTCTTCTTCATCTTGCCTCTAATCAAACATTAAAATGTTCAAATGTTACAATAATCCTACATTATAAATCTTGAAAAAAAAGTAGGGTGGTCAAAGCTTGGAGTCACAGAAAATTCCAGGTCCATTTGTCCATTTGATGTTGTTTGCCTAAAGTTTGCTCAAAATTTTGGGAACCCCTGTTCTAGGTCAACAAGCACAGCAATCTGGTAAAAAATATATAAATAAAATAAAAAATAAAAACTTGTTCCATGTATAAGTTCATATTACATTTGACTCTCAAAATAATTTAGAGGCAGTCATGGCATTACAGTGAAATCGACACTATGCAATTGTTAATTGGGCCTGAAAGCTCACAGCATTTAAGGCATCCAGCTAGTTAAAGCAATATACAGGTTGCAGGTTGTTAGAAAGCACATGCAGAGTAGACAATGCAAAAAAAGCAAGTGTGTGTGTGTGTGTGTAGCAGGCTTACAGAAGCCAGAGCACTCTTCAGTCCTAAGAGCTGTGCAGAAGGAGCTGTACATGTCTCCTGCTCCATCATCTGCCTCAGTTTCTCTTTCTCTGCATTCAAGGAGCCCAGAGTCGACTTCAGGTTAGTGTGCACTGGAAGCACAAACACATTCAAAAATCTTTATACCTAACTGAATGTGTACAATCTGCCAGGTGTATAGTCATATACACATTCAAATTCCCGTGTGAGTTGTCGATAAAACTGTGGCTTGATTCTGCACAAGTATCATAAAAATCCTGAGACCATGTACAGTTGTCTCCGAGGTTTTCTGGAGCAAAAAATAAGTTTATAAATATGTATAAGTATGGAAAATATCAGATTGTATTCGCATTGATCTTATTGAGGGTCAAAACTTTTAATACATATCAGAATTGTCAGATAGAACCTTATCATTAAATGCCTCATATATGCTGATCATATACATCCATATACATACATCCATATACATCCATATACATATAGAGTGTGCTTTCCTTCTAACAGAGTCTACCAGTATTCAACACTGTAACAGAACAACACAAAACAGAATAATAAAAAAAATCCAACAGCTGTTCTCTCAGAGCTCAGACCGGAGAAGAAAAACCTCAAAAGTGTGAGCACAGCAGGCGTCTGCTGCTTCACTGCTCGTGTTGAAGTGTTTCACACTCGGAGTAGCTGTCACACAAGGGTGGAGGAGACCCCGAATTTATCAGAGAGAAAACTGTGACAGTGTATATGCAATTAGCAGCTGTTGCACAATACAAAGTGTGGGAGATTTCCCTGAATGATGTCCACTGAGTGCTCTGAATATACTGTGACACAGATGAGGTTTGATTACGGTCTGAAAAACTATACTGGCAAGATGCTTTTGTAATACAGAAATACTACAAATGGTTAACAGCAACACTCACAGCTGCTGGCCACACGGCAGAAATCTTCTTGAAGTTTGGACACATCTATGGGCAAGTCAAGGAGCTCTGGATAGCTTTTTTCAATGGCCAGATCAGCACAGGAGAGGTTGGGATTGGAGGCGTGGAGACGCACGGAACCTGAGGAGATACAGCTGGGGACCTGCATGAGGATGAGATAGGAAATGACAGCACATTAGTGTAGAAAAGAATGGAGCATATCTTCAAGTGACACAGTTGCTTAAGTTTGACAGAGACAAGAAGTTTCAGTTCTGCTGGAGTACAAACTGGTTACACGTTTGCTGTAGTTGTGTGTCCACCACGATCCCAGAACCTTTTGAGGAAGTAAAATGTTCCTGAACTCTGCCAAGTTCCTGCATATTACCATATCACAACAAATATGGAGCAAGTCATGGAAGAAATTTTATCTATCCATCTATTTTCTGTACTGCTTATCCTACACAGGGTCGTGGGGAGCTTGGAGACTATCCCAAGGGGACTTGGGGCACAAAGCAGGGGACACCCTGGATGGGGTTCCAACCCACTGAAGGGCACAATCGCACATACAAGCACACACATACACACACACACAGAACAGACCATTTGGAAATTTCAATTAGTGCATGGATTTGGACTGGGGGAGGAAACCCCGAAGCACAGGGAGAACATGCAAACTCCATGTGCACAGGGTGCAGGCTGGAATCAAACCCCCAACCCTGGTTGTGTGTGAGGTAAGTGTGCTTTACCCACAAAAAGAATATTTTCACATTTCAAGCCAATTTTTCATGTGCACATTTTTGCACATTCACATCGTCAGAATTCAAACGCAGCATCTCAGGATGAAAGGGTGAATGCTTGTCTGTTGAGCCACTCTGGAGCTTGTTTTTGTGGGAATGTACTGGCTCTGAAAATAGAGCAAATCTTATATTTTACTTACAATCTAATCTTAAAACCTATTTATTTGTTTATTAAATTAGTTTCTTTGTTATATATTATGCACACACTTCGGTTCAACTCTGTAAATGACCTTGAGGCTGATAAAGGCTCTATAAATTAACAGTATTACAATTATAATTATTATTACTACTACTACTACCACAAGTTAGGCACAAGAAATAAAAAAGGTTTCTGAATCTAAATGAACCAGGAACTAAAATCAGCCCAGGTTGCTCAAGTTAACAAGTATGCATAACGTTTCTGAAAGAGTTCCTGAAAAGGTTCCTGTGGTGGCCTGCTTTGGAAATCATGCTTCAGGTACTGAAGTTAAAAACCCCTATGACACAATTATGGCTCTAGATGAACAGAGTGTATAATCATTAGCATACAAGTGGCTGAAAGTCTGCTTCATTTCAGCTTTTAAATCCTCTTTTAGCAGTGGGAGTCAAGCCATTTGCAAACCTCTTGTGATTTTAAGGCTTTAATGTCTTTTTCAGAATGCACTTTCTTCTTCAGAATGCATGACAAAAGCTAATTCAGTTATGGATATTGCCATTGCTGAAAAAGATGCAAGCTGTGGGAACTGCTCTCATACTGTTAAATATCAAACTGGATCTTCTTAGACTAAATTGGTCACTGAATTAAGTCCTCACACAAATAAATATATTCTGGACGGTGTTGAAGGAAAAATATACAATAAATAAAATGCACACCAATATTTATAATCAATATGTGATACTGAATGGCATCCAAGATTGATTTCATAATAATATATTTTATAACTGCTTTGATTATTGTCTATAATTATTGATCTATATATTGGTCTTTTAAAAAAATAACAAGGTATTAGCTGTAACTAAGCTGTAACTCAGTATAAAATTTAAATACAGTGCCTGATTTCTGCTGTTTTTGTGTACAGTTTTTTACTGAAGCAAAAAAAAAAGTTATCCAACACCTATCACCCATGTGAAAAACTAATTGCCCCCTTAAACTTAAAATCTAGTTGTGCCGGGCCCTGAAACAGCAATGCATCCCCACCGATCACACTTCCACCACCATGCTTGACCGCAGGTATGATGTTCTTTTTGTGGAATTCTGTGTTTGGTTTACGCCAGATGTAACAGGACCCCTGTCTTCCAAACTTTCGACTCATCAGTCCACAGAACATTCTCCCAAAAGATTTGAGGATCATTAAGGTGTGTTTTGGCAAAATTCAGACAAGTCTTAATGTTCTTCTGGGTTAGCAGTGGTTTTCACCTCACCACTCTTCCATGGATGCCATTTTTGCACAGTGTCTTTCTGATAGTGGAGTCATGAACAGTGACCTTTACTGATGCAAAAGAGGCCTGTAGTTCCTTTGATGTTGTCTTTTGTTCTCTTGTGACTTCCTGGATGAGTCGTTGCTGTGCTCTTGGAGGACTTTTGGAAGGTCGGCCACTTCAGGGAAGGTTCACTACTGTGCTGAGTTTTTCCATTTGGAGATAATGTGGAGATATTGGCTTTCACTGTGGTTCTTTGGAGTCCCAGAGCCTTTGAAATAGCTTTGTAACCCTTCCCAGACTGATGTATTTCAATCACCTTCTTCCTCATCATTTCTGGAATTTCTTTCAACTTTGGCATTGTGTGTTACTGGGTAAGACCTTTTAACCAACTTCATGCTGCTGAAAAAGTTTTATTTAAGTGTTGTTTAGATAGAACAATTTGATTGTGTCTAGTCCAGCTGAACCCCATTATGAATGCAGTTTCATAGATTTGGGGAATTAGTAACTACGGGAGCAAATACATTTTCTCACAGGCCCAGTTGTTATTGGATAACTTTTTTGCTTCAATACATAACATTATCATTTAAAAACTGTATTTTGTGTTTACTCAGTTTACCTTTGTTTTATTTTAGATTTTGTTTTCATTTCTTAAACAATTTAATATGAGATGTACACAAAAACAGAAGAAATCAGGAAATACTTTTTCACAGCACTGTAAATTTTATACGTTATGTTTGCATGTACTCTGTGTTAAACAGCAGTGTTGATCCTTATTGAAGTCTTGTACAGTAGCCATTTCATTTTTGCAATTTAAGCCTCTGTTCATGTTTCACGAGCAAAGACAAGCAAACCTAAAAAACATGAGTGAAAGATGTTTGCTCTGAAGTCAGACAACAGGCTAATAGAGTTCATAGAGAGCAACAACATGATATTATGAATATTATGAGATACAACACAATCTATTTTTGTCCATCTAAAAATTGCAGAGACCATGTTTTCTGACAGACATTTAAATCATCGAAAATGATAGCAGTCATGATAGATGGAACCTATCAACCGTCCTGGATACTATCGTCAATCATCTCAAGCCTGAGATGGTTGAAATTTTATTTCCCCTATTAACATCTAACTCTCATAAGCTCATAACTGCTAACTTCTCACAGGAATAACAGAAATACAACACCAGCCAACACACTAGCACCAGCATCTCTAAATACTTCATAAATATTTCAATATAAACCCATTTACCATGTTTCAGGGTGGAGTTTTTCGTTTAATGGATGGAGATAAGAAAGCACAATACCTGCAGCGTAGTTTTGTTGTCCTTGTTGTAATGTTTGGAACGCCATTTCCTGGAATGTCTTTTTTCTTTTTTAGGGCTGTCATAAGCAAATGGCTGTGAGTAGAGAAATGAAATACATATTTAATTTTCAGGTTTCCATCACATTTATTTGAGCACTACTAGACCATAAAATAACTAAATGGGCCAAATTATGATCTACAAGCAATGTCTGTTTAGATGGATGTATTTCAAAAAATCACAGAAGCAAAAACTAATTAGGAGAGATAAGGAAATGGATTCTGCACAGCTGCTTTTATTGGGCAACTATTCGGATTTGGAATCAAACACATTTGACCATCATTACTAATGTAGGGCTGTAAAAAGATAAACCGCCTTTAGTGTTCCTCTGGCCTGGGTAACTTTTTCAGGCTAAAGAGAGGACTGCAAAATGACACTCTTTGCAAGTCTGCATTTTTACCACTTTAAACTCTAGCATGTAATACTAATTCATTAAATTGATGATAGTGTTTATTTTAAAATGATAAGCTATAAGGCATGAGAAATTGAGTGATACTGTCTTGCTAAGAATGAAGTCTCAGAGGATTCACACTCACTTTCCTGCTTGTATCTCCTAAAATAAAATAAAAAATCTTTCTAGTCCTAGACTAGGACATTTTCATACACTTCATCACTACATTTGTCAACAGATGACTTTAGCATCAGAGACTAACTAATTAACATTAGAAACTAACAAAGCTAAATTTTAGCAGAAGTGACAAAATGTAACAGTACTATAATCTGTTTCTATGTACAGTTTGTGTATATCAAGGCAGTTTGTATTGTGATAGCTAGCTATTAGCGTTCAAATGTTTCTGTAACATCTAACATTTAAGAGACTGGGGGTAAAGCTGCTGTTAGTTAGCCTTAGCTAAAGTTTTGTCCATGTACCTTGGTGAAAGGGACACAAATGTACAATCAGTAACTAACTTTTCTACTTGAGTGAAGAATTTCAATCTGTATTTCAGCTTTTACCACAGTATTTATTTAGGTGAGCAGTTCAACTTTTCCTTTCAAAGAAAACCTCAGCCTACTCTTACTCTGTGTAACCTCCACTGGATCTCTCACACATGCATTTCAACAAGTGAGAGTGGGACAGATAAAAAAACAAGAAGTCTAATCTACTTTACCCTTCTCAACGTTTTGACTATTATGACTATTTCCCCTACACTGTGTTCATTTACTGTGAACTTCCTGAAGATACTTTCTTTACTAGTATGTCTGAGTTGCACCTGTAGCAGTTCCTGTGAAATGAAAAACAGACTCTATGCTGTTGTGGAATGAAAAATAAGACCTGCAGGGCATTGATAGCAGGCGCAGAATAGGTGCGGTGTAGAACTTCCATACTCCTCAGCAGGTGATTCAGCTCTAGCAACTGAGCCTCACACTCAGACAGCTCTGTGGCGAGAGAGTAACAGAGAAACAGTGAGAGGAAGGAGAGAGAGAGAGATGGAGAAAATCAGAGAGAGTGTGTGTGGGGGGGTGGGGGGGTCCGGATGACATAAAGACATGAACAAAACAAGGAAATATGAGCAGACATGGCACTGTCAGAGTCAGTTATAGTAAGTTGTGCATGTGTGTATACATAAATACAAACCTTTGGAACACTTGTCCATGTCATCAGAGCACTGGAGCCAGGCGGCCACCTTAGCCTGAGTGGTGAAGGTGATGGGTGCGTGCAGAGAAGTCTGCTTGGCAAGAGAAGCACGCTGAGTTCCCCCCCCAAAAAAAACAAAACACAAACACACAAAAAAACACACATAAATGTGACTGTATCTCTAAAGATACAATATGTATAAATTTGTTGTATGTTTAATATCGAGTCACAGCTACTATTCGTTATAATCTATTATACTACAACACTGTTGAAAGCTTCATTCTGATTGGTCAGAAGGTGTTTTGACACAGGAAATTTTTCAGGATGGAGGACTTCTCAGTAACATGACGGGCTGTGTTTGTTTTGCCTTACTAACTTCAAGACAAGAAAAAGAGAAGCTTGTGAGAGAAAAACTGTTTATAGCGGTTATAAAGTAAATGATAACGAGAAGTAACTTTTTTTGTGGATGTTCCTGCTATGGATATAATGCACTATGTGTTATTTTGTAATTATTAAAAAATGTCATTGTTGGCAAACTGCTGTGGTATAACTGAAATAAAACAGTTTGGTACGTAGAAAATTATTCGGATAATGAACTTCGGCTTCGGGCCATGTCTCACCACCCCGTCTGATTCTTTTCCTATAACAACATGTCCTGTCGTGTTTTTATTCCTTACATTTATTTAGTACTTAATGTATTCTTCTGACGGCACTGCTGTGCCCTTCAAGCTCACAGTGGGATAAACCAGTGATGGATTTAATTACACTACACATGAGCTGTGAGAGCTGAATCATGGTTGAGATGCAAACCGTACCTTTCTGGCAGCTTGGCTCTCGTTGAAGCTGGGAGAGGAGGTGGCGGGGAAGTGAGGGCTGTAGAGTGGTTTCTCAGGGGGCAGCATGGCGATCTCATTCTGCCTGTACAGCCGGTGGTGACGCAGCTTACAGACCCATTCATCAAACAGCTCCTGAGACTTGATCTGTGAGCACAGAGAGTGTATTCACAAACTCCGCACACATCTCTCAGATCTGCACCGCAAAAGAATGTTTGGATATGTTCTATCTTAGTATATTATGAAATTTATTATATAATGCATGTAATGCAATTTTCACACGGGGCTACAAATGATATGTTTCCAGCTAAATAATCAAAATTCGTTAGATTACCATCAATCAACATGGCCCATGTTACACACAAAATGACACGATACATATTCTTTTTGCCTTATATTAGGAATTCCCTTAGATCTATATTGCCAAAATAAAAGGTTTAAAATTGACAGGAATTAAAGTGCCCCTGAAATCAAAACTGGTGCTTCAGAACTTTTTGTAGTGTTGTGAACACCAACATTAGAATATATCTGAAAAAAAAAAAAGTTTTCATTTTATACTGCATCACTTCTATGGAAATGATCAAAAATGATCAAACAAATTTTACATGTATTTTGGTGTGGTGTATCTCGAACGCTACTGGCTGTTGAGTAAGCCAGTCAAGCACGTCAACATGGTGTCACTTTGACTTCCTGTTTCAAAAGGATCTACTGTACATCAACATATGGAATCATATCATAGCTAAGAAGCAATTTCAGGGGTGCATTAAATAAAATAAGCATGGTAGTTAGATGAAAATATCAGTTAAGCAAGTTTTACTGATACTTTTCACCACATGGCAATCTCTGCTTCTCTGCTTGTGAATTTCTGTATATCTCAGCTGGGTTTTTTAAAGTAAAGTTTAGAGTCTCTTGAAACCTCAAGTAAGTATCAGTGTTCACTTGTCTCCACATGTTATCGCTAAGCTGGGGCCTGTTCACTAGATATCTTACTGATGTTTACCTTAAGATGGTAGATGTTCTCCTCTGCATCCAGATCAATACACTTGGACTTCTTCTTTATGGCCATGACAGACAGACCCACGTCAATGCGGCCATGAAGCTTGCCCTTCTCCATCTTTAAACACAGCGGGATTGTCCGGTTAACCATCAATCCACACAACAGCCTGATACAACAAAATAATCTCCGTTGTGTAAGAATGCAGCCTGGGTGTACAAGTTTGTGGATTTAAAGCCAGCATTCTTCAACTTAATGTGCATCCACTGGCTCTGATGTGTAAGTGCAATTTCCACAAACAGGAATTTGGACTTGTTTTTAGAAGTGTTTTACATGAAACTCACATATAATGAAGGCCCAAGGGCACCTACTGAGTTCCGTCAATAAACATTTCAAATAGACAACTAAGTAATGAAAACTGAACTGATTTAAAGCTTTATTTAGAAATACCTTCGACAGAAAAATCCATGAAAGAAAGTACGTGCTGCACATTTATTGATTCCCCCAACAGCTGCCCTTAGGATTTCATTATTAATAAGTTTTGAGTAAATTGTTGTTTTGTGCCGTTTTCAGTACAGGGAAATGTGTCTGTGGCAACCACTGACACACCAGAGATGTAAAAGATAGATATTAGGTAAAAAAAAAAAAAAACCGACAGTATTCCTTAAATCACTAGATTGGCTCGCTATCACAGAGAATGTAACAGCTGAGATCAAAACTAGCTATAGTTTAAAGCTGAAAAGAACATGTTTAACCCGTCTGCAACGAGATGAAGGTGGCGGAGGAGGTGGAACCCCGCTTGGTGCAAAACAATAGAGAGCGGGGGAATGACGGGGAATGTGTGTGAGCAAGAGCTATTGGTGATGATGCATATGCAAAGTGACACATGCATGATGGATTTTCTTTATACTCACATCTGCTGAGCACTTGGCATACTTCAGAATTCCCTTATCCAAGAAGAAGTATCTCTGTACATAGAGAGAGAGAGAGAGAGAGAGAGAGAGAGAGAGAGAGAGAGGCTTGGGTCATTTTCAGTTTGTGTGATATTGCTTATTGCTTATATTAGAATTTCTGCCTCCATTCCTCACTTGTTATGCATGGCTAAGGGTGTGAAAAAATGGAAATAAATGTGTTGCAAATCCTCATCACTTGATTACCTAGCAACAGTGAAAAAAAAAACAAATTCTCCACATTCAGTTTTGACACAGCCTACAGTACAAGAATGAGCTAATTACAATGACTCAGAACAGATTTTCTACAACAAGCTATTGGATACAACCAAAGATTTCCAATTCTGAAACTATTACCTGCCATCCACCCACACAAATCCAATCAGAGAAAGCAAGCAAACAGGATTTTATAGTGTGTGCTGTAAAGCTTGTCTAACGCAGTACATTGTATAGGTTGTGCTTTTTATTACGTATGTAATCAGCTAATGCATCACACACCCTGTGTTAGAAATATCCAATAAACACATATCTGAAACAACATTTACAGACATAGTGAAAACAGTGATGACGATGATGTGTGTGTGTGTGTGTGGGTGTGTGATGTCAGTACACAATACAATCATTCATCAAGTGGCGCAATCAGTTAAAACCCACCGTGCAAAGGGTTGTTGATTTAATGAGGACAAGTGGGTGAAAGTGACCGCTACATAGACCAGTAGGGGGTTTGAACACACACTGACCTTGTGCCAGCCTTTCATGGGCCATTTTCGTCTCTTCAGCATGAAGCCCTCCTGTCTCTCAGGCGGTTGAACATTTCCTAAGCCACCACGCAGCCCCTCCACAATCTCCCAGCTGTCCTGTACACAAACAAAGCATATAATTACATGCAGAAACACACAAAGAAATCAGCCTTGATTAATGTTAGGTGTATGTCATTCACAGCAGATTAAGCTTTTTCTTAAGAATCCTGGGAAAAATATTAGGATGTCCTACATGTCCACAAAATCGACAAATGAAATGCAGCATTCACAACTTAATATATAATTTCCTGCATTCATGCATTAATTAAGCCTGTAAGCTAATCAGATTTACATGTATTTAACTGAAGTCATAATAATAATAAAAAAGCCAGTGCTTACCACAAGTAAGCGTTTAGTTAATGATTCATAACTAGTGGAACCGTCTTCATTGGCAATAACCTTAATAAAACACTTTCTGTTGAACAGTCTTACATAGTTTCAAGAAGGCATTTTGGACAATGTTCTTTTCTAGAGATTTCTCAGTTCATGTATATTCTTAGAACATCTTGCTTGACCTGTTTCAGACCATACCACAGCATCTCAAAGGAGCTGATGTCAGGAGTTTGTTTTTTTTCTCTATTTTTAAATGCATTGTGCATTTCTTCTAGTTGAGCCACTCTGATGTTGTGTTGCTCCTGTGGTTTGCACGGCAATTGTGTTGCATCACCCTGATCACAGACAGATGCCATGACATTCTGCTGTAGACATTCCCAATACAATTTTTATTCAGTGGTGTTAGTGATTGCAGGCTGTTTGAGCTATAAAACACCAAAGCAGCACGACACAATTGTAGGCTACTTCCTCCGCCATGCTGGGATATTTTTTTGGCGTACTTGCTTCTTTTAAAGGCTCATGATTCTAAAAGGGTGGCACAGTGGAGCAGGGGGTAGTATTGCCGCCTCATAGCTTCAGGGTCCCTGGTTTGATCCTGAGCTTGGACCATTGCCTGTGTGGTGTTTTGCATGCCCTCCCGGTGTCTGCATGGGTTTCCTCTGGGCTCTTCTGTTTCCTCCCACCTCCCAAAAACATGCCAGTGGGTGGACTGGTTATGCTAAATTCACCCTACATGTCAATGTGTGTGTGAATGGTGCTGTGTGATGGATTGGTGTCCCATCCAAGGTGTATTCCCGAGGTGGGACTACACAGTAAAGTGGTCACTAAAGATGTAGAAATGAATGCATTGATCATAAATATACATGTCTTAACTACCTTAAACCGTCACCTCTGGGTACTTTGTCACTGATTTGAGGATTCTGTATTCTAGTGAGCCTTTCACTTCTGAGCATTATGGAGCTCCCTCATAGGGGAAGTTGCAGCTATGATTATTTGCAAACTATGTGCCAGACTGTGGGCTAATGGAGGCTCTGATCTTCAGAAATTCTTTTATCCAAAGCACCTTAATGGCAAAAAAAAAAGGCAGTGAACACCAAATAGAACTGCTTTTGCTTTGAATCTTGGGGATCAGCTTTCAACTACAGTCACTCGATTCCTCCACATTCATTGGCGGTGGCCATTATCTAAATGGGTGAGATTGCCATCTTCCTTTCAGTGATAAAAACTCTGTGACCATAGCCTGCGTAAGAGAATGGTGTCAATCAACTGATCTGTGAAACATGTTTCTGCTTAGGAGTAATGAGCTTTATAAATGCAGCTCAAGCATGCGCTTAGAGATTACAGTGGCACCCTTGTGAATTCATACGAGAAAAATATATTTGACGTATATTCCCACTGATATTTTACATTTTCTAGTACACCTGGGTGACTAGGAACAGGAACTTGTTCAACCATGACTTCTTGTTTCACAGGGGTAAAAATATGAGGTAATACATGGGCCAAAATCCCCTAGTCATTCATAACAATGGATAAGACCATGGAATGTTACTGTGATGGGAAAAAAAAGGTTGTTGAGCTTTACAAAATGGGAAGTGGCTATAAGAAAATAGCACAAGCATTGAAAATGCCCATTTCCACCATCAGGGCAATAATTAAGAAGTTCCAGTCAACTGGAAAAGTTATGAATCAACCTGGAATTGGACGTGTGTGAAACAGCTGAAACAGCTCGGTATAAAAGGGGGAGGGGTCTGCTAATGTTGTATGTTGTTTAATATCAAACTGAACTGTGGCACTAGACGTTAGCTAACTAAATATAATCTCACATTGCTTACTATTTATCATCTCAAATATGTGCAGGCTGTGACAAAATGTTCAGTAACTGCTATTCAATATATTTATCTATAACTGAAACCTACCACTAGTTTGTTATTCAAAATGCAGTTCATTCCTCTTTACTAATGCTTTATCTCGGTATATCCAGAGCCTCTCTTGGGAATACAGGGCATGAGGTGGAAATAGACCCTGGATGGGACACCAGTCCATTGGAACTCATTCATTAGAACTCAGGAACCCATTTACATACACATTCAGACATAGAGACAATTTAGCATAGCCAATCCACCTAGCAGCATGTATTTTAGGAGGTGGGAGGAAACCAGAGAATGTGGAGGAAACCAGGCAGACACAGAGAGAACACACACAGAAACTCTATAGGGACAGTAAATCAAGCTCAGGATCGAACCGGGGACTCTGGAGCTGTGATGGAGCAACGTCCTTAGTGCCAAATCTGCCCCATTGCTCAGCAGAAGTAACAAGTTTGCTTCTGAAGGTCACCATAAACATCTACAGCTAAGGTGGTTTTCACACTGGGCACGTTTGTTGTGGTCCAAATCCGAGTGCGATTGGTCCCGGCGCCCCCCGCAGTGTTGGTCTTACATCATCACAAATGTGCATGGAGAAAACAATGCAACTCCATATATTTTTTACATTTTTATTATTTTGGTTCTATTATGCGCAGCAGAGTCAACGTAAGGCACCTCACCTCTTCTGTGACCCACAATGTTCCCCTGCCACTCATGGCACAGGCATGTTGTGGAAACTAATGATGTCATCATCGTTTAAAACACATGCGCAGGTTACTTTACTTCCTGGACAAGTGACTACAAGTTGCATTCACAATTATGAGAAACATGGCACAGCTCCAGTGCAACCGAACTCAGACCACCTCCTACAGGTAGTCTCAGGTTCAAGAACTGTGGGATGCTTCCTGGTCCACGTGACTGCTGTCACGTCACCAATTTTTCATGCAAACTATGCATTGTTTCGGACTAAACTGCCAATGTGAAAGCCCCCTACTTCTGTTCCAAAATGTGGTGTTTGTTATACACTGGTCAAAATACAGTGCTTAAGTAAAAGTAATGCTAGATCTTATACCTCAACACTGTAGATTTTTCTTTAACAGTTTTCCCTTCTACACATGAGCAACTCACTGTTTATATTCTAAGTTTAGTCTGTCCTTGCAATTCATACTTCCAACAGAGGGAACAGAGATTGTGGCTGTGCGGGAAGGAAACAAGGTCAATGTGTTCATTCCCATTTTGAGTCACCTTGTCGGTGGTGGGAGTCAAATTTACAAACCGCTCCTAAAGAAATTTTTCATAATCTGTGAAATATTGTGCAGATAAATTTTCTTCACTAAGGGAATTATGGAGATGGAAAACAGCAAAGTTTCCTAGTAAAGGAAATTGATAGGGAACTGCTGTTAACAGATAACAAAGAATTGGTTCAGATAAAAAACTACTTATCTTCTGTATACACCTTTAGCTAAATATTAGTTGTGCTTTTATACAAAACCAAAGAACAATCAGTGTATATACAGTATGGCTGCACGATTATGGCCAAAATGATAATCACAATTATTTTGATCAATATTGAGATCTCGATTATTTATCACGATTATTCATTGATTTTAGGGACAACATATTTTTATTGTACTTTCACATTTAAATAAACAGACCGCTGCTTTCACCTCCATGTTTTGTTGCATTCCTGCTAATGTGCAAATCTTTGCCTCAAATTAGACTGATCCTTAAAATGCATCATCTCGTAGAAGCAAAATATAAATAAAATTTATATATAGGATAAGTATAATTTATATATAGGATAAGCAAAATATAGGATAAGTAAAAATGCCATCAACCAAATGAAAATATGCATCAAATATAACAATATGCAACCAAATGAAAACAATTCAGGCCTATGCAGAAAAGGCAATAACAGTGTTTACAGGAGGAGAGATGCAAGACAATTTCTTTTAATTACAAAAATTTAGGAGCACAGTTGAAGTTTATTGTTTGTTTTTTTGTTTGTTTGTTTGTTTGTTTTTTTAGTTTTTTTTTTTTTTTTAGAGATGGTAGCGTTAATGTGCCACAATAACACACAAGTAGGCATGAGAAAACTTGAGCTGGTCAATTATGACAGAATTTAGGAACATAGTGTGAGCCATGAAACATTAATTTGCCTTCTGATAAACTAAATTTAATATTTTCAGTTCATTTTACAGACTGTATGCAAAAAACAACCGTTAACCTGTTCCACCTTGTAAACAAATACAATAATCAGTGTTTGAAGTCTGTTTCATTTTAAAAATCTATTTAAAGCTACACTATTAGACATTTTCCACTGTCATGGTTCTGGGCTGGAGTCAGTTCTCGAACTGCACTGTGTATATTGTGTACATATCTGAATAATCTCATATAGGATGTGATTGAGTTCATTTACCCATCAGATGGGAAGCACTTTAGTTTAATGATGTTCATTAGGGACGCACCGATCAGGATTTTTTTGACCGAAACCGATCCAGATAACAATCTTTTTTAATTTAAGCTTTAATCAGGAGGTCTGTCATAAACAGTCAAATGTAAGCTCTCTGCTCATGGTCACTGTTAATTGAATTAAAATAATAGCAATGAGAAATACTGTTGGTTAATTGATACAAGCATAAACAAGCATAAAATATTTATTTTTAAATATCTTAAACAATAAAGTCCTAATTAAAAGTAGATTAACACAAGCATGATCCATATTAGGAAAGAGGCTAATAGCCTTCTAAGCGTAATGTCAGATTGATATTAAACGCAACCCATAGTAATTACACATTATTTCATTTCTCATTTTATTTATATTTTATGAATTTATTATAATATCTATTTTTTATATTCAATTATTTATTTATAACTAAGCACATTTTCTGTCTTTACATTTTATTAGTTTTCTGTTTGTTTGTTTATCAGTTGTTCCTTTTAGATCGGTTCCCCAGTACACTGTTGCCATGTCTGCTGATAATATTGTGTTTTGGGGGATTAAATCTAAACATGGAAACTGGTGCTGACTTTTCTAGTGATATCTGGCAAGCTTAAGTTTAAATGAAGTGAAAACGCTATTTATTTGAGTTACTGAAGAGCGTGAAGGAGAGCAGCAGTGTACTCCTTCTGAACAGTTGCTACTCTTGATTATGATTGGTGAGGAATTATTTAATAAAGAAGTTTGAATTAAACCCATCTTGTAGCGTTAGCATTATTATTAATTTACTCCGCCCGACGCCGCTGTGTCTACACGAGCAGGTGAAAGTTCAGGTCATTTTGCGGGATCAATAAAAGATGGCGGTTGTGAGATTGGTAAGTTGAGAGAAGCAGATGATGTTTAGTGTTACTCGTCATCATAATGGTTTCTCTGCAGTATTTAAACACTTGTCCAGTTGACTGAGGAGATGAAAAGCAGTGTGAAAGTAACTGTTGTGCGGTGTAGATGCATTTTGGACTTCCTGTAGTTTTTATTCCGATTGTATTATACAACTCCGAACAGGTCACTCGCACTATTGCGAATAAATATTTATTCAGTCACACAAAGTACTTTTCAGTCATGCGAGTGAAATGGTCGCACTGTAGAGCACTGAGTTTATCTTCAAAGTTTTTTCCTGTTTGGCGTGTTGATATTTAATGTCCCCGACAACCTCTGTA